>NW_028317808.1:1222857-1528571 GCF_062004578.1 Staurois parvus
AGTATTGCATAGAAAAACATTTCAAACTGTAAAAATAAAAACATGAAACATTCAAATAATTTGCTAAACAAGGGCCAGTCAAGGCCTCCGCCCCATCAGAGATGCGGAGAGTCACGTCAATTGATCAAGCCATCTGAGAAGTGAAAAGCTTACCCATCCAACCATACTCAACCCGGATCGGAGCGGGAAGATTCGGACAACGGAGGGGTACTAGGGAGGGAGCATTTACGGCTTCCAACTTTCTCCCGTATACGCGCCAGCTGAGATGAAGGAGGGTGTGAACTGGAGGGCCGCACGGGGCTATCGGAGGTATCCCATGAGGGCAGAAGGTGTAGTGCCTCCAGGGTTGACTTGGCCTCTTCCGGATTGTTGACAGAATGGCTCTGACATTGGTAAGCAAACGTAAGCTTAAATGGAAAGCCCCATTGGTACTTGATGTGACGGTTCAAGAGGACTGACGTGAAG
This sequence comes from Staurois parvus, assembly GCF_062004578.1. Classification (NCBI taxonomy): domain Eukaryota; kingdom Metazoa; phylum Chordata; class Amphibia; order Anura; family Ranidae; genus Staurois; species Staurois parvus. The sequence goes on from NW_028317808.1 coordinate 1,223,323, forward strand.
GGTTTCCTCTGTCGACGTCTCTGTATGGTGGATGGTGCCAGATCCGCAAACAGCTGGTATGGATGACCCTGAAAGCGAAGATCTTGTTTGTCTCGCGCAGAGCGAAGGAGCGATTCTTTTGTAGTAGGTGAACTTAATTATGATGTCCCTGGGAGGACCCTCAGACCTCTTCGGACCCAGAGCCCGATGAATGCGATCGGACTCCCGGCGGTCTATTGGTATCGCCGGATCCAACTCTTGAAAAAGCGCAGTAGCAGTGGATGTGAGGTCAATGATGGCTTTGAGCAGGCCACGCAGGCGAAGCCCGACGGAACCTATTCTCAAAGTCTTCCAGGCACAAGAAAGCCGTGTCAAGCTCTTTTCTCAGATTTGAAAGGTCCTACTCATGTTTTTCTATTACTGTAGCTGCAGCGTCCATCTTATCTTCAAGAACATCAGTGCAGCTTCCCAATGCGCGAATCTCCTTAGTCTGGAGGTGGCGGTATGAAGCTCCTGCTGCAGCATGGTCTTGAACCTGGCCAGGAGGTCTGCATCTCACAAGGGAGGCTATGGGAGGTCTGCAGGGATGTTAGGCAGGCTCTCCAAGTCCAAGGATAGCGGCGGGGAAGCAGCCGAAATTGAGGCCGGGCTTCTGGAGACGGGTAGGCCACATTACCGGAGTGGTCTGGAAATCGAGCACTGGAGGCGTGGGAGACTGCTGATCTCTTCCCCATAGGTAGCGGGGGGTCAGCGAAGGATGAGGGCAAGGGTGGCGGATAAAACGGGCTCTCCAGGAGGCAGGGAGAGAGCTGAGTGGAGGAGCGCGGTCACCTAGCGGCCATCCTCATGCGCTGCTCACGAGCGCCCCCCCCCTCTTTTGCTACTTATTCAAGCAATTTCATCAGCTATAATTACCTTTTTTTGCCCTGTGAGTTACATGTAAGTACTAAAGAGGTTCTAGTTTGCCCCTACCATGGATTCACAGTGATTTTTTGGGGGAGGGCTGCAAAGTTCATAGGTTTGCCACCATAAATAAGGAACAACTTATATTAAAGCAGTTAGGCTGCAAAGCATTAGGGAAAGATATGGCAGGTTTATCCCTGAAAAAAAAGGATATGTCAGGGACAATAGCCACAAATATTGTTTATTGACTGGACAATGTGTAAGCATCTTAATTAGGCCACAATGCAAGAGGAATAGACAAAGTAATTTTTATCCAAAAATAAAAAAAGATAGTATATTATTTCATATACAATAGACATACATATTGTGCATTGGCTGGACAGTATGTAATACGTTTCTTTAGTCTGCAATGCAAGGTGAAAATACAAGTTTTTATGTTTAATTAATTTTTAGAGACAATAGTCAAACATACGGTACAGTGGCTTAATAGAATAAAATTGATAATGTCAGAGGGAGAGATAAGGCAGGCTGCACCCCCCCCCCCCCCCCCAAAAAAAGTGTCCAGTGTCTGGAAATCATGGATGCACTCTGTTTATCTTGCAATATAAGGAGAGACAAGAAAGGTTTTAGCCCTATTTAAAAATTAGAGTGTATTATTTCACAGACAGTAGCCACAAGTATTGCACAGTCACTGGACAATATATAAGCACCTTGATTATACTGCAATGTAAAAAGGAGAAGTGAAGCAGGTTTTATCCTGAAATAAAAATTAGAGTTAACCACAATAGGCTAGTAAAAGTGGCAGAAGCTAGTAAAAGTGGAAGGCCAGCAGATATGATAGGAGCTGGTGATGATGGCAGGATACGAGTGGTGGCAGGGGCATGTAATGGCAGCAGACCAGAGATGATGGCAAGAGATTTGTTTAAGGAAGGGAGGGGTTTGTTGTTTTTACTTAGAGGTGGGAGGAAAACTTTTGTTGTGAGTAGTTTTTGCTTTGAGGGGCTTGTCTAAGAGAAAATGGTGTTTGCTTTGGAAGATGAGTTTTTCTTGGAGGGGAGGTTTTTGCTTTGGGGGGTTTTCAATGCATAGTAGACAGGCAATACAATGGGACAGATAGAGTATCTGTAATAATTAATATGTCACTTCAACAAACATCTCCCACAATGTGAATACAAAAATATCAAAATAATAATAAATTCCAAAAATAAGTCAATATGCAAAAAACCACACACGTGCGTACTCAAAAAATTAATTAAAGTCATAAATGGTGATTCCAAAAAATATTCCAAAGTGCCAGAGCCTCCCAAATGGCTTTCACGACCAATACCACCTCAAAAAAAGAAAATATACATAGTGCACTATCCTTAATAAATCATTGCATAAAAATACACTGTGTAAAACTAAATACACTGCGTAAAACACACGTGACCACTCTTGGGGAAAAGGTGAATAGATGTGTGAACCGTGACAGTGAATCACTTTCAGTGCCAAAAGAAATCAAACAGCAAGTGTCAGACCAGTGTACACTTCTGTTTTTTGTAAGGAGTGAATACCCTTACCAAAACAAAATAATAATTACGCCTTAATGCCACCAAGGTATGCTACAATTCCATAGATTGCTATCCTGGGAAAGGTCTTTTTTAGGATGTCATCACAGCCTTAAGAATATACTTCCTTGATGTCATCTGGGTTAATAAGCATGCATACTCCACATTCTTCCTGATACCATGCTCCACCGATATGACAATATATGAAGAAAAATATAGTATAATACCGCAAAAACACCTTTAAATATACTTTATTACTGTGCTTACATCACAACAGCTTTTTAAAAAACCTTGTTATCCATATACCAAACCTTTGTGTAGTCCAGGAAACATCCACGAGTGTTTGATAGGATTTTGCAACTTTCCAAAATGGCCACTACTCCACTTCCGATTCCCGTGTGCATCTGACGTCATTTCACTTGACGCGTTTCGTCATCAGACTTATTCATAAGGGATGCGGTCGTCAGACAGGAAGGTCATATTTATTCTCCTCCTCTACAAGGCGCCAAGACCATAGCCGCAATGTTAGAGAGGGGAACATTGCCGGTAATGTTCTGTACTTCATACCGGGTGTACAATAGATACAATGACTCCCATATCTATTTCCCACGGCCCGGACAACATTACACTCTGCCCCAAATGTATCACAAACTATTATACAGGAGACACTCACATCGTTAATGCAGAGGCTGACAAATCATATACCATTTTGCCTGTGAATTATGTTTTTGGGACCCAACTAGGACAGGGGCTTTTGGAGGGGACTAGGGGCTAGCCTTCCACCCACTGATTATGGCCCATGGAGAGAGCAGATCATCCGCTAATGATGGACTACAATGTGATGAATGATGAGAGCGAGGCTTGGATTATTTCTCTGAATAAAAACAATACAGCTTCCCTTCTGGAGTGGATGGAAGAGTGTAGTGTTAACTCCATACAGGTTAATGGTCAAAGGAAATATGGGGCCCTCTTGCAGACTGGGTTGGAGAAGCTCCTCAACTTGTGACAGAAATATTTATCAACAATTTTCCTCAAGAAATCTATGAAGATAGATGAATTCCATTTTTTCAGACTGTTGGAATATTGTATGAGTTTTGTGAAAGTAAACACCTGAAATACAGCATGTGTAATAGACTTGGAGTATTCAGGGTTGGAGATACCAGACTGTCTGGGGTGGGCTCCCTGGCTTGGGTGCCTGTCTGTTGATTAGCTTATTGGTAATTAGATCACTGTTAGCTGTTGGCTTTACTGTTTACCGTTTGCACTGTTTAGGATAATGTGATCAAGCTCTTACCTAATCAGCGTGGGATGTCTATCCCAATGTGTAATATTTGTTTTTTTTCCTTGTTCATGTGGGGACTGCCCCTATTTCTGAGGTGTAAAAAAACTGTATTTATGTTCAATAAAGGGTTCCAGCTTTTGTACCTAAGCTAGTGTTATCTAGTCCTTGGGTGCAATGCCCAGCTATAAGACCTTTGTCCTGTGTACCAGTGGTGAGGAAGCAGTTCCCAGCAAGGATTTTTGCTTAGTGTAGGGAATATTTTTAATGGTGGAGATGTGTGTTTTAGTGTAGAGAAGTGTGGTTACCTTCCACATGTTGGTGGAGGGCAGGGATTGCCTTCTGGGCAAAAACATGGTGGACACAGCACAGGGCACAGTATCACTGAATGAGGCAGATTCCACCAGCTGGAAAGGGAACAGCTGTAAAGCCAGCAATTTGGCCAAGCTGGAATTGATAAGCTGGGCATGGGGTGATTGGGCGAATATTTTTTCTTTTGCTCCAGTAGCTGGGGAAGAGATATTTGCCTGCTCATGGATGCAAGTTGGGTTTAGAGACTTACAGCTATTTTGAAGATTACATTTGGTCCTACTTTGTGTGGTCCCATGATGACCCTCTTCCCTGACTAATGTGCTGTAAGGCGAAACTCTCAAATCCCTCGTCAGAATTCCCCCCATCACTAGCAGCAGATATTGTAGCAGATGAAAATTCTTGTGGAGTGGATGGAGATGTGGAAAGAGAGGAGTAAAGAGGAGTGTGGGCCTTTTTCTGCCAACCATTTTCACTCATGCACGGCTCTCAATGAGTTTTGTACTGAACAGTCATGCGTCTCCTCATACATGTCCAGAAATACAAAGAGTCCTACAAACTCCAAACAGCAATGAGACCCAGTCATAGGAAGGTGCTGTGGTGAAATGACAGATAGCACTGCCAAAGCATAAATCCAATCCAAGCACGCTATATTTAGATAAACAAACTGGACACTTTAAGGTGGTTGTAAACCTCAGACATTAAATATGAACAAAGCATATCCCTCATATCCCTCTATGGTGTGTTCCTCTGCTAACAGCATGAATCATTTCTGACATGTTTTCCTGACACCAAGAGAAAAACAGTAACAGGGGAGGGAGCTCCAGCAGATTGACACCCTCAGCTCTATTCCTGTGAGCTGTGTGGAGGGAGGCATATCCCTTCCCTCCAATCAGAGCTCAGAGTCCCTCTCACTGAGCTCTCCATAGTGTAACCTCAGCTCTCCACCACCTGTTTTCTGAACTCTCAGACAAGCTTGACGAATTCAGCACTTTGAACAGATGTAGAGAAGAAAAGACTATAGATAACCAGGTGTAACTTATGTAGGAGGATTTGTTTACTGTCTGTGCAGCATCTGATGTCAGTCACTTCATTGGGTATATATAAGAGTTCACAACCACTTTAATGTCACCTACAGAAACAAGCTACCATTCAAGACCACTAAGGGCCTATTCCCAACCAGTGGTCACTGCTGCCTGAGTTGTGTTATCCTTATGCATGTGGTAGCCAAATTACTGGTAGATTTATCAGACTTGATAAGCTGTAGACAGAGACTGCAAATCACTAGGGGGCTAGAGTGGACCTGTATAGGGGCAGTGGCATCCTGTGAAAAGGAGCAGCTGCTTCCTTGACTCCTCTGCAAGCTTCCCCTGGATGACAACCTGCTTTGCTGATCTGTCTCTCCCTCATTTTCCTCCTCTACAATCTTAGGCAACCAAGTACGGTCTGCCGCCTCATCGTCTCCACCCTCCTCATTGCTTGAGCCCACTTTACAGTGACCTGCAACTGTAGGAACTTCAATGCAATTTGCTTCTTCCTGCCTGTTGTCACCTCCCTCTATGCTCCTGACACTTTTTTCCCTCAGTATCTGGTAAAATAATTCTTAGACATCCTCTAGCAGCAAGTTACTGATGGTGTGCTTAATTAATTTAGCTGACTCCTCCATGCTCGGCCAGTAAATGAATAGGGCCATGTGACACATCACTTACTGCTAATGATATGGCAGACGCTGCCACTCGCCACTTACTTAATACCTTTGAGAGCGAAAGTCATATATAGTAGTGGGAGAAAAACACGCTGCTATATGTGATGTGTGACTTATGATGAACAGGCTGAAAGTCCAGCATTTGGACAAACACTCGGACAAAAGTTTGGTTCAAATTTGTGTTTGGACCAAACCGGGAGCTCATGCTAATTAACTAGTATTCCTAAACTCTACTCTGGCCCTATTTTGACCAACTGTATTGTAATATACTATATGGATAACAGTGTTATTATAACCACCTAGGGACATAACTAAATATTTATCTATATTTAGAGACTGTGGACATATGCGCAATGTGTTGCTAAAATGCTCAGTACTGCAACACATTGTATCATACTGTACATGCGTTGATGCATTGCCATTCATTTTAAATTGCACCTTAACACACCTTCACAATGCATAATCTACAAAGTCCATTGTGCTGCATTATTTTTTCATGTGTTGAGGTGCTTTGAAATGAATAGGCTGCCTAACACAGTATGCTGCAGCACACCTCAACATACATTATCTCACAGAAGTGAGTACACCCCTCACATTTTTGTAAATATTTTATTATATCTTTTCATGTGACAACACTGAAGAAATGACACTTTGCTAAAATGTAAAGTAGTGAGTGTATAGCTGTATAACAGTGTAAATTTGCTGTCCCCTCAAAATAACTCAACACACAGCCATTAATGTCTAAACTGCTGGCAACAAAAGTGAGTACACCCCTAAGTGAAAATGTCCAAATTTGGCCCAAAGTGTCAATATTTTGTACGGCCACCATTATTTCCCAGCACTGCCTTAACCCTCTTGGGCATGGAGTTCACCAGAGCTTCACAGGTTGCCACTGGAGTCCTCTTCCACTCCTCCATGACGACATTACGGAGCTGGTGGATGTTAGAGACCTTGCGCTCCTCCACCTTCCATTTGAGGATGCCCCACAGATGCTCAATAGGGATTAAGTCTGGAGACATGTTTGGCCAGTCCATCACCTTTTTCCTCAGCTTCTTTAGCAAGGCAGTGGTCATCTTGGAGGTGTGTTTGTGGTTATTATCATGTTGGAATACTGCCCTTCAGCCAAGTCTCTGAAGGGAGGGGATCATGCTGTGCTTCAGTATGTCACAGTACATGTTGGCATTCATGGTTCCCTCAATGAACTGCAGCTCCCAGTGCCAGCAGCACTCATGCAGCCCCAGACCATGACAATCCCACCACCATGCTTGACTCTAAGCAAGACACACTTATCTTTGTACTCCTCACCTGGTTGCCGCCACACACGCTTGACACCATCTGAACCAAATAAGTTTATCTTGGTCTCATCAGACCACAGGACATGGTTCCAGTAATCCATGTCTTTAGTCTGCTTGTCTTCAGCAAACTGTTTGCGGGCTTTCTTGTGCATCATCTTTAGAAAAGGCTTCCTTCTGGGATAACAGCCATGCAGACCAATTTGATGCAGTGTGCGGCATATGGTCTGAATACTGACAGGCTGACCCCCCCACCCCTTCAACCTCTGCAGAAATGCTGGCAGCACTCATACGTCTATTTCCCAAAGACAACTTCTGGATATGACACTGAGTACGTGCACTCAACTTCTTTGGTTGACCATAACGAGACTTGTTCTAAGTGGAACCTGTCCTGTTAAACCGCTGTATGGTCTTGGCCACCGTGCTGCAGCTTATTTTCAGTGTCTTGGCAGTCTTCTTATAGCCTAGTCCATCTTTATGTAGAGCAACAATTCTTTTTTTCAGATCCTCAGAGAGTTCTTTGCCATGAGGTGCCATGTTGATCTTCCAGTGACCAGTATAAGAGAGTGAGAGCGATAACACCAAATTTAACACACCTGCTCCCCATTCACACCTGAGACCTTGTAACACTAAGGAGTCACATGACACCGGGGAGGGAAAATGGCTATTTGGGCCCCAATTTGGATATTTTCACTTAGGGGTGTACTCACTTTTGTTGCCAGCGGTTTAGACATTAATGACTGTGTGTTGAGTTATTTTGAGGGGACAGAAAATTTACACTGTTATACAAGCTGTACACTCACTACTTTACATTGTAGCAAAGTGTCATTTCTTAAGTGTTGTTACATGAAAAGTTATTTACAAAAATGTGAGGGGTGTAATCACTTCTGTGAGATACTGTACATGTATATTGCAGTACAGTGCAGTATGGTTTGAATAGGCCCTACATTGTATTTGTCATTAACCTGACAATGTTCCCATTTTGTTGGGATTCTTCTGTAATATCTCTTCTCCCCATTTTGATAATTCCGCAACATTTTGTGTCATCAGGAAAAATGGTGGCATTACTTTCTATTTTATCAAAAGGGATAGTAAAAAACTGAAAATGATTCATTGTAAAGTACACTTTGTCTTTTGTCCTGTACCAGACATTTTTCCCTTCATATACAGTATAATCAACTTTTGTAGTAGACTTCTCTGAAAAAAAAGTAGGAAATGCTTTTGCAAAATCAAAATATACTCTATTCATAGCATTTCCAACATCCATATTTGAACTTAACACACAAAACAAAATAAACACTGCACTAAGCATAACTAAAATAATATTAATCAGAAACAGAATGTATAGCTATAGCTTTAAACTCACCTGCTTATAAAATCCAAATACACATGACTTCGGACCATTGCTGATTTACAATAATTATTTTATTCTCTTACATATTTAGCATATAGTTTTTCTTTTGTAAATTTTCAAATAATTTACCCACTACAGAAGTATGGTTTCTAAGCTACATTAAAATGTTTCTAGCTTTTCAATTTTCCTCTTCCCTCTCCTCAGATATAAATCTAAAAATTTAGAAAATAAAATACAGTAATCTGTCAGATATTCCTTCCTTAAGCATATGGAATAGTTGTCATATGACCAAATGTTTTACCTTTTTTATTGTATTTTGGCATAACTACACCTATTCTTGTGCTATGTAAGTAATATTGAAATATATCTACACTATATTATCTAGTACAACAACTTCTTTGCACAGACAGATGACAATTATTTTTTAAATCTAAGGGGTATATTTATAAAGAAGTAATTGTGACATTCAGACAACACTCACTGTAAGTACATTTTCTTGGTACATATAGTTTAAATTACAGTGATTGCTTCACTTGCAGTGAATGTGTGCTGAATCTCAAATTCACCGCTTTATACACTGTTCTTTTACAGTAATATTTCTTCTTTTATCTCATATAAATAGTAAAGGTTTTTTAGTTTAGTAGCATTTCAGCTTCACGTTTTGCAACATTGATTTTTTGCCCTTCATTTTCAATTCTATTTTCTTTTTTTTTCCCCATTAATACATTTTATGATTTAACGTTCTTTATTTAGTATGACCACTAAATAGACTTTTAGGCATATAAAGTATGAAACAACTTATTAGAGTATAACAGACAAATCCAAAGTAAGTTACGTTACATGTCAAGCACAAGATGGAGCATTAGGTTGGTTCAGATGTTAAATGGTATGCTTAAAGGAAGTCTCTGTGATGACAGGTAATTTCCCTGCTGGTCTTATTTTTAGTGTTCAAGCAAAATGGTTAGGGGGACTTTGTGATGAGAGAAACAGAAGTGGGGGGAAGAAAAAACAAAAGGGGGGGTAGGCGGGGGAATTTAGATACTAAGAGAAGGAGGAGGGCATATCACCTCCCTCCAACGGAATTGCGATACTGAGGCTTTTTGACTTAGAGAGAATCTCTATACAGTAATTAGTTTGTCCAGATTTTAAAGTGTTTTTAGATTGATTCTTTAGGAATGTCATATGTTGTTTCATTAATTCATGGTCAGAAACTCTGGCACGCCATTTTTCCAACATTGGTGGGTATGTCTTTTTTCCAGAGAGCCAGTATACAAGCTTTTAAAAGCATTCTAATGGCTAATTTTTTCTTTAAAATAATAATCACATAATACTTAACTGCTCTGTACAATGGTTGTCCCCAATTCTCTTCTTCTCTGGTTCCCTGCTGGCTCTCAATGGGCCCTCCCCCTTGCTGAGTGCCCCTCATACCTGCTCACTCCTGAGCCACCTCTGTGTGTCTATGGGACACACACAGCGTGGCTCAGTCCCACCCCTGGCTGTGATTGACTGTGTCTCCATTAAGGAGGGAGAGACCCGGGAGAGCCACTGCTCTCGTGCACAGCGCTGGTTCGAGATTGGGCTCAGTTAAGTATTAAGAGGGCTGTGGGGGGAGCTGCTCAATGAAATGTTTTTTACTCTGTGCATGAAGGTAAAAATCTTTTTAGAACCAGTTTAATAGATGTTGAAGAAGTGAGTTCTTATAGCGTTTGAATGATATTTGCATATCGTGGAATAGATAAGTGGCCTGTGTTTCTAGTTTCAATGGAGCTTTTGGCCTCCGACCAGAAATTGGCTAACATTGGGCAGTCTCAGAAAAGCTGGAGGAGCGATCCTTCCATTTTTTGGAATCGCCGGCAAAGGGGTGATTAATATATTTTAAAATTTAAATACTTTTTGTATATTTTTTATGTCTATAGCTTTCCTATTCAACCATAATTGCGTCTTTATTTTATTCGTACAGAATATATTCTTAGAAGATATAAATATGCTGTAATATTAATTTTTTAAAATTCTATTTGATTTTGATCAATTTAAAAATGCCTTTTTCAAATTCACAATTCTTAGTTTTTGTGTGAATTGTTTACACTAGAACTCCATTGGGTTGATTTACTAAAACTAGAGAGTGCAAAGTCTGGTGCATCTCTGCATAGAAACCAATCAGCTTCCAGATTTTATTGTCAAAGCCTAAATGAACAAACTGAAGTTAGAAGCTGATTGGCTACCATGATTACCTGTGCTGTGTTCCTGGACAAATACTACATATTTCCCTGTGGTCAGAAAGGGAGGTAAACCTTCAGGGTGAATGCTCTTTAAATTAGAGGAAATTATTAACCATCCGTTAATTTTTGGCGAATGTTGCATTCACTGCTTTATAAATAGTTTTTACAACCCTCAATGTTTTGAATATCATTTAGATGTCAGGATAATGTGGTCACTGTTTTAGAACCTGCTAATTTCATAGGATATCTGGTCTATTAGATAGTTTATTCTCCAATTAATTTATCCACTATCTCTTTGGGATATAATTTTCTTGTAGGATAATGCACAGAATAATGCAGGGAATAATCCATGGTCAATATTACCCTTGACGTGCACTCCATTTCTATGTGCCAACTTTTCAATTTATAGCAGTGTTTGAACCTTAAAATGAAATTCCCTTTTTGTCTCCTCTTTGGTTTGGTAAATATACCATTAAAACCAGTTTGCAGAAGCACAGAATACACTTTAGTAAGCCATCTTCCCCATCTCTCCTCCTGGGGTCATCAGTATGTACTCAGAGGGTCCTGGTTTACCTTAGGCTGTTGGTATCCTTCTCCTTACAGGTAGCCTTCCTGAGATAGGATGACTGCAAGACCTTTGGCTTGGGTATACTTCTTCCAGGTCCTTCAGGGGGATAGCCTCACTCCAGGGAACACTTGGCTTGGCCTAAAAGTCCTTTTGCAATCTGCTTTGGCCTCCTCCACTGTAAGAGTCAGGATGTCTACAACTGTCTCTTCTAGATGCAGGTCTATCTTTCTTTGTCCTCCAGCCCTGTCCAGGGCCTTCACTTGCTGCCTAGATTAGCCTTATGGTGGGGATTTTGGCTCTCATTCCCCAACTGCCCTTGGGCTCCTCTCAACCTGGCCTATATGTGAACACTGACTCACTGACCCATTACATCATTACAAGATAGCTCTAGCTGAAAGGGACCTCGCACCTCATGACAATATTCTCTATAACCAGATGCTATTCTGGGACAGCATCACCCAGCACCTACTTACAAATGGCTTCAATATTACAGTACTAGTCCAGTTGAATGTGACTAAATACTACTAGTTTTCTTCTGAAAGAAACTTTTCTTGTCTTCTTTGTGACTAGAACACTCTCATAAACAAAAAAAAACAAAACAAAAAAAAGCTGTGCAAATATTCACAAAGTGATAAAAGTGCTGCTGGCAAGACAATCAGGTCAACTGTGTACAAATATTATAAATAAATTGCCACGCTCAAATGTCACAACTGAGAAATTGTCACAACCGTATAAGTGATAACATAAATGAGTCCAAATGTAGAAATAAATAGTCTCAGTGTTATGAACAATATAGTAGATCACTACGTGTATTCAATATGATTAGTGCTCCACCACCAGAAAATGGTAGTACTCTTACTAGAACATATGGACCCTTATAAAAGAGTCACAAAAGCATGAGAATATATCCACAGAATCCTTCAGAATCATGGTACTGGATAGAAGTATCACCTTCAGCTCCTCTCCATTCTTAATCTCACGATAATACCTCTCAGTATGGCCATGCAAAGAAAGACAAAGAAGCGCCCATTGCATAAAACCATAAAACATGCTTATTAACATAAAGTATTGCATTCACATTAAGGTGGGCAAATCAGCGCTGTGTACAGAGTATTCTCATATCCTGGGAACATGTACACTTCCTGGTGTTAGAAAGCAGTGTGGAGACGTCAGACGCACAAGCTCCACCAGACGCGTTTTGTCACATATGACACCGTCTGGGGCGTGGAAACTATGTGCGACCATCACTGCTGCTTTTTATTGCCATCCAGAGAGGGAATGAGCCCCCTTAGATTAATTATTGAAATTAAAAATGGCTGGCTGATTTGCCCACCTGAATGTGAGTGCAATACTTTATGTTAATAAATGTGTTTTATGGTTTTATGTGATGGCCGCTTCTTTGTTTTTCTTTGCATGGCCATACTGAGAGGTATTATTGTGAGATTAAGAATGGAGAGAAATTGAAGGTGATACTTCTGTGAAGTACCATGATTTAACTTCTTCCAATTTTGAGGGATTCAGGGTATATATATTCTCATGCTTTTGTGATTCTTTTATAAGGATCCATATTTTCTAGTAAGAGTCCTACCATTCTCTGGTGGTGGAGCACTAATCATATTGAAGACACGTGGTGATCTACTATATGGTTCATAACACTGGGACTATTTATTTCTACATTTGGACTCATTCATGTTATCACTTATATGGTTTGACAGTTTCTCAGTTGTGACATTTGAGTGCAGCAATTTATTTATAATAGAACCCTCTCATGCTTATTTCTCACAAGGAAGCCATGAACCTTTATTAACACAAATTTCCATTTCAACACATGGGTTTCCCTTGCAGGGTTTTTCAGCATTTCTATGCCACAAAAACAAATGTACATTAGAATTCTGGCTTACATTTGCAGCGATGTTGATCTGGCTTCAATCTTCATGCCCTTGTCTGTCTCCTCCACACAGTCTCCTCACACAAACGTAATGCATGCATCTAGGTGGAGCCCTCCTAACTCCTGTGCTGGGACAGTAGCTCCGAACCATGGTCACATCTCTAATAAAAGCTGTGCACACACATGTACAATCAATGTGCTGTTTGTCTGCAAAATCTGGACCCAGAATCAGAGACTTTATCCATCCCAAGTCTCTATGGAGCCTCCAGATGCCATATCCTGTGTATGAAATAAGCACCCTGGAGCCACTCAGCCTGGCTAGATGATAAGCCTGGGTGACAAAAAAAACCCTTTCACTTCATGGCACAGCACTGTCACTGTATGTATAGCCATTCCTTCCCTTCCTGTCCCAGGGACACAACAGGAAGGGAGGGGAGAAGGCTTTAACTAGTTTGAGGAACGCTGGCTCTAATAAACTATTTTCAATACTAACAGGTGCACTTGTTGGTAGTACTGTATTAAATGTATGTAGGCTCAGCCTTGTTTTTGGGCAGTGAGACAAGAACTTCTCATCTCACATCTGGAACAACAGTCACCCATTCATAGGCAGCTTCGTATTCCCTGAGGTTGAGAGGCAGATGGATGGCGTCACAGTCACTGACTAAGTTAGTATTGAAAATAGATTGTTTGAGCCATCTTGACCCAAATAAACTAGTTAACTGGGCAGTAAACCTGGAATCTAAATTTGGAAGCAAAATTTTACTTTGGCTCCCTATGCCCATGTGTGTATGAACTTTAACAGTTAAAAAGTGCATGCAAAAATCGAGAAAGAGCTATGGCTCTGCTCTCAATTTGAGTTGTCACGGGTAGGTAGATTGGCTTTATAAAACATGATGACCAAATACTGTATGTAAAAACTATGCATGCATGTAAATATGCAACGTCACCCAGAAATGTGGAGATTTACAATAAGGCACAGGTGAAGAAAAAAAAGCAAAATAGACACTTTTTTCTTCCACTCAGTTTTATTTTCTAACACACACACACACAAACTGACAGAAAAAACTGCAAGAAATTAAAGGTCCTATTACCTAAAGTGTGAAATGAGGTGAAAACAAATTAGATTAAACTGGGCCTGATTAGCTTAAAGTGTTACTAAACCCAGAACAGTAAAATCAGTCTGTATATGCAGTAAATCATGCTTGTTATACTCATTGTGGAACCTAAGGGGTTAATCCACAGCATTGTGTGAAAAGACTGTTTGATCCTGTCTTCTTTGATCCTCCCCTTCTTCTACTCTCCCTAATCCATCTGCTGACAGTACAGAGACTGAGTCACTCTGCACATGTTCTGTTTAGTGTGTAATTCTAGAGAGTTTTTTTCTTTGGGAGGGTGTATGTGATCAGCACAGGGCCAATTTGCACTGTCAAGACAGAGTGTCAGGGGTTATGCAGCCTCATAGGACAGTCAGAGCAGAATGAAAACTCCTTCTACAAGCTTTAACCAGTGCTCAGCTGGAGACTGATAGCGTTCACAAGACCGCAATGAGAAAAGGTATTTAGCAGTTTAAATTTACTAAAATAATTGCAGTTTCATGTTCTGTGTACTGTGGAAGACCAGATACAACAAATGCAGGGTCCTGGGTTTATTAACACTTTAAGATTAAACTGACTTGACGTGAAAATCCAATCATTTGAAGAAGGTTTTTTTTAATTCTCCTGTATATGAATGTTTAAGTAAACATGGCTTATTTTATAAAAAATGGTGATATAGTGAGGGTAGCAGCTGAAACACTCAAGGTAACCACAGTAACCTCCAAATAGCAATAAATAAAATAAAGTGCAGCGCTAATCTTATATAAATAAATAGATAAAAGTTATTTCATTCGATAAGTGAGTAAAGTTCAAAAATGGCACAGGTTGATGATCTCCTGATGGCACAGCAGATTTCTCAATAAACTTGTGACTGGAATCAATGGTAAAAGTACGCACTCTCCGAAAGCGCATGGATAATGCGCATATAACTGTATATCCACCAAGTAGGGATCTGTGATGGACGGATGGTGAGCTTCCTTCTATGTAATGGTCATCAAGCTTGGGTTAGTATGAGAATCTGCTGAGTCCAGAGGTCCCCCTAAGGATAGACAGGCGCTCAGCCTGGATACAGGGCTCCCTCCTCTGGATGCTGGATACAATAGGAACTATCTGCGTGTTTAATAGCTCCACATAGGAGCCAAAAAACAAGTGGCAATAGTGTAGTATGTTCCAAAAAATTTTTATTATAATCAAAGGTTAAAAATCAGGGTAGTATGCAGAGTAAAGTATAATTAAAAAATTGCAGAGTATTGCAGCACTGACCCCTTTAACCACCTTCTGCCCGCCATATAGTCCAATGACGGGTGCAAGGTGGTTCTCTCGTTCTGATAGGACGTCATATGACGTCCTTCCATTCTCACCGCGCATGTCAGGGAGTGCGCAGCGCGGCGATCAGTGGTGCGCTGTGTCCCTCGGACAAAGCCGATCACCGATCCACGGAAAGAGCCGAAGATGTCGGCTCGGTCATGTGATCAGCTGTGTCCAATCACAGCTGATCACATGTAAACAGGGAAATGCCGGTTATCGGCATTTCTCTCCTCTCGAGCTGTTACGCTGACAGCTCAAGAGGAGAGCCGGTAATCGGCATTCTGCAGAGGGGACATGTACACTGATCATCAGAGCACTGATGATCAGTGTGCCCTGATGATCAGTGTGGCCACAGAAGTGCCACCTGTCAGTGTCCATCAGTGCCAGCTGTCAGTGCTGAACAGTGCCACCTGCCAGTGCCCATCAGTGCCACATCAATGCCACATATCAGTGCCTACCAGTGCACATCAATGCCACATATCAGTGCCCATCTGAGCTGCCTTTCAGTGTCACCCATCAGTGCCAGTGAGTGCCACCTATCAATGCCAATCAGTGCCACCTATCAGTGCTGCCAATCAGTGCCACCTATCAGTGCCGCCTATCAGTGCCAGTCAGTGCTGCCTATCAGTGCCAGTCAGTGCCACCTATCAGTGCCAGTCAGTACCACCTAACAGTGCCAGTCAGTGCCACCTAACAATGCCAGTCAGTGCCACCTATCAGTGTCAGTCAGTGCCGCATATCAGTGCCATATATCAGTGCAGCCTTTAAGTGCACATCAGTAATGCCCATCAGTGCCAGTGCCTCCTCATCAGTGCCACCTATCAGTGTCCATCAGTGCATATTATCAGTGGCCATCACTACAGCCTCATTAGTGCACATCAGTGAAGGAGAAAAATCACTTATTTACAAAATTTTATAACAAAAAACTAAGAAAAAAACGTTTTTTTAAAAACATTTTCAGTGGTTTTTGGTTTGTTTAAGAAAAAATAAAAAACCCAGAGGTGATTAAATACCACCAAAAGAAAGCTCTATCTGTCACAAAAAAATTATAAAAATTTCATATGGGTACAGTGTTGCATGACCGCACAATTGTCATTCAAAGTGTGACAGCGCTGAGAGCTGGAAATTGGCCTGGGCAGGAAGGGGGTATAAGTGCCCTGTAGGCAAGTGGTTAAAAGATGGCCGCTGGGCTTCCTTGTGGCTCCGGCGGCAATGACGTCACACTCTGTCAGCTCCTCCTAGTGCTGCACTTTATTTTATTTATTTATGGCTTATTTTACCTTACTGTACAACAGACACGTCAACCAAGGGTCCAAAAATAGGCTGCAAAGGGGCACACTTTGACAATTAAAAAAGGTAAATATTTTATAAACTTCTGTCACTCAATGTTGCATTCTTTTGGTACAGCTATGAAGTTATTGTCTATTAAAGTGTGTATTTTGTTAGATAATAGTAAACAAAAATAATTCAGTATCACTTTTTGTAGCTGCAGTACTTTGTGCCATCTTCCCTGGTGCCCTGTAACACTAGCTGCAACGTCAGACACGATGCCCCCCGTTGGTGCACGAAAGCTGAGCATGGTAAGGAGATGGCTACTTTGCTAGCGAGCGCTTGCCTGTGCCTTCCAGCACTTGCCAGAGGCAAGCATTGGTATGAGGAATGCAGAGGAAGGTGAATCACCAGAATCCTTGCATGATGACTACTGCTCCCTACATGTTTCATCTCTAGGACTTTCAGGGTACTTCCAGTAAAGTGCAGTAAGAAAAAAGATAATTTCAAAACACTTCCACTTTCTATTTTTAACGTTTTTGTATCCTTTTTCTATCTTCCCCAACTCTCTAAAACATGCACTAGTCATCCTCATACTTACAAAGCCCTCATTAGACTCTACCAATCTTAACAACCTACTCCCCATCTCCTTACTCCCCTTTTCCTCCAAACTCCTTGAGTGTCTGGTTTACAACCAACTGAGCGACCATCTCACTGAAAACAACTTTCTTGATCCCCTTCAGTCAGAATTTTGC
Source organism: Staurois parvus (assembly GCF_062004578.1). Classification (NCBI taxonomy): domain Eukaryota; kingdom Metazoa; phylum Chordata; class Amphibia; order Anura; family Ranidae; genus Staurois; species Staurois parvus. The sequence goes on from NW_028317808.1 coordinate 1,240,792, forward strand.
CCTCAACACTCATCAGAAACTTCTCTCCTTAAACTCACAAATGATCTACTAATGGCTAAAACCAATAGGAACAATATTCTGTACTCCTATTCCTGGACCTCTCAGTTGCCTTTGACACAGTGGACCACTCCCTCCTCCTGAGAAAACTCTACTCCTTTGGTCAGCACAACTGTACTCTTCACTGGTTCTCATCTTACCTATCCCACCGCACCTTCAGTATCACAATTCTATCTCCTCCTCCCCTCTTCCTTTCTCCGTTGGGGTTCCCAAAGGTTCTGTTCTTGGATCTCTCCTATGCTTGATCTACACCTCCTCCTTGGGTTGGCTGTTACCTCCCATGGATTTCTATACCATTTCTATGCTGATGACATCTAAATGTTTCTCTCTACCCCTCAGCTTACTCCATCAGTCTCTTCACACATCACTAATCTACTAACAGACATACAGTGCCTTGAAAAAGTATTCATACCTCTTGAAATTTTCCACATTTTGTCATGTTACAATTATAAACATAAATGTATTTTATTGGGATTTTATGTGATAGACCAACACAAAGTGGCACATGGTTGTGAAGTGGAAGGAAAATGATAAATGGATTTCAAAATTTTTTACATATAAATATCTGAAATGTGTGGCTAGCATTTGTATTCCCCTAACTAAAATCTAGTGGAACCAATTGCCTTCAGAAATCACCTAATTAGTAAATAGTAAATAGAGTCCACCTGTGTGTAATTTAATCTCAGTATAAATACAGATGTTCTGTGAAGCTCTCAAAGGTTTGTTAGAGAACATTAGTGAACAAACAGCATTATGAAGACCAAGGAACACACTAGACAGGTCAGGGATAAAATTGTGGAGAAGTTTAAAGCAGGGTTAGGTTATAAAAAATACCCTAAGCTTTGAACATCTCACAGAGCACTGTTCAATCCATCATCCAAAAATGGAAAGAGTATGGCACAACTGCAAACCTACCAAGACATGGCCGTCCACCTAAACTGACAGGCCGGACATTAATCGGGGAAGCAGCTAAGAGGTCCATGGTAACTCTAGAGGAGATGCAGAGATCCACAGCTCAGGTGGAAGAATCTGTCCACAGGACAACTATTAGTCGTGCACTCCACAAATCTGGCCTATTTTGGAAGAGTGGCAAGAAGAAAGCCATTGTTAAGAGAAAGCCATAAAAAAGTCCCATTTTCAGTTTGTGAGAAACCATGTGGGAACACAGCAAACATGTGGAAGAAGGTGCTCTGGTCAGATGAGACCAAAATTGAACTTTCTGGCCTAAAAGCAAAATGCTATGTGTGGCAGAAAACTAACACTGCACATCACCCTGAACACACCATCCCCAACGTGAAACATGGTGGTGGCAGCATCATATTGTGGGGATGCTTTTCTTGAGCAGGGACAGAGAAGCTGGTCAGAGTTGATGCGAAGATGGATGGAGCCAAATACAGGACAATCTTATAAGAAAACCTGTTAGAGTCTGCAAAAGACTTGAGACTGGGGCGGAGGTTCATCTTCTAGCAGGACAACTACCCTAAACATACAGCCAGAGCTACAATGGAATGGTTTAGATCAAAGCATATTCATGTGTTAGAATGGCCCAGTCAAAGTCCAGACCTAAATCCAATTCAGAATTTGTGGCAAGACTTGAAAATTGCTGCTTACAGACGCTTTCCATCCAATCTGACAGAGCTTGAGCTATTTTTCAAAGAAAAATGGGCAAAAATTTCACTCTCTAGATGTGCAAAGCTGGTAGAGACATACCCAAAAAGACTTGCAGCTGTAATTGCAGCAAAAGATGGTTGACTCAGGGGGGCTGAATACAAATGCACACCACACTTTTCAGATATTTATTTGTAAAAAAATTTGAAAACCATTTATCATTTTCCTTCCACTTCACAATTATGTGCCACTTTGTGTTGGTCTATAACATAAAATCCCAATAAAAGTTGCTTGTAACATGACAAAATATGGAAACTTTCAAGGGGTTTGGGACTGGCTCGAGAGGAGGTGCTTTGATGCAGTGGGCCAGCTTAAACATGTATTTCAATGTTTGTATACTAAAAACCTCTGTTTTTTGCAAAGTTTATTAGAAAAGGTGTATAGCAGTGGGCAGAAGGTTTATGCAGCGTTTTCATGTTAAAGCGACACTAAAGTATTTTCTTTTTTTTTTTTAAATAACAAACATGTCATACTTAGCTGCTCAGTGCAGTGATTTTGCACAGAGTAGCCCGATTTTCCTCTTCTTTGGTCCCCTGCTGGCACTTCTGGCCTCTCCCTCCTGTCAGGTGCCCCCACAGCAAGCAGCTTGCTATGGGGGTGCCCGAGCAAGCGTTCTCCCGTGCCAAGGCTCTGCGTGTCTGCTCACACAAGAACCATGGATTAGCATTGCCCCCTCCCTCTTTTGATTGGCTCACTGGCTGTGATTGACAGCCGCAGGAACCAATGGCTCCCGCTGCTGCCTCAGCTAATCAGGAGTGAGAGTCCCCAGAGAGCCGAGGCTCCCGTGGACATCCCTGGATCAGGATGGGGCTCAGGTATGTATTTTGGGGGGCTGGGGGGGATGCTACACACAGAAGGTTTGTTTACCTTCATGCATAGAATGCATGAAGGTAAAAAACCTTGAGTCTTTAAAACCACTTATAACATGTAGTCACACCCCTTTAGCACATGTAAAAGCTATTGGAATTTGGAATTTTGCTTTTTCAACAATTTAGACTTCACCTTGGCAAAAAATACATATTAGACAAAAGAACTTTGACTTTACACAAACAGAGATGTCATTGTTATTATCTTGTGCTCTCATTTTATCAAAAAGTAGATTAGGAGCAGTCTGTTTATGAATTAAATGAAAACAAGCAGAATCATTGCCCAAAGTTATCAGCGAGAGGAAACTTTTTACTCTGGGCAAGAATTTCTTTATTCTTAATATTGTTATTTACGATGCTTACTATCTGAGTAATTCTATGGAAATAAAGCAATGCATCCTACTCATGCATTGCTTTCTGAACAAAAGCTTATTGTGTTCTTCCATAAAGCAAAGTCATATGCAACTACAAAAAATCATACATTCCAGAAATCTTTGGAAATGGTTATTTACAATTACTTTGTATTTAAGCAGAGAAAAGAAGAGTGTGCATGATAAATGATGTTACAAATTTGCAACAGACCTCATATTTCACTTCAGCTTAAATTAAGTGCCTTTTCTACAGGCAGAGTCCATTTTGACATATTTTCAATAATTCAGTAAAATAGGAAAAACAAAGCAAAAAAAAAAACAATAGTTTTTTTTCACGCCATGCAAGTATAACAAATAAAAACATGAGCAATAATATTATATTAAACATTTAATCACTCATATTGGCTTTATTCCAAAATGATATGTATTTAATTAATTTTGCTTACTATATTAATTAGAGAGGGCAAAATGGCAATATAAAAACCTTTAGTTACAATCAAGATTTGTAATTCATAATATGTCATGTACTATTGCATAACACATAGAAATATATGTATGATGTAGCGTTGTAAGCCTGTGATATCCATCTATGAGGACTTTGAAATATAGCATGTCAGGTATCTTTCACTGAACAGTAAGTTAACTAGCACCATAGGGACTATGGGTGCAATTCTTGATATAAATTTTACTGAAATCAGTTTTAATGATGGTCTCATCTGCAAGAATGTTGCTTGAGGCTATACTTTGTTATGTCCATTTCTACTGAATGTACAGAATTAGGCTAGATGCAGTCTTTCTAGAAAATAAAGGCTAACAATGGTGATATTCCACAATAAAGTATGAACACACCATATTCTGCACTGAATTATAGCATTTTTTGGAACCTGATTAAACCAAAATAATTTTTAGGACTCTAGGTTTTTTCTTTTCTTTTTTTTACAAAGCCTTACAAAATTCCCTATGCCTGGATCATTTTTCTAGAAATTATTAAATGATGATTACAGGTACAGGGGGCAGCCATCTTGACTGGGTCTGATTCGACCCTGGAGGTGATTAGCTGATGCATCAGAGCAGTGAGAATTGGGCCTGCAGGATGGTGAGAAAAGAGTAAAGGACTGTCTGGAATCAAGAAAGTATGAGGGGAAAAGACTTGGCCTCTGTTGCTAGATAGACAGAACCCTGCCATAGCTCACCAAAATCAGGAGAAGCAAACAGACTACTCACCTTACCTCAGAAGGGGCCTGGTGAGAGAAGACTGTACTGAAGAGTCTTCTATAAGGAAGGAAAAGAGGGACTGTTTCAGCAGGATTGAAAGAGAGAGATCATAGTAACTTCTATCCATGTCTGACTTGAATTTGATATTTACTGAATCAAAGCACATGTCTAAAGACCCAGAAGAGGGCACCCTGAGTCTGTTAGGAGGATAACATTAAGCAAGTTGTACAAGTTAATTTGTTGTCTGCTGGGAACTGTTGTGCTTTTTTCAAGGGCTCCAACTTTGCCATCCAACATTTTTTCATCAGTCACTGGCCAGCGGAATAAAACTGGAACTGTTATAGCAAGTTAGGACTTTCTTTATATACTGTTCCTAGGTAAATGCGGTTCAGTTCTAATAATTACTGTTAGTCAGAATACTATAGGTGTTTAACTATGTCTCCCAGAGTAACATTATTGTCTTATTGATTGTTTGTAGAAGTTGGCTAATCCTGTCTTCTTTTAGGCTATTCATGGCTTTGTAAATTAATTGATATACCTCAGGATGTGTTAGAAAGTGCTGGGCGAGCAAGGTGTGTCATCTTCAGGTGTGTTGAGGAATCACAAAACAATTTAGCAGTATTTTGTACTTTCTAAAGTAGGTTATGCTGGAGGATATGAAACTGTAATTTTGACAGATTACATTATCAGTGTTACAGCAATAAACAATTAAATCTAGCCCCAGAAATAAATGTTGTCAAATTATAAGCTCAAGGCTATTAGCACTATGGAAAGGGGGAGAAGGAGAAGAGCAATAGTACTATGAAGAGGGGAGGAAGAGGATAGGAGTCACACTATAAACCTAAAAGGTGAAGGAAAGGAGTGACACTATAGAGAGGGGAGGCAGAGTAGAACAGTAACACTATGGAGTAGGAAGGTAGAGAAGAGCAACAACCCTATGAAGAGCATTGGTAGAGTAGAGGAACAACACTACGGTGAAGGGAAAGCGGGGGGAGAGAATCAACATAATGGAGTAGAGAGATGGAGGAGAGCAGCAACTCTATGCAGATGGTAGATGAAGGAGAGGAGATGAATGATGCACTGTGAAGGAAGTAGGAGCAGATGAACAGTGTAAGCGCTGTTTCACACAGGTCACTGGTAGGAGGTAAGATCAGGTGTCTGAGCTCCCTGGTCACCCACCTAAAGACTAATATTACAGCAGGACAGGGGCTGCACACATATTGTGGCTGTGATGCTTTGCTTTGCAGCCTTGGCAATTTTATTACTTGATTTTCAGAGTTTGAAAGGTGGCACTGCAGACTGTCTGAAAGAGCCCTTAGGAGTCTTCACAGAACTGAGATTGAGCTCTGCAGTTACTTTTGCAGCTGTTGTTTTCTTATTCTGGGTCACAATCCTGTACAATGTCCTTTTGTCTGTCTCGTTCAGTTGACCATGTCGACCGCGCTCATGCTTATCAGATGACGTTTTCCCTGTATATTCTGTCATAACCTTTGATACTGTACCTTGCAGCATGGTATATAAATTGGCAACTTCAGTCACAGAGGCACCAGCTAAGTGGGCACCAACCATTTGCCCTCTTTGAAGCTCAGTAAGCTCTGAAATGATTCCGTATTACTAGCAGCTTATGCAATGAATAATGAAAGTGAGGCTTCCCACCTGTTATCTAGGTGTCTCATGTTATTTCACATGCACACTGCCAGATAGCTAAGTCTGTTCTACTGTATGTGCATTGGTCACCTTCCAGTATATTGGTGAGTGAATCTATTTATGGCAATATAGTATATATGCAGCTTCTGTTATTTTAGTTAACCCTTTCCTCTCTGTCTTGACATTCATTAGCTAGTTTTAGCTTAGGGCTTGATAACCAGCACAGGCTAGAGCCAGGTTAGGCTTCCAGTGGTCACATCAGGATCATAGGTTTAGAGGTCTAGTTGCCTGTTAGGATAGCAACTATTAGGGTTGGATTAATGTGCAGAGTAGATAGGCCAACTCTTAGTTCCAGTGCCACAACTGAGTTCCTGCCATTGGGAAGCTCCATTGCAGGCTGGTTGGAGAACAGTTGGAGGCTCTCCCCACAATTGCCTATCTTGCCTTTGGGTCTCTGACACAAAGACACACACCACATCATCCTCAGTGGCCCCTGCAACTGACTTTGCTGCAACATTCATCTGGAAGTATTTCTATGAATAACTATATATGCCAGAGTATATATGCACAATTCCACCAGGACTCCTATTGGGCCCTTTTGCTGATAATACCTGTTTGCACATTGGATGTATATACTTTTAATAATCACTTCCTATATAAAGCTTGTGTTATTTCTATACTGGTGTGCATCTATGTACTTATGGTTAATGTTATATGCCGGCTGCAGTAGTTTCTTGGCTCCCAATTGTCATTTTTAGATTACCGATTAACTTCCCAGTAAGGAAATCCCCTCTGTTCACAAAGGCCATGTCCTGGGTGGAGGCGCTGACAACTTTATTATCAAACCCACTCTTCCACTTGGCAAAGGTTCTGGTTCTTTTACAAGTTTAGCTCAACATCCTGTTTGGGGATGGCAGTTTCTCATAAATCCCCAAAAGAGGGCTACATTCTAGTGATGTAAAGTAATAAATTATTTCCTACAGCTGAACATATTTATGGCTTGTGTCGACAGGCTTTTGTTCCCTTCAAGCAGGTGTTGTATTCCAATACAAGCAGAGGGAATACAAAACTTGCTTAAAACAGGTAAAATTCAGGTCAGAAGAAAGTCAATTGCAGGTCAAAAGCATGTACAGGAAAATTCTGAAAGTTTGCGGAAGTGTCTCAAAATGATGTTAAACTGTTGCTGATGCTGTGGACAAAAGCCCAAAGCCCATCAACAAAGATCTCCTTACACATGTGGTTCTTGTGCTCTAAGATTTATTGGTGAAAAGTAGATCTTTTCATAAAGATTATCACACAATCAGACAGATATAACTCCCAAGTAAGCCCGGCTGAACCCAGACACCAGCAAACCCAAATGTATAAACTGTAACTTGCTTACTTTCCTAATATTCACAGTCCCATCCATCTCTGATTGGTTTTATAAAATAAATAATTTGGGAAACAGTAAAGAGTAGAGACTTTACAAGAAAATTTAAAACACATTTTTTTTCACCATGAGGGATCACAACTATCTCACAATTTACTTAATTTAACGTCTACTGTAAAGACTAGAACTGGACCCCATCTTATAAAAAAAATCTTATCATTTGGAGTATTTTTCCTTTATGCGTCCCCCCACTACCTCTTTTCCTTCATTGACTATTTACTATTGTTAAGTGTGTATTATATCATATGTAAGTGTCAATGTTTTCTACATAACTTTCAATCTTTTTTTTTGTATATTCTTCTTATCTTGCTCAAATTAGGAAAAAAATTATTGTTAAAAAAAGAATTGTAATGTGAAGAACATTTGTGTCAGCAACCAGAGAGAGACCAAGATTAGTATCAGCAACAGAGGACATAACAGTAAGGCACAAGAATGAAAATAGAAAATTGTCTGGATAAAATGTATTTTTTGAAATGACTGTTCTTTGAAAATAGTTGTTTCCTCAAGAAACGGTTGGTACTCTGGGTGTCACCAATGGTTTTCTCAACACCACTTCTACAAAGCCTCACCCTCTTATCTTTAAGCCCTGTTCATATCCCCAATATTATGCAATCACTACATTCATTCTTAGAAAAGTGTATGAACTGCTGTCATGCTGACAGGAAGTAGTAACTGCATTTCAGGAATGTACCAAAATATATTTGTTAACAAGTAAAGTTTCATGTAAAACACATGTATACCTCAATATAATTATTGTAGTGGTCTTTTTTCATATTAATCATATGTGGCACATGGTGTTTGGTATAAAATTACATAATGCTGATTCATCATTAGATAAGAATGATGGTTGGATAGATATGTCAGGATAAGTTATTTTATGACTTTCCTATATATATACTAGTGAGCTTCTTTAGGAGAATTTCAGCTGAGGTAATGAGTTGAAATGTTCTGGAAGTAATAGCTCTAAGTGTTGAAGAGAAAGAGTATAACTATGGCTGACAAGTAGGAACTCTCTGTAGACTGAACCTGTCAATTCCTAACTCCAAAAAATAGGTCTTTCAAAGCAAGTTGATGGGCTGCTGCCATGGAGTGTAAGTCTTTGTGTAGATTAGGACTAAATCTGCTCTCTTTCTTCTGTCAGATGTCCCGAAGGCAGCTCTTTTGTTCTGTCTTTACACCACTCATATTCATCCAGTAACATTGATTAATGAGCATTCATACTGATGCTGCTGAATTCAGAAGATTCAAACAAACGTCTTTTAGCAGTTGAAATAGCAGATCAATTTGTATTTTATAAAGTATACATTTAATTAACTAGAATGAATTGAAGGATACGGAGTCATCTGAATGATAATGGCTAAATCAGCGCTAGCCAACCGGATGAGGATGGGGATGAATCCAGCCATGTAATCCAATTGTCATTTTAGACTTTGATGTAAAATGTTATGTAAAATACTGAGAAAAACCTATTACAAAAGAGAATATATGGCCCTTAATAATATTTGCAAATTGTTCTGTGGTTAAATTTTGTTACAAAGAGGTGACCTGAATGACCTATGAAGGTCTTCTCCCTCTTCTGTTGGGTGTTGTAAGACGCTATATACCATGTTAGATTTTTGTCCATTTTTAATAAATACTACACAAAAAAAGACAATTCTAGGTGTTTCTCCAGTAGGAAACTAAAACCTAAAAAAGAACAGAAATATACCAAACAAAATAGAAAAAAAGTTTATTTAAACAACTATCCCCTCCTGAAATTTTTTTATCCTGAACATCCTATGTAGCATAAATGCTTGGGATTGTGCATATTTGTCAGATTTGCTCCTATATATGTTTTTTTTTTCAAATCAATGAAGCATAGCAGCCTAAGAACATATTCAATAAATATGATATATCACCCAAAGAAAATGTTTTATCATTTAAGTCCATCCTGAAGGTTATATGCAGGAGAAATATCAATGTGCATTGGAGTATTAATCAGTCTGAGTACGTATATCCAAATAAGGCTCCAAAATATCTACAGGCAGGACTCCACAAAGTTGAATCCTTCTCCAGTGATATAAGGATACTTTGAATAGCAGAAATAGAAATAGAAAATTTGCTACGGCACAGTTGCAAACAGTGGAAATGCATCAATACAAAGATGTTTAACCAGCAAGCCATAATATGAGGTCCTTCACTCCACATCTTACCTTGCTGATCAACTTGTAGGCCATAAAATCCCAATTAGGGTAAGAATCAAGCAGTAATAAAATGTAGCCATCAAAGTAAGGAAGTCATTACTTGAAACTCCTTGACTTCTTAAATGTAGCAGCAAAGGATAGCAAAAAGGCACATAATAACTTACTGCAGTTGAGGTATATACTTATCAGTTATTCATATAATGTTAGCCAGATAGGGCCATCCACTCCAACCATTAAAGATTCCCCCAAGATTGTATGTAGTATAAATTAAACCACTAAGTCATAGAGGACCAAAGGAAATCACATCAGATTCTGGGGGATACTAAATGGCAGCATTGTTATGGGCTTTAAAACAGTTAAGAACAATCAATAATTCATGAAATCCAAGTGTCCATTTTAGAAATGTAGAGAATGTTCCTGTGACGGAGGGTAGGCAGGACAGAACACACGAGGTGGATAGCAAACAGACAAAGCTTTACTGAGGCAAACAGACAGTCACTCAATAGGGGGGATTGCCAGGAGGGTGCCCTCGCCACTAGGGGAATAGTAAGGAGAGGGCAAAGCACTTGTAGTCCAGCCCCAAGGGGCAAAGGTAAAGTCTCTGTGACAGATTGTAATCCAACAGGGGGGTAGGGGAACAGCTCAGGAACAGTTCAGGCAAAACAGGGGAAAGCGTACACTCACGGACCCGACAGGGTGCCCGGTCTCCCAGGGATACGATAGTATGACACAGGTACCTGTTGGGGTCCGGAGTAGGCAGATGGTCTCTCCCTTAACTGGGTCTCAGGCCGGCTGACATGTGCGATCTCCCCCCTTTGGCTGGGGGTCTCGGGCAGGCTGGCGTGTGCGGTCTCCCCCCTCTGGCTGGGAGTCTCAGGCAGGCTGGCGTTTGCGGCCTGCCCCCTCTGGCTGGGGGTCTCAGACAGGCTGGCGTTTGCGGTCTGTCCCCTCTGGCTGGGGGTCTCAGGCAGGCTGGCATTTGCAGGGTCCCCCCGTATCCTTGGGGTCCTTGGCAGAGTTAGCCACGAGGGTCCCGCCACAGCTGGGCTCCCTCGATGGCTGCGCAGCGGAGAAGACAATCGGAGAGCCCGGCATCAGCCTTCTTAAGCTGATGCAGTATGCTCTCCGGTCATCCTGGCAACTGTGGGCGGGCTGGCTGGCCTCGTCGCCCGGCAATGAGGCACGCTCCCTGGACATGGGCCGCGCTTCTTGTGAGTGCGGCCTTTGTCCAGGGACATCCGCAAGCGCGGGAACTCTCCGTGCCCGCGCTGCGGATGACAGGACCGGGTGGTGTCAGTCTGACGCCATGGTCTGGAACATCCCTGCAGGAGGTTCGCACCTCTCTGCGGAGAGGTGTGAATCTCGCTAACTCTGGGCAGAGAGGCAGGGGCGACAATGATGGAGACACTAAATTGCATTTGGGGACATAAAGCAGGATGCCAGGAAAGGAGATACATTGATTGAATTTGGGCTATAAAGCAGGATGATGGTGGGGGAGGGGGACACATTTAATTGAATTTGGGGACATTTGGCAGGATGAGGGTGAAGGGGATGCATTGATTAAAGCTGGGAGCATTTGGCACAAGGGATTAATGAAAGAATCAATAATCGGGGCTGGCAGAGCACCTATATTGTGACAGTTCCATTAGACAAAAGTTCATCCAAAAGATCACAAGGGCAGTCAACTGTGGTACATTGCTAGCATAGACAATACCAATGCCCCGTAATGTGTCCATGCATGGCAACTTTCTCAAGCGAGCTGGTCTTGTCTATTTCGCTGAATAGCAATACCTATATCTAAATTTTGTGGGATTTTTTTTTTTATTTGAAAGTTGGAAACTCAGTGCCTTTCCTACTTCACAAATGGATCACTCTATGCTCTTCTGTTTGTCAAAATCCTGAAATCTTTTTACATAATGCATTTAATCGATGACTTTTTGTGCTATCATCTACTACAAGCCAATTTTATGAAGACCTTGTGATATACCCCTTTAGGGGCCGCTGGATTTGAATTGGGTACCCCTAAGCTCTGAACGGCCAGGCAACACTTTGCACACTGGAGTCAGTAAACAGTCCTTGAGCTTGGTTTTGTCGTTTTTATTAAGGGGTTAAACGTGAGGGTCTTGGGGTATATAACAAAATGCCTGAAGAACTGTAGGACTTGAAGACAACTCCTTAGCAACTATGTACAAAGATTCTGATTAGCAACAGTCTTTTCTTGAAGAACACTAAAGACTCTTAGGTGTACCTCCTCATATCCTGGATAATTCCTTCTCTTCAGCCAGCTGCCCGAGGGTATCCCTGAGCAAGGGGGCCCAAGAGCCGCTGATTGAACATTGATAAATGAGAAGCTAGTTGGGTGTTACACCTGACTGCCCTCTCCCCTCATCTGGCCCAGGGGGTGTAAGAGTTCTCATACTGACCTCTTCCTGTTAGTTTAGTAGGTTGGTGTCTTTCTTCAGGCGTTACACGGGACTGTCTCCTTCCCTGCTGCACAGGCTGTCCTCTCCAGGAGATGTTGAGGCAGTGGAGATCCTCTTCTCCTGTGACCTGCCTGTAGGTAGGCTCCCCTCCCAGGCTCTGCACTCCAGCCTTCCTCAATCTATTCCCCAGGCTCTCTGGTATTTGAGGGTTTCCGTGGACACCATGCCCAGCCTCCTTCCACGAGATTGGCCAAGGTTCCTCACACATGCAGATCTGGGCTTCCTCCCCTCCTCCATCCCTCTTCTAGAAAGTTCTTCAGTTTCTGGAGAGATGGGACGTCTCCAGAAGCCCTGACCTGTTACATCCTCCCGGCCTGTCCTAAGATAAGCTCTTACCTCACTCCCAGGCTGACTCATCCTAGGTTGCTACTTAGCCTCTGTAAAAAATAAAATAAAACAAACAAACAGCCTTTCTAGCTAACCTAGGCAGTGCCTAAGTAACTTGATGTAACTTTCACTTCCTAGGGACATCTAAAACAACTGCATATTGTTTGCAGCTTTGACTTAATGTATACAATTGTTTAAATTGGGAATACGCCGCACAATTTAAAATCTGCAATAAACAGCTATATCGACCAGAAAGAATAGGTCAAAATCACCCTGAACAGTACACAGAGCTGGTTGGTACTTATCTAAAACCTCATTACTAAAGTTTTAAAGCCCATCTCCGTTAGTATCTCTATTAGTTTTGGTGTTATGTAGTCAGATTTACTAATATGTGAAGCATTTATTTTTTCATCAATGTCATGGTCCTGAAGACCTATGCCAAATTTCTGGCAACTATTCTCAGAGAAATCCAGATGTCCAGTCTGCTGCCAAGAAATAAGAGCACCCTCTCCTACCTACACATACCTCTTAAATTTCAAGCTCTCTGAGACCCCTGAAATACTAAGCTAAGGTAAGAAAGTCAATGGTTGTGAGGTTATTATGAATCTGAGGAATGGGAGGGTGGGTTAGAATGACAAAGAGATTGAAAATGCACTTCCACTTCAAGTCTGATCAGTTGCTATAGCTTAACACTCTTTGCATATTGACTTTGTGTGCTAAATGTAAATTTAGCTATAGATAAATTCAGATCTTTATTTATTTGACCTGGATATCTGTTACAGCTGCAATAAAGAGAAGGATGCTGATCACCTGACATCCTACTAAACATGGTTTTGTCAAGAAAATCTACCTTTCTTGATATAGCAGAGAAAGTATGCATGTGCTTCTGGCAGAAACACTATAAATAAAAAAAAAGTAACAAAACCCACACAAGAATAAACAGTTGCTTGTGTTTCAGTGTAACACATATCTTATACATGTTAACAATGTATATATGTGTATTTTGCTTATTAATGTCTGCAATTAAACTTTTGTTATGAAATAAATCACTTTTCCCTACAGATATTTAGGTCCCATACACATGGAACTGCGGCTGCCACCTCATAAAAAGAAAAAAAGGAAATGTTACTAGCCCCTTAAGAGTCTACTCGCAATGTATGGCGGGAAGATTGGGGCTCTATGCGCCTCTTCTGGAACCTTCAAAAATGACTATATAAAGGCATCGTATCGGCATCGTATCGTATCTATTTTTGTTCTCTTGTTTTAAAGTTTTTTTGCTTGTGATGGCAAATATATTGGATACATTGTATATCCTTTGTGGACTCCTGTCATCTGTGGGGCGGCTTGCTTTGCTTGATTCCCCATTGATGTCAGCTGTTCGTTTCCTGTGAGTGAATATTTAAGGAGGTTGAGACGTCTCACATCTATCCGCTCCGTGAGGACATTGATGACGAAACGCGTAGGGCGGAGCTTGATTGATGTGACGTCATTACGTTTTTGGCTGCCAGCTACTGCGCATGTGCTGAGTAGCCAGGCTCGTTTATGTGATTGCTGTTATGCTGTTGATGCTGGTGTCGGCTGGGACACCTCTTGAGTAAGTGCAATGAGTACCTAATAAAGGAATTGGTTTTTATAATATTGCACCATGAAGTCTTTCTGTTTCTCTCAAGTGCTTGGCATTTCCCCCCATGGATACGTTTGAAGGTGGTCCTTTATCTATTGGAGAAGTGTATTTTCGATTAACTACAAAGTTTTTCATCCTGTTATTTCGATCGATGAGGATCGATGTGTTGCAGAGTTTCCGTTTCTGAAGATATATTTATGGATGATCTGCCATTATATTATCAAGGTTTTCTGGTGAAAATTTTTCATATTTAGACACTTTTTTTGCACAAAAGTTTTTTGCACTTAAAAGTTTTTTTAATTTTTTTTTTGTGGTATTGGCATATATATATTTTTTTCTGGACTTATGATTTGATGATTTCTTTTTATACACATTTACTAGCGCAAATTATTTATTTATTATGTACAGAGTGCAGGATTCAGGGATGAATTATGTACAGAGTGCAGGATTCAGGAGTGCATTTCATACAGAGTGCAGGATTCAGGAGTGCATTTCATACAGAGTGCAGGATTCAGGAGTGCATTTCATACAGAGTGCAGGATTCAGGAGTGCATTTCATACAGAGTGCAGGATTCAGGGAAGCGTTACGTACAGAGTGAAATGTTCAGGAGTGAGTTTCATACAGAGTACAGGATTCAGGGATGCATTATGTACAGAGTGCAGGATTCAGGAGTGATTTTCATACAGAGTGCAGGATCCAGGAATGCATTATGTACAGAGTGCAAGATTCAGGAGTGAGTTTCATACAGAGTGCAGGATTCAGAAATGCATTATGTACAGAGTGCAGGATTCAGGAGTGAGTTTCAAACAGAGTGCAGGGTTCAAGAGTACGTTTCATACAGAGTGCAGGATTCAGGAATGCGTTTCATACAGAGTGCAGGATTCAGGGATGTGTTACGTGCAGAGTGCAATGTTCAGGAGTGAGTTTCATACAGAGTGCAGGATTCAGGGATGCATTATGCACAGAGTGCAGGATTCAGGAGTGTGTTTCATAGAGAGTGCAGGATTCAGGGATGCGTTTCATACAGAGTACAGGATTCATTGATGCGTTATGTACAGAGTGCAATGTTCAGGAGTGAGTTTCATACAGAGTGCAGGATTCAGGAGTGAGTTTCATACAGAGTGCAGGATTCAGGAGTGAGTTTCATACAGAGTGCAGGATTCAGGAGTGCGTTACGTACAGAGTACAATGTTCAGGAGTGAGTTTCATACAGAGTGCAGGATTTAGGAGTGAGTTTCATACAGAGTGCAGGATTCAGGAATGCATTTCATACAGAGTGCAGGATTCAGGAGTGCATTTCATACAGAGTGCAGGATTCAGGGATGCATTATGTACAGAGTGCAGGATTCAGGGATGAATTATGTACAGAGTGCAGGATTCAGGAGTGCATTTCATACAGAGTGCAGGATTCAGGAGTGCATTTAATACAGAGTGCAGGATTCAGGAGTGCATTTCATACAGAGTGCAGGATTCAGGGAAGCGTTACGTACAGAGTGAAATGTTCAGGAGTGTGTTTCATACAGAGTGCAGGATTCAGGGATGCATTATGTACAGAGTGCAGGATTCAGGAGTGATTTTCATACAGATGCAGGATCCAGGAATGCATTATGTACAGAGTGCAAGATTCAGGAGTGAGTTTCATACAGAGTGCAGGATTCAGAAATGCATTATGTACAGAGTGCAGGATTCAGGAGTGAGTTTCAAACAGAGTGCAGGGTTCAAGAGTACGTTTCATACAGAGTGCAGGATTCAGGGATGTGTTACGTACAGAGTGCAATGTTCAGGAGTGAGTTTCATACAGAGTGCAGAATTCCGGGATGCATTATGCACAGAGTGCAGGATTCAGGAGTGTGTTTCATAGAGAGTGCAGGATTCAGGGATGCGTTTCATACAGAGTACAGGATTCATTGATGCGTTATGTACAGAGTGCAATGTTCACGAGTGAGTTTCATACAGAGTGCAGGATTCAGGAGTGAGTTTCATACAGAGTGCAGGATTCAGGAGTGAGTTTCATACAGAGTGCAGGATTCAGGAGTGCGTTACGTACAGAGTACAATGTTCAGGAGTGAGTTTCATAGAGAGTGCAGGATTTAGGAGTGAGTTTCATACAGCGTGTAGGATTCAGGAATGCATTATGTACAGAGTGCAGGGTTCAGGAGTGAGTTTCATACAGAGTGCAGGATTAATTAGTGAGTTTCATACAGAGTGCAGGATTCAGGAATGCATTATGTACAGAGTGCAGGGTTCAGGAGTGAGTTTCATACAGAGTGCATAATTCAGGAATGCGTTATGTACAGAATGCAAGGTTCAGATGTGCATTTCATATAGAGTGCAGGATTCAGGAATGCGTTACATACAGAGTGCAAGGTTCATCAGTGTGTTTCATACAGAGTGCAGGATTCAGGGATGCATTATGCACAGAGTGCAGGATTCAGGAGTGTGTTTCATAGAGAGTGCAGGATTCAGGGATGCGTTTCATACAGAGTACAGGATTCATTGATGCGTTATGTACAGAGTGCAATGTTCAGGAGTGAGTTTCATACAGAGTGCAGGATTCAGGAGTGAGTTTCATACAGAGTGCAGGATTCAGGAGTGAGTTTCATACAGAGTGCAGGATTCAGGAGTGCGTTACGTACAGAGTACAATGTTCAGAAGTGAGTTTCATACAGAGTGCAGGATTTAGGAGTGAGTTTCATACAGAGTGCAGGATTCAGGGATGTGTTACGTACAGAGTGCAATGTTCAGGAGTGAGTTTCATACAGAGTGCAGGATTCAGGGATGTGTTACATACAGAGTGCAATGTTCAGGAGTGAGTTTCATACAGAGTGCAGGATTCCGGGATGCATTATGCACAGAGTGCAGGATTCAGGAGTGTGTTTCATACAGAGTGCAGGATTCAGGGATGCGTTTCATACAGAGTACAGGATTCATTGATGCGTTATGTACAGAGTGCAATGTTCAGGAGTGAGTTTCATACAGAGTGCAGGATTCAGGAGTGAGTTTCATACAGAGTGCAGGATTCAGGAGTGCGTTACGTACAGAGTACAATGTTCAGGAGTGAGTTTCATACAGAGTGCAGGATTTAGGAGTGAGTTTCATACAGAGTGCAGGATTCAGGAATGCATTATGTACAGAGTGCAGGGTTCAGGAGTGAGTTTCATACAGAGTGCAGGATTAATTAGTGAGTTTCATACAGAGTGCAGGATTCAGGAATGCATTATGTACAGAGTGCAGGGTTCAGGAGTGAGTTTCATACAGAGTGCATAATTCAGGAATGCGTTATGTACAGAATGCAAGGTTCAGATGTGCATTTCATATAGAGTGCAGGATTCAGGAATGCGTTACATACAGAGTGCAAGGTTCATCAGTGTGTTTCATACAGAGTGCAGGATTCAGGAGTACGTTTCATACAGAGTGCAAGATTCAGGAATGCGTTATGTACAGAGTGCAGGATTCAGGAGTATGTTTTATAAAGAGTGTAATATTCAGGGATGCATTACATACAAAGTGCAAGGTTCAGGTGTGCATTTCATACAGAGTGCAGGCTTCAGGAATACATTATGTACAGAGTGCAGGATTTAGGAGTGTGTTTCATACAGAGCGCAGGACTCAGGGATGCGTTAGGTACAGGTGCAGAAGTTAGTTAGTCAAAGACAATATTTAAACATTCTCTTACGTTCTAAAATCTTGATTAACAGCATACAGGAGCTGAGGCAAGAATGCAGGCATTATTATTATTATTATACAGTATTTATAAAGCTCCAACAGTTCACTCAGCGCTGTACATTACAATGGGAGACAATACATGAGACAGTACAATAACAATACAATGCGATACACAAGGGGTTCGAGGGCCCTGCTCCTTGGAGCTTACAATCTAGGAGGGAGGGGTTAGTGGTACAGGAGGAAAAGCTGTGGGGGATGGAGTGGTAGGAAGAGTGGAGGAGGTTGGCAATTAGCAGGGGGTGGGGTAGGCTGGATCAGATGGATAACAAATGAGTGCAGCCGAGCAGGACCTGTAGCAGTGTGAACATCTAGCACAGCCAGGGATTGGTGAACAAGCCGACAGGGGTACTGCTGCAATGAGAGAGCGTCCAGCTGTCAAGTCCAACCTGTGATGTCGGGGATGGGTGGGGCTGATAAGTGTTTCAGGGGCTCTGCTTCCTTTTAAAAACAAGCTATTCATAGGGAAACAGCAGGAATTTATACAGTTCCAACCAGGAAAAAGGTGCCAAGCGCCAGTACCAATTGGAACTACTGCATGTGCACCCTCAGCGGTGAATAATTCAGGTTTATTGCACCGCTACAGATGCAGATGCAGTAGTTCCAATTGGTCCTGCCCCTTGACACCATCTTCCCTGGCCAGCAATGTATAAATGACAGCTGTTTGTCTTGCTTGCTTGATAAAGAGGGCGGAGCCCCTGAGATGCATATCAGCCCCACTCATCCCCGACATTACAGGTTGGCGTTGACAGCTGAACACTCTATCTCATTGCAGCTGCATGCAGAGGTCAGGGGTCCTACAGTCTTATAGGACAGTCAGAGAAGAATGAAAACTCTTCCTACATGCTTTAACCAGTGCTCTACTGGACACTGATAGAAGTCACAAGACTGATATATACTGCTGATGAAAAAAGGTATTTAGCAGTTTATATTTACCTTACAAATAACTGCATTTCCATATTCTGTGTACTGTGAGAGACCAGGTATAGTGAATGCGGAGTCCTTGGTTTAGTAACACTTTAAAGCATGGCAACCGAACAGCTCTTGAAGAGAATAAAGTGATAACCACCGATTACACTGCAAACACATGGTATAAAACATTTAGAAAACATTATTTGACACAGACCTTTTTGCTAAGTAATCCTCGGTGATAAAACTGGTTAAAAAGAAACATGTAAACAAGAATGCTGATTCCACACAAAATGTTTCATTGCACTTTAAAAAAAACAGAGCTTCCCAAACAAAAATAACTTTGCACCGGTGAAGGCTAAAAAAATTACAAAGTTGTCATTCCTCTCTTTGCTGCTGATTGAAGACTATGTATAGCAATATTTGCTGTGCAAGTTCATTATATTCAGCCTTATAATTGCATTTTGTCAATTTAGTGCTCTTTGGGTGGTGATAAGGTAATTAGATGTAGTTTATTTAATATACGGTTATTTACTAGTACTGGTGTACTGTATGTGTGTGGTATGTGTGTGTTGGGGGGTTGGATGACAATGTCATCATTATTTTAAGTTTCGCTGGAAGTTATTTTTGATTGGCAAGCTGAGTTTATATTTGTAAGTGCAATACAAATAAAATCAGCATTCTCATTCACCTGTTCCTTTCTTTGTTTTTTGGAATTATTGTTTGGCTTGAGATTGCTGAGTACACTGTATCATTATATTAAGCCGTAGTGGTACCATGCACTTATCAATATTTTGTTTAAAAATAAAGCTAGTTAGGACTCTGTTGCCAAGCTTAATATAATGTACAACATAATGTTTACCATGCAGGGGTAAGGAGGATAATGTACAACATAGCATAAACAGATCAAGGGACAGCAGTATAACCCCTTGACCTCCTGGTCTTTTTCTGACACTTTTGTTTACTTGAAAAAATTATAGTTTTTGGTAGAAAATTAGTTAGAACCCCCATACATTATATATATTTAAAGCAGAGGTCCTAGAAAATAAAATGTTGGGTTTTGCTATTTTTTATGTCACACGGTATTTATACAGTGGTTTTTCAAATGCATTTTTTTTTGGGAAGAAATAAACTTTTTTGTAAAGTATAAAAGATGATGGTATGCTGAGTAAATATATACCAAACGTCACGCTTTACAATTGCGCACGCCTGTGTAATAGCAACAAGAAATAAAAGTTTTACTATCCATAGTTAACACTTTAAAAGCCTTTATAGGTTACCACTTTAGATTTACAGAGGAGGTCTGGTGCTAGAATCCCTGCCCAAGATCTGATATTCACTGTGATACCTCACATGTGTGGGACGATTGTTGTTTGTGTGTGTGTGGGACTGAAGCGTGTGAGCATGGGGGGAAGGGGACACTTTACATTTTTTTAAAATGTTAATTTATTTTATTTTCTTAATTTTACAATTTGCTTTACATTTTTTTTTGGATCACTTATATTGTTGTCCCAAGGAATGTGAACATCCCTTGTGATAGCAATAGGCATGTGACAGGTATGCTTTATGGAGGGATCTGGAGTCTATAAGATTCAAAATCTCTCCTCTGTACATAAAAGCATTCAAAACACCAAGAATGGTGTATTTAAATGCTTTAATTATTTTTAAAAATGGCGTCGTTTAGTTCTTAGTAAACCGGAAGTGATGTCAAGTCACTGGTTTACTATAACAGAGAGCCAGTCAAAGCCAATGCCAACTTTGTTCAGTTGTGCGGCAAGCCGGAGGAAATGCCAACTGGTCACTCGGGTCTCCCGGGGGGATGAGAGATCATGAGAGAATGGCAGAAGGCGGTGGGGGGTGGAGGGGAACATTCCTTTCCGCTGCTTGTAAAAGCAATCCAGCTGCTAATTAGCTGCTCTGATTGCTTTTACAAGAGAGCTGACTGCCAGCTCCAAAAAACGGTACTGGGTTAATGCTTGCAGCTGCAGGCATCACCCCGGTATTACCACTTGAAGTCCAGCGATGTACGGGTTCATTGCTGGTCCGAAAGTGGAGAATATACAACATAGCATATACAGTGCAGAGGGCAGTAATATAAGCTACAACTTAATGTATACTGTGCAAGGGTCAGAACTATAAACAACACAGCATATTCAGTTTGGGGTTCAGTAATTTTATCTCATGCCTCCCTTTCACCAGTTCCACTGCCAGTACTCACCTACTCCTGTTCCAGATCAGGATCCAGTTAGCTCCCTAAGGAAGCATGTCATGTCCTCTCCTTCTCTTCCCTCCACTTCCTTCCAATGAATAATCCACCCTGGCTCATTAATTTGCAGATCCTACCATCATCAATATGTAAATACTGTATTGATTTGCATATGAATGACCGGTTGGTACTATGGGGCTATGATTAGATGCTTAATGGCAGGAAAGAAATGTGACAGATGAAGGGGTGTGATTAGACAGCAATGCTGGGTGATGTGGTCTAGAGCTTTTGATCATGGGACAGCATTACTCAGGTGAAAATGGCAAACAGTTCTGTACAATCCAGGCCTGTTCAGAGGTATGCATTTGGCTGCTTACCCATGCTGTAATAGTAACAATATATGAAAAATATAAAAACCTTTTGTTACATCTGTTTCGGTTTTTACTCTCAAGAACTCCTATACATTTTATGATAATTCTGTAATAATCCCCTCTATTTTTGTTTTACTTTGATAATTTTCTTAGAAATATATTTTCTTGTTATTGTGACATAATGCAAAAGTTGATCTTAACAAACAAACCTACAGGCATCTCTGAAACTGGGCTTGTAAAGTTATGCACTGTGATGACCATGTGTTGTGAACGGTGCCTGAAGAAGGTGTTAAATTCTGCAAGACAAGACAAACTCCAAAAGATAATTTCAGATTTCCTGTGATTCATCATTATAAAATCAGTATTAAGACCAAACTTCAAGAAAAACTAAGCATATAAGTAATTTAAATACTGAAATGGATAAATACTAGTGCCTGTCTTTTAATTTATAACAAATGCACAGACATTTGTTTGAAGAATAGTTATAGCACACCTTTTATATCAGAAAAATAATGTAGCACTTCCTTATAACATAAATTCAATAAAGATTACATATGGAAAATCCATGAATTAATAAAGAGAGCAAAATCTGGTGCATCTCTGCATAGAAACCAATCAGCTTCAAGGTTTTTTGTTCAAAGCCGGAATGAACAAGCTGAAGTTAGAAGCTGATTGGCTACCATACAGAGCTGCACCAGATTTTGCACCCTTCAGTTTTAGTAAATCAACCCGCTTGTGTGAAATCTCTACCAAGAAGGGAATTACTTTTTTTGCGATATAAATGAAAAAAGAACAAATTTTTTTTAAAAAAACTGTATTTTCCACTGTTATAACAAATGACCAATAAACTCAAATTTAGTCATACATTTAGGCCAAAATGTATTTTGCCACATATCTTTGGTAAATAAAATCACAATACATGTATATTAATTAGTTTGTGTGAAAGTCATAGCATCTACAAACTATGGTGTGTATGTATATATATATATATATATATAAATATATATATATATATATATATATATATATAAATAGTTAGGTCCATATATATTTGGACACAGGCACTATTTTAGTTTTTTTTCAGGTATTTGCCAAAACATGTTCAGGCTATAGTTCTATAGTTATATAATAGATATGGGCTGAAAGTGCACACTCTCAGGTTTAATTTGAGGGTATGTACGTCCAACTTGGAGGAAAAGTTTAGGAATTACAGCTCTTAAGAATAGCCATTCCCCCTTTTTCAGAGAACCAAAAGTAATTGGACATTTGAATATAAGTAAAATGCTACTTTTTAATATTTTGTTGAAAATCCTTTACTGGCAATGACTGCCTGAAGTCTGGAACCCATGGACATTACCAAAGACTGGGTTTCCTCCTTTCTGATGCTTTGCCAGGCTCTAACTGCAGCTGTCTTCAGTTGTTCTTTGTTTGTGGGTCTTTCTGCCTTTAGTTTTGCCTTCAGGAAGTGAAATGCATGCTCAATTGGGTTGAGATCGGGCGGTTGCACAATATTCCACTTCTTTTCCTTCAAAAGCTCCTGGATTGCTTTTGCAGTGTATTTTGGATCATTGTCCATGTATGTATCCATAGTAAGGGGATACCACATGCGTGAGGCTTTTTTTGGGAGCCTAGCTGCATACGGGTCCTGAAAAGCAATGACCATCATCAGGCTTTCAAAGGGCATAATTTCCTCATTTCACTTCCCCAGTACCTATCACAGTTTCAGAAGCCCTGAAATTCCAGGGTAGTACACCCCCCCCAATGACCCCTTTTTGGAAAGTAGACAACCAAAGCTATTTGCTGAGGGGCAATGGTGATTAGCAAATATCATTTTTTTTCAAAAGGCTTTGAAAAAGAAAACAAAAGAAAAGAAAAAATACATTTTTGTTTTATTTCATTTTCCAAAACCTTGTGGCAACAACTGAGATCCTGCAAAATCTGTCATGCTTCCTTCAATTCCTTGGAGTGTCTACTTTCCAAAATGGAGTCATTTGGGGGTGGTGTTTGTACTATCCTGGTATTTTAGGGCCTCTGAAACTGTGATAGGTATTCAGGAAGTGTACTGAGGAAATACCGTATTTGCCGGCGTATAAGACGACTGGGCGTATAAGACGACCCCCTACTTTTCCTGCTAAAATGTAGTGTTTGGGCTATACTCGCCGTATAAGACTACCCCTCTTCCAATGCACACCAGTGGGAGGAATAGTGCCCCATCATTGGTATCAGTGGCAGGAATAGTGCCCCATCATTGGTATCAGTGGGAGGAATAGTGCCCATCATTGGTATCAGTGGCAGGAATAGTGCCCCATCATTGGTATCAGTGGGAGGAATAGTGCCCATCATTGGTATCAGTGGAGGAATAGTGCCCCATCATTGGTATCAGTGGGGGGAATAGTGCCCATCATTGGTATCAGTGGCAGGAATAGTGCCCCATCATTGGTGTCAGTGGGAGGAATAGTGCTCCATCATTGGTGTCAGTGGGGGGAATAGTGCCCCATCATTGGTGTCAGTGGGAGGAATAGTGTCCCAACATTGGTGTCAGTGGGAGGAATAGTGTCCCAACATTGGTGTCAGTGGGAGGAATGGTGTCCCATCATTGGTATCAGTAGCAGGAATAGTGCCCCATCATTGGTGTCAGTGGGAGGAATAGTGCTCCATCATTGGTGTCAGTGGGGGGAATAGTGCCCCATCGTTGGTGTCAGTGGGAGGAATAGTATCCCAACATTGGTGTCAGTGGGAGGAATAGTGTCCCAACATTGGTGTCAGTGGGAGGAATGGTGTCCCATCATTGGTATCAGTGGCAGGAATAGTGCCCCATCATTGGTGTCAGTGGGAGGAATAGTGCTCCATCATTGGTGTCAGTGGGGGGAATAGTGCCCCATCATTGGTGTCAGTGGGGGGAATAGTGTCTCATCATTGGTGTCAGTGGGAGGAATCGTGCCCCATTATTGGTATCAGTGGCAGGAATAGTGCCCATCATTGGTATCAGTGGCAGGAATAGTGCCCCATCATTGCTGTCAGTGGGAGGAATAGTGCTCCATCATTGGTGTCAGTGGGGGGAATAGTGCCCCATCATTGGTGTCAGTGGGAAGAATAGTGTCCCAACATTGGTGTCAGTGGGAGGAATAGTGTCCCAACATTGGTGTCAGTGGGAGGAATGGTGTCCCATCATTGGTATCAGTGGCAGGAATAGTGCCCCATCATTGGTGTCAGTGGGAGGAATAGTGCTCCATCATTGGTGTCAGTGGGGGGAATAGTGCCCCATCATTGGTGTCAGTGGGGGGAATAGTGTCTCATCATTGGTGTCAGTGGGAGGAATAGTGCCCCATCATTGGTATCAGTGGCAGGAATAGTGCCCATCATTGGTATCAGTGGCAGGAATAGTGCCCCATCATTGGTGTCTGTGGGAGGAATAGTGCTCCATCATTGGTGTCAGTGGGGGGAATAGTGCCCCATCATTGGTGTCAGTGGGAGGAATAGTGTCCCAACATTGGTGTCAGTGGGAGGAATAGTGTCCCAACATTGGTGTCAGTGGGAGGAATGGTGTCCCATCATTGGTATCAGTGGCAGGAATAGTGCCCCATCATTGGTGTCAGTGGGAGGAATAGTGCTCCATCATTGGTGTCAGTGGGGGGAATAGTGCCCCATCATTGGTGTTAGTGGGAGGAATAGTGTCCCATCATTGGTGTCAGTGGGAGGAATAGTGCCCCATCATTGGTATCAGTAGGAGGAATAGTGTCCCATCATTGGTGTCAGTGGGAGGAATAGTGCCCCATCATTGGTATCAGTGCCAGGAATAGTGCCCATCATTGGTATCAGTGGCAGGAATAGTGCCCCATCATTGGTGTCAGTGGGAGGAATAGTGCTCCATCATTGGTGTCAGTGGGGGGAATAGTGCCCCATCATTGGTGTCAGTGGGGGGAATAGTGCCCCATCATTGGTGTCAGTGGGAGGAATAGTGTCCCAACATTGGTGTCAGTGGGAGGAATGGTGTCCCATCATTGGTGTCAGTGGGGGGTGGAATAGTGCCCCATCATTGGTGTCAGTGGGGGGGGGGAATAGTGCCCCATCGTTGGTGTCAGTGGGAGGAATAGTGCCCCATCATTGGTGTCAGTGGGAGGAATAGTGCTCCATCATTGGTATCAGTGACACCAATGATGGGGCACTATTCCTCCCACTGACACTTGCTGACCCTGTTCTCGTATGGTGCTGCTGCAGCCAGCATATGTGGTTGCAGCAGCACCTCTACACTGAACACTTACCTGCTGGTCCTGCACTCAATTTTCGCGGGGCCGCTCGGCTCCGCCCCCTCGCCAGTGATTGGCCGCCTGTGTGCCTTTCCTGAGCTACAGTTCTGGCGGCCAATCACCGGTGAGGAGGCGGAGCCGAGCAGCCGCGCGAACATCCAGTGGCCGAACTGAAGGAGCAGCCGCGCTTCCTGGACCGGATCGTCGTGGGACCGGAGCCAGGTAAGAAACAGCCCCTGTCCACCCCTGTACTTAGTGTCCCTTCCGTTGGAAGGGGGGGGCGGCGGCGGCACCGTGCCGCCCCTCCTAAAAAGTGTCAGTATGCCGTCAGTATGCCGTATACCGACGACCCCCGACTTTTGAGAAGATTTTCAAGGGGTAAAAAGTCGTCTTATACGCCGGCAAATACGGTAATGTCTTTTAAAAGCCTAAAAGTGCTTATTGGATTTTGGGGTCCTGTACGTGGCTAGACTAAAAAAAAAAGCCTCTCATATGTGGTAGAAAGAAGTAGCAGAATGTGTTCGGGATGTAACTCCATAAATCCAAGGCAAGTGTGAGAAATATATTAATAACGTGACAACTTTGTGTAAAAAAAATAAAAAATTTTGGGACACGGTGACGAATTTCCAGTACGTGGTGATGTCATTTCCGGCGTGGGCGCCATTTTGGTACACCAAAAATACCCATGCAGTACACCCATAGCATGAGGTGAAAAAGCTGTGTTCTATGGAGGATATGTGAGTGGGCAATTGGCATTTTTAATGTTTGTGGTTAAATAAACATGATTACACTGTGGAGGATCTTTCTGTTTTGTTAATATGATCCTTTATGGGAGACTGAGCTGTATTGCAAGTGTATGATCCAAACGCACACGTTCCTGCATTAAAAATGGTTGTGTGTATAAGTGGGTGCTGCAGTGACCGTCGGCTGGAACCGAACAAAATCAGCAAGGAAAAAATGTCACCAGCACACCGAGGATCACCAATATGGGTCCAAAGGTTTTAATAAACCATCACATAGTTACAGCAAAGCAACGTTTCGGAGTCTCGCAGGACCCCTTCATCAGGCATGTGACAAATTGTGATAGAAACTGGAGAACTATTTAAGAAAACCATCCACCAATCAGAGTGAAGTGAAATGAGCTTGGCCCCACCCCATGATGTCATGTTCCCTCCAAAAATGTATTCAAATCAATGTAAACAGAAACAATACAAACTGCAAAAATAAATAAAACAATAATCAGATGTACATAAACTGCATTCCTGGGGATATAAACATTGTGGTCACATGTGTATCATGGTACTCCCCGGATCGTAATAAAGTGTCAGCTGAAAGCAGCGCTGGGTTCTGGAAACAACGACCAGCAGCATATATGTCCTTGACAGAAGATAAAGACTGTTACCTAGAAATATGGGAGGGTCGTCTCCGATTGCCAAGTAAGCTGCAATGGGGACACACCTACAGTGGTCCTATTAGTGCAGTGGCCGACAGTTTCATAGCGACGCATGTCACCTGCATGCACCATGAGAGTTTACTACTCACACATGTGCTCAAAGACATTCCTGCACCGGTCGCCATCATCATGGAAACCCATGATTTCGGCGCCGGGAAGGACAAGGCGGAGGCAAGTCGCCAGCGTCATAGAAACATATGGCGCTGATGCCACACAAACCAGTGGGTGGGCGGGGTTGCAGAGATGAGCTGTGAAGAAAAAAGAACACAAAGAAAACAGATTGAGGGCTAGTTCACACCACATGCATTTCAGTTACTTTTCATGTGCATCCAAAGATAAAGTACTATACTATACATGGTTGCCAATGTCATAGTTCACATCAGTGTTCGTAGTTCCAGTGCGTTCCAGCTGCAGATAAAAAGCAGAACACGCCGCATCTAGAAATGATGATATCAAGTTACCCGAATATTTAACAGAATCCCAGGTTTGTAAACTGTGAAGTATGATAGGGCTCAGGTCCGGAGGGCGCAACTTGGAGGGAGCCACAGCAATCTAGTTAAGGAAAGCGGAGCACAGTTCGGTAATTTCAAGAATACCCATAACGTGATATCCGTTGTGGCATGAAGCCAATCCATGATAAAGAAGGAAACTGCCAAGAATGAAGCAGGGAAGTAACAGATCGCAGTAAGGGGTAATAATTAGCCGAAAATAAGGCAGAGTAGGAGGAAGTAAGTGTAACGCCAAGATAAGCCAGAGAATGGGAAGCCCAACGGTATGGAAATTGCGCCTGGAATCGTTCAACCAGGTCGGCAGGGAGTGTAATATTCAATGCCGTGGTTTTGGACAAGTTAATGCTAAGGCCACTTATTGCTGAACATTGATCCAGTTTTCCCTGAAGATTGGGGAGAGTGATGAGAGGATTGGTTAACAGAGGATATCGTCCGCATAAAAGTTTGCCTTATACTAAGATCCTGCATAAGGGACACCAGATATATCCGGATTATTTTGAATGGCTGCAGCTACAGGTTCGAGGACAAGAACAAAAAGGGCAGGTGACAGTGGGCATCCCTGTCTCATGCCTCGGAAAATATCAGGAAAGATGAGGAAAAAAAGCCTGGTATCTGACAGAGGCCAAGGGAAACGAGTATAAAGCAGAGATCCACGCTATAAAAGCATCTCCAAACCCCCATCTAGATAGCGTGTAGGTCAAATACTCCCAAGAAAGTGAATTGAAAGCTTTATATATATCCAAGGATAAAAGGAAATCCGGTATACTGCCGTGATGTAAGATAAGAATTGGATGGATGACCTTATGTATGTTATCTGCAGCCTGTCTTCCTGGAACAAAACCAGCCTGATTCCTGTGTAGGAGTGAGAGTAAATATTTATTAATGCGGGTGCTCAATACCTTTCCCAGAATTTTCAAATCCACATTTAACAAAGAGATCGGTCTAAAAGCTTGCGGTTCAAAAGCATCTTTGGAAGTCTTGGGGATTATAGTAATGTGCGCTTTCAGAGACTCCAGGGAAAGCCGGGAGCCCTGCTTAAAAGAATTGAAGAAGGCTGCCAAATGAGGAGCCAGAAGAGTAGCACATTTTTTATAGTAGAGCCCAGAGAACCCATCAGGACCTGGAGCCCTGGAGGGCTTCAAAGATTTGATAGTTTGGTAGATTTTAGTTTCTGAGATATCTGTGTTCAGGGCATCAGATAGCAGATAAGGAGGGTAGGCGCAGATTGGTGAAGAAACTATCAGCATGTTCTGCAATAAAGGCGTTTGGTTTCTTGTACAGGGAGGACAAGAAATCTGCAAATCTGTGTATAATCTTCACTGGGTCAGAGGTAAGGCCACTGCCCCGTACTTGGAGTTGAACAGGGTTATACGTGCAACCCATCAAATTAAGTTTCTTGGCCAACAATGGCCCGGTTCTTTAATTTATTTTATCACTTTTTTGTTATCACAGGGAATGTAAATATCCACTATGGTAGCAATAGGCAGTGACAGGTACTCTTAGAAAATCTGAGAAATCTGGGGTCTATTAAACTTTCCCCTACCCTTAAAGCATTTGATCTCACCAAGATTATTGTGATCAGATGATTTCCCAATTTAAAAATAGTGCTGCTTATATCTGTGATGAAATGCTCAAAGCATCTGGTTTCTAAGATCATAGTGATACTTAGAGCCATTCCTGCCTTTGATCTGCTTTCTGCATTCTTGGGTTCCCCGGTTGGACGGCAGAGCCCAAGAAAGCCATGGAAGGTGGCGGGAGGAGGGTGGTCCCCTCCCACTGCTTGTAAAAGCAATCCAGCAGCTAATTAGCCACTAGGATTGTTTTTACATGAAAACGACCGCTGGCTGAAAAAAACAATACTAGGATGATGCGTGCACCTAAAGGAATCATCCCTGTATAACCACTCAAAGTCCAGTGACGTACCAGTATGCTGCTGGTCCTTGTTGGGCATATAAGTAATGTTCTTTTTTTCTCATGCAGCCTGTGGACTGAACAAAAAAAGAGAACCTAACCAATTCCTCCATTCACATAGATCAATGTGGATGAAGAAATCTCTGCCAGAAAAAGTGTGTGGTATGCCCACCATTTGAATATACTGCCCTGCATCCACCCACTTCTAATGTTGGGCATACATGTAATGTCCTTTTTTACATTCAGCCTGTAGGCTGAACGAAAAAAAAACCCTAAAATATTTCTCCATTCACATCAATCGATGTGGATGATGAAATCTCTACCAAAAAAAATATGCCAAAGCATAGGAGCAATCCACCCACTGTCCACCCCAGGCCCCCATGCTTGGGCATATACATTCTTTTTTTTAAACTGTGGATGAGTAATCTCTTGCTGCAGCACTGCACACACTGACATTTATTCTGGGAGCAACACTCTATTGCTGTCAGAATAAACAGATAAGTGCTTCACCTGATTGGTGTTCCTGCACAGCAAACAAGTTAACAATAAAACACATTAACAATAGAACATTACCGCAATATAACAACTTTATTTTCATTAAAATCTGTGCCAAAATGAAATGAAAAATATATATGCTAAAGCATAGGAGTGATCCATCCACTGACCACCCCAGGCCCCCATGCTTGGGCATATGTGTTCATTTTTTATCTGCAGATGAGAAATTTCATCCAGCAGTGCTGGATGCACTGACATATATATTGTGAGAGTAACACCCTGTTGCTGTCAGTATAAACAGATCGGTGCTGCCTCTGAATGGTGTTCCTGCAAAGCAAACAACAATAAAATTACATTTTTTTTTCTACTTCTTTTTTTACAATTTTTTTTTTTTTTTTTTTTTTTACTTTTTTGTAACTTTGAAGAACAGCCTCTGATTTTAGGGTCTCTCAAAATGTGATAGACAGTTTCCTGACTATCTAACATCTTTCAAGACCCTTGTATGAGAATTGTGAAAATGTGCCCTAGACTGTGCCGTCCTGTAACCTGATACTAATACTCCACTAGTATGTGGTAGCAAAAGAAGCAGTTCTTGATGCAGAGGCCAAGTTGGTCAGGACAGGAAGGACAAAAAAAGTGGTTGTCACATCTTATTCCTTGTCTGCTTCAGACACAACATCTTCTTTGGGTTGACCTTTTTGTTGAGGTATCAGGAAGGACATCTGGAAAATGCCTCTCATGCAGCCGGCTCACTGCATTTGGATTTGGGGATTCGGCCACAGCACTTTCTGGATACAAAAGAGCCGTGATGATCTCTGCCTGAAATTTTTGGAAGGATCCACTTTGTCCAGTTGCTTTATAAATTACAAAAGCCTTATAAATACGAAAAAATAAACACCTTTTTGTACCAGGGTCAAACTTTCTGGTAAACTAGGTACGGATTCATCATTTGGTCATTGAGGGTGGTCTACCTTTCCCATGTTAAGGTTTATAGTCATGGACACAAAGGGGTTTCTCGACAACACCAGATGCCATGCCGTTTGTCTTTCCACTTCACTACAAGCAATTCATCATTTCTCAAGCAGGCTTTCTCACCCTTTCTAAGTCGGGTATTTACAAGCCGTTGGGGGAAGCCCCGGCGATTAGGTTGCACGGTGCCACATGAGCCAATTCCAAGATTGTTTAAATATCTAAATAGTGGCATGCCTGTATAGAAGTTGTCCACATACAGTATAAGTGGTACCCTTTGCGGAACAAAGATGACACCAAGTCCTATACTATCTTGCCACTGCTCCCCAAGTAGTCTGGGCAGGTTATGTGGCTCTTCTTTACTGTCTCTTCCCTCATAAACCCTAAATTTGTATGTATAGCCTGTGGCCCTCTCACAGTTTCACCCCATATCTGGCACGCTTGCAGGGGAGGAACTGTTTGAATGCAATGCAGCCAGTAAAATGAATGGGGACTTATCCATGCAGCTGTTTTACTGGAGCATATACACATCTGAAAATTTCTTAGTGAGGTGGTTTATGACGGGGTGAATTTTGTACAGCCGGTCATGTTCAGGGTCACCCCGAGGACAACAGAGTGTGTTATCACTGAAATGCATGAAGGGTTTTATCATCTCATATCTATGCCTGGCCATGGCAGCAGAGAACATGGACATATGATGAATTGGGTCTGTCGACCAATACGACCGCAACTCATTTTTGTTTGTAATGCCCATGTTGAGGTTTAGGCCCAAAAAAAGTTTTACATTTAGAAACTGAGATAGGTTTCAATGCAAATGATCTAGCAAGAGCTGGATTTGGGTCGGTGGCAATATATTGTTGTGCGTATATATTGCTTTAGCCCACAATCAAATGATACAAATCTGTGAAAAACAGCTAAAAAAATCAAGAGGAATTGTTAAAACTGTTTCCACCTGAATTCCAGGCTGGGCAGTGAATGGGGGAAGTACAGGTGCTGCAGAATCTGTGGGCAACCAATAAGGATTTCCAAGCATGTCTGGAAGGACACTATGGGCTCTACGGGCCTGTGTTCAAATTCTTGGTGGCTGCGGGATGCTGCTTGTGCTAGCCATCACACCAGCTTGTACTGTACTTATGGGACTCGCCAAGTTTACCAAGTGATACTGCAGTGCTGGTATGAAAAAGACCAGGATGTACTAGGTCACTCTCACCAGTTCGCCATAAGGTAGTGAGGCACTAGTACTGGCTCCCTGCTGCATATAAGACAAGTCATGCGTTCCTACAGAAGCTACATGGGGTCAGGTACGCCTGATCTTACCAGGGACTTCTCCATCGTTCGAACTATATGTCAGGGTGCCGCTGCTTTCAACAGGTTCATATTCTGAGTCGGATTGTGTCAGATAGGCTTCCCCTTTGCTCTCATCTGACATGCTCAGAATCCTGTAAGCCTCTTCACTAGTGTACCTCTTTTGGGACATTTTGGGCTCTAAATGTACAGGTACCTAGTGTGACTCATGGGAAAAGAGCATCTGACTGTCAGGGACTGCTTGAACCGTTACCAATAAAATTCACCTGCTAGTTCCATCAGAGATCAGGCCTGATTCTGCTAATGCTGCAGTTTTGTGTACAATATATCACAGGTGACAGTGATTAGAAATTACACTGACACTGCACTTCTTGTTGGGGGGGGGGGGGTCAGAGGGGTTAAACACAAGTGCTGGCAGCAAACGGAGCTGATCCTGTTAATACTGTGTTTTTGGGGATATTAATACTAAGGGGGGACTAGTATAGTTCTGTTCATGATCAATATATTGATCCATGCATACACTATACTAGTAATGGCGGTGATCAGCAACCTATAGCGTGAATGCGATAGCGTGTGAGCAATCTAACGCTAGCTGACCCTGGCTGGGAGAGGCGCTAACTGACCCTGACACTATCTGACTCTATCTGATGTTGTTAGTGGCAGTAATACAGTGATCATTGAAAAATACTGTGCACTGAAACTGTACTATTGGCATTGGTAGGGTGACAGGGGGTGATCAAAAGGTCAAATATGGAAATCAAGGGGTTCAAATGTGTCTAACTAACGTGTGTGTGCAAATGTGCTGCTTTTGCTCACCTGTGGTGTCTCTTTCTTCTCTCCTTGGATGAAATGGATCCAGCTAGATCCTGTGCCTGTATTTACAAATAGAGGCACAGCTCTGCTTCTGCATTCATTGCAGGAGATCAGTAGAGTCCCAGCCAAAAATCATTGGCTCGGGTCTGCTGACAAACATGTCCTCCAACGAATGTCTATGGGGTCAGCGGGTGGGCGCACGCATGTGTGCACCAAACCTGGAAGAACAGACAAATACGTACCATGAAAACATTCTTCTGCTACTCCTCCCAAGTATGTCCATGTCAAATGTGTGAGACTTTTTCACAGCCTAACCACATAGAGAGACTCAAAGTCTAAAGAGCACCTTCAGGCTTTCTAGGGGCAGAAATTCCACATCTAATTTACTGACTACCTATCACATTTTGGGGACCATATGCATCAAGACAGTAGAAACACCCAGAAAATGACCACATTTAGAAGAGTAAACACCCCAAAGTATTTTTTAAAAGGCATGATGAGTCTTTTGAACTTTGATTTTTTTGGCACACATTTTTGGAAAATGTGTAAAGAAAATATAAATTAGATTTTATACACAAACTTGTCAATTTAATAAAATACACTATATTGCCAAAAGTATTGGGACACCTGCCTTTACACGCACACAACCTTTAATGGCATCTCAGTCTTAGTCTGTGGGGTTCATTATTCAGTTGGTCCACCCTTTGCAGCTGTCCACAGGGTTTAGGAGTGTGTCTTCCAGAACACATTTTGTGAGGTCAGACGAGAGGGCCTGGCTTGCAGTCTCCACTCTAATTCATCCCAAAGGTGTTCTGTTGGGTTAAGGTCAGGACTCCATGTCCTTATGGACCTTTGCTTTGTGGACTGCTTCACAGACATGTTGGAATAGGACGTGACCATCCCCAAACTGTTCCCACAAAGATGGGAGCATAAAAGTATGCCGATGCCTTAAGAGTTTCCTTCACTGGAACTAAGGGGCCAAGCCTAACCTCTGAAACACAACCCCACATCATAATCCCTCCTCCACCAAACTCTACACTTGACACAATGCAGTAAGGCAAGTACCGTTCTTCTGGCAACCACCAAATCCAGACACGTCCATCAGATTGCCAGATAGAGAAGCATGATTAGTCACTCCAGAGAACACGTCTCCACTGCTCTAGAGTCCAGTAGCGGTGTGCTTTAAACTACTGCATCCGACACTTTGCATTGCACTTGGTGATGTAAGGCTTGGATGCAGCTGCTCGGCCATGGAAACTCATTCCATGAAGCTCTCTACGCACCGTGCTAATCTGAAGACCACATGAAGTTTGGAGGTCTTTAGCTATTGATTCTGCAGAGAGTTGGCGACTTCTGTGCACTGTGCGCTTCAGCATGCACTGACCCTGCTCTGTCATTTTACGTGGCCTACCACTTTTTGTGGCTGAGTTGCTGTTGTTCCCAGTTGCTTCCACTTTGTTATAATACCACTAACAGTTGACCATGGAATATTTAGTAGCAAGGAAATTTCACGGATGGACTTATTGCATAGGTGGAAACCTATCACGGCACCACACTTGAATTCAATGAGCTCCTGAGAGTGACACATTCTTTCACAAATGTTTGTAGAATAAGTCTGCATGCCTAGGTGCTTGAGACCTTTGGCCATGGAGGTGATTGGAACACCTGAATCCAACGATTTGGAGGAGCGTCCCAATTCTTTTGGCAATATAGTGTATTTCTCATACACAGCATTGGTATACTTCGAATTACAACCCAAGACACATTCTACTACTCCTCCCTATGTGATACCACATGTGTAAGACTTTTCCAGTGTTTGGATTGACTACACGAGGGATCAGGGAATATAGTTTAGTATAGCGTCACCTATAGCAGTCCCAGTTCCTATTAGCCAAGCAAGCCTAGCTTACTGGAATGTGGCCGCCCCAGGAATGCAATGTTCCCTGGCAAGGACGTACAGGAGGTTAAAGAATGGAAGAACAAAAAAGAACCTGTGGTTCTGGGAATGCAGTTGCCCACAGGGGATGGCTGGGACTGGTGTCTTGCAGGAATAAAGTCGGACATGCAGATAAGTCAGTTCAGGGGGCAGGCAATGACATGGTCAGGAAACAGGCCAGGGTTAGTACAGGCAACAGGCAGAGACAACACTGCACTCATGTGGTAGTGATCAGGAATACTGCTGCTTGCTGCACTATTCTGGTGTGGTGGCGATTAGGAACACTGTTTCTTGCTAAACTGATATGGTGACACTGTGACTGGTGTGGTGATTGGAGAACTGTGACTCACTGCACTATTAAGGCTCGTTCACACATGCCATTGGGGCAGAGACCTCGTGATTGAACCAAGCTTTTACCACCCCTGCAGAAGCAGCAGACAGGGGTGTATACATGCTGTGGCTACAATGCTTTGAAGGTGAATGGGGGTCCTTGAGTGGGGTAAAATGGGGTAAAGCAGGAGGTGAGGAGGAGATAAAATGTCTCTTCAGAGAGCATCACACATGTGAATGAGTCCTTATGCTGACACTATGACTGCTGTGGTGATGATCAAGGACATTGGAACTGGTGTGGTGGTGATCAGGGACACTGGGATTGGTGTAATGGTGATCAGGGACACTGGGACTGGGGCATAAGTGATCAGGAATGCTGTGACTAGTGTGGCAATGATTAGGGACAATATGACTGGTGTGACGGTGATCAGGGACACTGTAACTGGTGCAGTGGTGATTAAGGACACTGACTGATGTGGCAGTGATTAAGGACATTTACTGGCAGCACTGGTCTGGTGATTGTACATGATCAGTGCCAAAGCAGTACTATGTCAACATAATGACATTGCAAACATTTTTTTTTACATACTGTCACCAGAGCAGTGCAGTATCACCCTAGTGACAATGTACTGCTCTGGGGGTGGGGGGGTAATCAGGATTTTTGTTTTCTTTTTTACTCCTACAAAGTCCTTTTAAGTCCTAGAATTCCACAAGATATAAAGAATCCAAAGAGGCACAGGTTGCAGCCGTCCACAGTGTGACTGGCTCTGTAGGGAAGACAGTAAGGGAAGAACAGGAAGCGCCAGCTAAGTGCAGTATGTGTATAGCGATGGTTAATTAAAAGCGGTTAAAAACACTCACAAGATGGCTAAAAACTTTAGACTTATCAGATAGTAGGTCCTTAGCTTGCTCCTTTAGCAGGGTCCACTGCTGTCATCTAGGCTGGAAGATGGGAGAATCTAGCCTAGATGACCCTGCTAAAGGAGCGAGCTAAGGATTTACTATCTGACAAGTCTGAGGTTTTTAGCCATCTTGTGAGTGTTTTTATATTTCAATGGTTTTTATTAATTTTAATTTTAAACAGTATAAAACAGAGGCAACAAAACACGCCCACGCAGGGGCTATCAATTGCACTGATAAAAAAAAGCATAATAGAGAAAACAGTGCTCTAACTCCAACAAGGCAAAAGGTACGCCCACGCAGGGGCTATCAATGGCACATAAGTTACAATAACATTAATGTAACTCTGACTATAACAACTAAAGGCAGCTGTCCACTGTTACACGAAAAACAAACAGAAAAAGAGAGAAAGGAAAAAACAAAAAAAAAAAAAAGAGCAGGGGTCCAAGAGCTCCCTGAAGAAGGACAAACGGACTCTTTCAGGCCTGAGCAATTGTTCTAGTGGCCGATAAAAACAAATAGGAAGCCAACTTCTGCTGATGAGCCAAGAGGCCCATTATGGGGCAATGAAGAAAAGCATACCGAGCATCCCGGCGTATGGAGAGATGGAACAAAGTGAAAAGGAGGCCAAACACACAAGACCAAAAACGAACCAGTCTTGGGCATGACCACCAGATATGCAATACATCACCACGATTGCCATAACCCCAAAAACATCGATCACTACAGGCAGGGTTAGACTGGGCCAAATGAGCCGGAACCCAATACCAACAAAACAATACCTTATAGGCTGCCTCCAGCGTGGTCGTATTGAATGAGCATTTAGCTATGAGTGACCAGGCCTTATTCCAGTCCTCCGGATCCACAGCCACTCCCAGGTCGCGCTCCCACTGAACAACATATGAAAGAGAAGTATGCGATGAGCATCTGTTCAGAGCTGCATAAAGAAGGGAGATAAGGCCCGGGGCTGCTGGCAAAGCTGTTCAAAGGCAGATTTCTGGTATGGGAAAGCAGAAGTGCCCCACAGCGAGAGCAGCCAGTGCCAGTGCCGCAATTGAAGGTATCAAAAAAATTCCTCCGGAGGAACATCCCGGGACTCCCGAAGAAAATTCCAGGTGGGGAAGGACCGAAAAATCAAAAAGTGTCGCACCTGCGAAAAACCATTAGCCACCCACCAAGAAAACGCCCTTGGGTGATCTAAACCCGGTGGGAAAAGAGGGTTGTTAATAACTTGTGAGTGTTTTTAATCGCTTTTAATAAACCATCCTTATACACATACTGCACTTAGCTGGCGCCTCCTGTTCTTCCCTTAGTATACATATGTACAAACTCCCACACATACAGTATGTGACCCACATCATAGTGTAGTAGATGTAACTACTACAATGTTCAATCCGGTTTAGATCAGGGGAAGAGGAGGGAAGGCCAGCAGGCAATTTTTTTTAAGGTTCATATTTTTTGTTCAAATAAAGATATTGCATTTTTTTATTTTTTTTAATGGTTAGTATGATTGGGTTGATTTTTGTATTTTTCAGCTCCTTTGGAATCTCAGTATTTTATGCTTGCCTTCCCTCCTGTCCCACAACTTACACCAGATTGAACAGGCATGAAGTATGATGTTTTTAAATTATGATAACAGGCTATTTCCTTAAATACCTTGTTGGTCATTGTTTATTTCATCTCTTTGTAAGCCGTTACATCTACTACACTATGATGTGTGGGAATTTGGAAGAAGAGCAAGTCTTGAAAAGCGTTGAGAATTTGGACATGATACAGTTTGTATAAGAAGTATTGATATACCCCCTTTTCTTTGGGGTGCTTCAAGAACAATTGTTTGCTCTATGAATTCATGATAGCTTTGATTTTATCTGATATGTGGAGTATATTATTTTTGGGCCTGTGTTAATCGGTTTTATCTTTGGAATAATAAAGCTTTGTTAAACTTGTTAAAAGTTTGTTGTTTGATATGGTGTCCTTAAAATCCCTGCCACCCATCACTTTTCTCTCTGAACTTCAACAATTATGGGGATGGACACAGATACAGTCCCAAATCATACCCCTTTCAAATTTTGGAGGACAGCCTGCCTCTGTAACATCTCTCCAATGCATCTGGTGAATTGAGGAGTCTGTACTGGAGAGAAGGGATTTGTTATGAAGGGTGGGTCTATTCTGGAAGGGGGGGGTCTGTACTGGTGTGGTAGGGGGGTCCGCACTGGAGGAGGCAGTATGGACAGGTTGGGGGTAGGAGGTCTGTACTGGAGAGGGAATTATGTATTGGTGGAGAGAATTGGTGTCCTTTTTAAGGGTGGGTCTGTGCTGCTAGGGAGACAGATGTTCTGTACTGGAGGGAGGAGGTCTGTACTGTTGGAAAGGTCTGTACTGATAGGGAGGGAGGGGGACTTTACTGGAGGGGGGTCTGTACTCATGAAGGTGTTAGTGGGGAGGAAGGGGAACTGTACTGTGGGGGAGTCTGTACTGAAAAATGACTGGGAAGGGGGGTCTGTGCTGTGAAGGTGGTCTGTACAAGGCGGATCTGTACTGAGAAGGGGCTATCAGGGGGGCCTATGCCTAGGAACGTTTAGGGGGATGGGGGGGGGGGATCTGTACTGGGTAGGGAATTGGGGTTGTGGGGGAAGATATGTACTTAGGAGGGTATTTGTATTAGGAGGAGGGGTAATTTCTGCCTGCACTGTGTACACTAACCTGTGCGTTTTGTTCTTCCCCTGCACTCTCTTCTTTACCTACTCATGATCCCTGTACTCTGTATGATAACAACTGCTGACCCCTGTATTCTGTTCATTACGCAATGCTGAGTTCCTCACCTCTTTGCGTCACACAATCTAGACCCCTGCATTCTATTTGTTATGCACTCCTGATCCCTTCACTCTGTGTCATGCACTTCTGACCCTTGGGGGTTTATTTACTAAAGCTGGAGAGTGCAAAAGCAAGCTCACTTCTGCATAGAAACCAACCAGCTTCCAGGCTTTATTGCCAAAGTTTAATTAAACAAGCTGAGGTTAAAAGCTGATTAGTTTCTATGCAGAAGTGAGTCTAATTCTGCACTTTCCAGCTTTATTAAATAAATCCCCTGATGTCTGTGCATTAATCACTCTTGACTCCTGTACTCTCTGCAATACTTACACCTGACCCTTGTATTCTGTGCATTACTGACTCCTGACCTCTACTCCCTGAGTGTTACACACTCCTGAGCCTGGCACAGTAGACGCTATGTTGTACATTTCATATTCTTGACCATTGCACTCAGTATGCTGGGCTTTATATGACATAATCCAGACCACTGCACTCTAAGTACATTATATGATTCATTCAAATGCCTGGGAATAAATATTACTTTACTACGAACCATCTTTGGACCAGTTAAAGTGGTTGTAAACTTCAGTCATGAAATCTGAACAAAACACATACTGCATATCCGTGGTATTCACCTGTCTCTCTCCAAAACTGAGTGTCATTTTTAAAGGATAAGCACAGCCAAAGCTCTTTTGATGTCACTTAGCCTGTCCAGGCTGGGAAAGATCTTTACTTCAAAGATGGGATTCACCGCAGAGTCTGGAGCGGCACCTGGTTCAGTTTTCCACCCTTCCTTCCTTCCACCCACCCTTCCTTATTTCCTTCCACCCACCCTTCCTTACTTCCTTCCACCCACCCCTCCCTTCCTTCCTTCCTTCCTTCCACCCACTCCTCATTTCTTTCCTTCCACCCACTCCTTCCTTCCTTCCTTCCTCCCCTTATTTCCTTCCACCACTCCCTTCCTTTCATCTCTTCCTTCCTTCCTTCCTTCCTCCCTTCCTCCCCTTATTTCCTACCACTATTCCCTTCCTTCCTTCCTTTCACCACTCCCTTCCTTCCTGTCAGGGCAGGAGCCGAGGAACGGACAGGCTGGCCTAACAATGTAACGC
The DNA here is from genome assembly GCF_062004578.1 of Staurois parvus. Taxonomy (NCBI): domain Eukaryota; kingdom Metazoa; phylum Chordata; class Amphibia; order Anura; family Ranidae; genus Staurois; species Staurois parvus. The sequence continues at coordinate 1,280,660 of NW_028317808.1, forward strand.
ACTGGCTGACGACAACCACCACCCACAGACCGAAGTCCCTCAGGGCGCGGAGTCTAAGTCCCAGGCTGCCCTTCACCAGGGCCCCTGATGGTGGGGATGGACTTGACGCAGCCAGGGACCAGGTCGCGGCCCCCGAGACACCTCAGCTGCGGTAATGGCCGCCGCCAATGGCGTGTAGCTGGTGGAAGAGACAAAAGAGTAGTCAGACAGGCCGGGGTCAACAACAACAGGACAAAACAGTACAGGACAGCAGACGAGAATCACAGGTCACGAGCCGGGTTCAGCAACAGAGGGTCAGATCAAAGGAGAATACAAAGAATAGTCAAGTCACAAGCCGAATCAGATACCAGGAGAGTCACGAGAGTCAGAACAGAGCAATAGCAACACAAAGACACAAGACACAAGTGCAAAGAGCATGTGCGGGCCACAGGCTTATATGTCATCAGCCACGCCCCTCTGGGGGGTGTACCTCAGAGACCTGAAGGCATAAAAGGATTCCCACCATGCACAGCAGAATCCAAGATGGACGCCAGCACATGGAGTAACATAACCTCAGGGAAAAGGTAGGACCTTGACAGTACCTCCTCCTCAAGGGCCCCTCCGCGGCTCAACAAAAGGTTTCTCAGGAAAGCGGGTATGAAAAGCGCGGAGGAGGGCAGGAGCATGGACATCTGCGGAAGGAACCCAGGAACGCTCCTCAGGACCATAACCGCACCAATGAACCAGGAACTGTAATCGACCGCGCACCAATCGAGAGTCCAGGATCCGTCTCACCTCATACTCCTCATGACCGTCAACCCGGATAGGACGGGGCCGAGGCAGAGAGGTAGTGAAGCGATTGCAGATCAGAGGTTTCAACAGGGAAACATGAAAGATATTGGAGATCTGCATCCCAGACGGACGGGCAAGGGCATAGGCCACCGGATTCACTTTGCAGAGAATGCGGAAAGGACCGACAAAACGGGGAGCTAGTTTGGGTGTGGGCACCCGAAGATTGAGGTTGCGAGTAGACAACCACACCCGATCGCGGACCTGGTATGAAGGAGCGGGCAACCGTCTGCGATCAGCCTGGAACTTCTGGCGCTGAGCCGAGTCCCTCAAGGCCCTCTGGATCTGCCCCCATGAAGAACGCAGGGCAGCAAGATGGTTCTCCACAGCCGGAATGTCCTGTGGTGAGAACCTCTCAGGTAATACCACGGGTTGGAACCCATAGTTGGCCATGAAGGGAGACATCCCGGAGGAGGAGTTGACCGCCGAGTTCCTGGCAAACTCTGCCCAAGTCAGGAGATCGGCCCAATCGTCCTGATGGTCTGAAATATAACACCGAAGGAATTGTTCTAAGGCCTGATTGGAACGCTCCGCAGCCCCATTGGACTGCGGGTGGTAGGCTGAGGAAAAGGAGAGACTAATACCCAACTGGGAGCAGAAGGCGCGCCAGAATCTGGACACGAACTGACTCCCGCGGTCCGAGACAATCACCTTAGGCAACCCATGCAGGCGAAAAATCTCCCTGGAAAAGACCGTGGCCAGTTCTTGCGCTGTTGGTAATTTCCTGAGTGGAATGCAATGGCACATCTTGGAAAACCGATCGACGATCATGAGGATGACCGTATGACCCCGAGACACCGGGAGGTCTACAATAAAGTCCATACCTAGGTGTGACCAAGGACGCTCCCCATTGGGAATGGGTTGCAGAAGACCCAAAGGGAGATGCCGTGGAGACTTATTCTGGGCACAGATCGAACATGCCGCTACATAAGAGGCAATGTCGGCATGGAGAGTTGGCCACCAGAATAAGCGAGAGACAACCCAACACAGCTGGTTCTTCCCCGGATGCCCAGCAGTTTTGGCGTTATGCTAGGTACGCAGCAGGCGGGTGCGCAATCCCTCGGGTACAAAACATCTACCCTCTGGCCTCCCGGGAGGAGCATCAGATTGAGCCGCCAAAATCTGCTCCCCAAGAGGAGAGGTCAGACTGGTGCGAATGGCAGCCAGGATCTGATCTGGAGGAATAACTGAGATTGGCTCAGAGTCTTCCCTGGACAACTCAGAGTATTGCCGTGATAACGCATCAGCCCTGACATTCTTGGAACCAGGCAAATATGAAACCACATAGTTGAAGCGTGACAAGAACAGAGCCCATCTGGCCTGGCGAGGTGTCAATCTTTTGGCCTCCGAAAGATAAGTCAGGTTCTTATGATCGGTAAGAATGAGAACCGGAACCGCGGAGCCCTCGAGCAGGTGCCTCCATTCCTTGAGAGCCAGAATGATTGCCAACAACTCCCTATCTCCAATCTGGTAGTTGCACTCTGCAGAGGAAAGCTTCCTGGAGTAGAACCCACAGGGAAGTAAGGGTCCATCGGGCGACCGACGTTGAGACAGGAGAGTGCCTACTCCCGTCTCGGATGCATCAACCTCAAGGACGAAGGGCAATCCAGGATTGGGATGAGACAGTATCGGAGCCGACGCGAAGGCGGATTTCAGAGCCTCGAAAGCTACGATGGCCTCGGGTAGCCACTCGTGAGGATTACTGCCCTTCTTGGTTAGGTCTGAGAGAGGCTTTGCTAGCGTGGAGAAGATCCGGATGAACTTCCGATAGTAGTTGGCAAAACCCAAAAAGCGCTGAATGGGCCGAAGACCATTGGGACGAGGCCACTGCAGAACCGCCGAAACCTTCTGAGGGTCCATGGAGAATCCCTCCACAGAAATGATGTAGCCTAAAAAGGCAACTTGGGATCGATGGAATTCGCACTTCTCAAGTTTACAAAAAAGTTCGTTCTCACGTAATCGTTGCAGCACCTGCTTGACATCCTGGATATGGGACTCCATGGAGGCAGAGTAAACCAGGATGTCATCCACGTAAACTACCACGCACTGCTGCAACAAGTCACGAAGGACATCATTTATGAATTCCTGAAAAACTGCGGGCGCGTTACACAACCCGAAGGGCATCACCAGGTACTCGTAGTGACCGGTTCTGGTGTTAAACGCGGTCTTCCACTCATCCCTCTGTTTGATCTGTACGAGGTTGTACGCCGCCCTAAGGTCAAGTTTGGTAAAGACTGTTGCCCCCTTAAGGCGGTCGAACAACTCAGTAATCAAGGGAATCGGGTAGGCATTCTTAGTGGTGATTCGATTAAGACCCCTATAATCAATCCAAGGCCTCAATTCACCACCCTTCTTCTTTACAAAGAAAAAGCCCGCTCCTGCTGGGGAAGTAGACTTACGAATGTGCCCCCGGGAAAGCGCATCCGCAACGTACTCCTCCATGGCCTTATTCTCCGCAACCGAGAGAGGATACACCCTGCCACGAGGAGGAGTGGCACCGGGTTGCAAGGATATGGCGCAGTCGTAAGGACGATGAGCAGGTAAGGCACCAGCGCGTACCTTATCAAACACGTCCTGGTACTCCCCATAATCAGTGGGCAATGCAGAGTCCAAGGAGGCACACAACACCTTAACCGGCCCACGGATGCACCCGGCCCCACACTGTGGAGACCACGAGAGAATCTCGGCTGTTTGCCAATTGAAGGTTGGATTGTGCATCTGGAGCCAGGGATACCCCAAAACCACTGAATAGTGCGGAGAAGAAATCACCTGGAAACAGGCCAACACCCTGTGAACAGCCCCAATAGCTACTTCCACTGGCACAGTCTCGTGGGTAACCTGCGGTGGCTGCAGGGGCCTGCCATCTATCGCCTCGAGAACCAATGGGGTAACTCGAGCCTGCAGGGGAATGGAGTGCGGGGCAGCAAACGAGCTGTCCATAAACAACCCGCCGGCCCCAGAATCTACCAACGCCTGGGCCATCACCGAGCCCTCCGCCCAAGAGAGGACAACGGTGATCAGTGGCTTATCTCTGCGGAACGCCGGGGACGAGGAGACTCCACCCAAGATCTGTCCCCGACAGGATCTCAGGTGCGAGCGTTTCCCGGACGGACCGGACAGGACTGCCGAAAGTGCCCACCAAGTACAGGCAGCGACCCTCCCGACGCCGAGCGGCACGCTCTGCCTCGGAAAGGCGAGCAAAGCCCAGCTGCATGGGCTCACCACCAGACAATCTATCCCCATGAGGCGTGGGAGGAGAGGGAGGAACGGGTGGGACAGAAAACGCAGGTGCCAGTCGATTGGAAGGCCTCCGCAGGCGTTCCTTGAGTGAAGGCCTCTCCCTGAGCCTGGTGTCAATCAGGATCAGGAAAGAGATGAGCTCCTCCAACACCACAGGCAGTTCCTTAGCTGCAATCTCATCCTTCAGTGTGTCAGAAAGACCATGGGAAAACGCAGCCACCAGAGCCTCATTGTTCCAACCGACCTCTGCCGCCAGGGTACGAAACTCTATGGCGTACTCGGCCACAGTCCGTGAACCCTGATGCATGGTCATGAGCAGCTTGGCCGCCGAGGCGGAACGAGCCGGTACGTCGAATACCCTACGGAAGGCATCGACAAAACCGGAAAAATCTTGAATCACCGGGTCGTTCCTCTCCCATAAGGGATTTGCCCAGGCCAAGGCCTTGTCTGAGAGTAGTGAAATCAGGAACCCAACCTTTGACTTCTCAGACGGGAAGGCGTGGGGTATTAATTCAAAATAAATACCCACCTGGTTGAGGAACCCACGACACTGACTCGGCTCACCCCCAAAGCGCTGTGGAAGAGGGGCAGAACCAGTCATACCTATGGGTGCTGCTGATGCAGCCGCCGAGGTGGTTGACGCAATAGGCGGAGAAGCAGCGGGAGAGACCACCGGAGTGACTACCGGCCTAATAGCACCAGGAGCAAGGTGTGCAGTGCGTGCAAGCAGAGTTTGCAACGCCTGAGCGAACTGATCCAACAGGTGAACCTGTTGATCGAGTCTGGCGACTAGCGTTGGGAGCGAAGGCGTGCCTGCACCGTCAGGGTTCATGGCACTTGTGTAATGTCAGGGCAGGAGCCGAGGAACGGACAGGCTGGCCTAACAATGTAACGCACTGGCTGACGACAACCACCACCCACAGACCGAAGTCCCTCAGGGCGCGGAGTCTAAGTCCCAGGCTGCCCTTCACCAGGGCCCCTGATGGTGGGGATGGACTTGACGCAGCCAGGAACCAGGTCGCGGCCCCCGAGACACCTCAGCTGCGGTAATGGCCGCCGCCAATGGCGTGTAGCTGGTGGAAGAGACAAAAGAGTAGTCAGACAGGCCGGGGTCAACAACAACAGGACAAAACAGTACAGGACAGCAGACGAGAATCACAGGTCACGAGCCGGGTTCAGCAACAGAGGGTCAGATCAAAGGAGAATACAAAGAATAGTCAAGTCACAAGCCGAATCAGATACCAGGAGAGTCACAAGAGTCAGAACAGAGTAATAGCAACACAAAGACACAAGACACAAGTGCAAAGAGCATGTGCGTGCCAAAGGCTTATATGTCATCAGCCACGCCCCTCTGGGGGGTGTACCTCAGAGACCTGAAGGCATAAAAGGATTCCCACCATGCACAGCAGAATCCAAGATGGACGCCAGCACATGGAGTAACATAACCTCAGGGAAAAGGTAGGACCTTGACACTTCCTTCCACCCTGCCTTCCTTCCACCTCTCCCTTTGTTCCTTGCAGCCACCCGTCCGTTCCTTCCTTCCTTCCTTTCACCCACCCCTCCCTTCCTTCCATCCCTTTCACCCCTCCCTTCCTTCCACTCCTCCCCTTCTTTCTTCCTTCCACCCCTCCCTTCCTTCCTTCCTTCCCATTTTCCTTCCTTCCACTCTCCCTTCCCTCCACCCCTCCCTCCCTTCCTCCCTCCCTTCCTTCCTTCTACCCATCCCTCCCTTTCTCCCTTCCTTCCTTCCACCCCTCCCTTTCTTCCATTTCCTGTCTTCCTTCTTTCCCTTCCTTCATTCTGCATAAAACATTTAACAGTGCCATTTTACAACATAATTTACGAGGGCATGTTTAGGGGTGGGATTAGGGGTAATGCGGGTTAGGGGCTGGGTGGGGCAACTGGTGGCGAGTAACTCTTAAGTCCTGGCTAGTCGCTTAGGACTTGAAATTTTGAGCCCTGATAAACACTGTGTGTGTATATACTGTGTATATATATATATAAATATATATATATATATATATATATTATACACTCACATTAGTCCCTAACCTTCAAGGAGTGTACAGTCTAAGGTTCCTAACTCACATTTATACATACACATACTAGGGCCAATTTAGACAGGAAACAATTAGCCTATCAGCGTGTCTTTGGAATGTGGGAAGAAAACTTGAATACCCAGAAGAAACTCACAAAGGCACAGGGAGAACATGCAAACTCAAGGCAGGTGGCACCATGGTTGGGATTCAAGCAAACAACCCTAATGTTGCCAGGTGAAAGGGCTAACCATTTATTATTATTATTATTATTTTACAGTATTTATATAGCACCATAAAGGTTTGCTCAGCGCTGTACATTATAGTGGGGGACAGAACATGAGACAATACAGTAACAAGACAATACACGAGGGGTTCGAGGGCCCTGCTCTTTCGAGCTTACAAACTAGGAGGGAGGGGATAGTGGTACAGGAGGAAGTGGCTGTGGGGGATGGAGTGGTAGGAGTGGAGATCGGCTGTTAGGTGAGGGTGGGGTAGGCTTCCCTGGGTCTTCCTGTTGCGCCTAAGGGTGAAGAGGGTAAGTGACAGTCTGATGGATTGGGGTAGTGAGTTCCAGAGGATGGGGGTAGTCCTGGAGAAGTCCTGCAGTCAGGCGTGGGAGGTGGTGACCAGGGAGTTAGAAAGTAGGATGTCTTGTCTTGAGGAACGAAGATTACGGGTTGGGTGGTATTTGGGTATCAGGTCGGTGAGGTAGTCTGGGGCAGCGTTGTGAATGGATTTGTATGTCAGTGTTAGTAGTTTGAATTTAATGAGCCAGTGGAGGGAATGACAGAGGGGGGTGGCAGAAGAGGAGCGGTTGGTAAGGTGGATGAGTCTGGCCGTTGAGTTCAGGATAGACTGATAGTCTGTGATGAGGTAGGCCAGTGAGAAGGGAGTTGCAGTAGTCCAAACGTGAAAAAATGAGGGAGTGAACGAGTTGTTTAGTAGTGTCTGGGGTTAGGAACGTACGTATTTTGGAGATGTTGTGGAGGTGGAGTCTGCATGAGATTGCCAACAATGGGGTTGGAAGGACAGGTTTGAGTCTAGAGTGACACCTAGGACTTTGGCTTGTGGGGTGGGACTGATGGAGGCGTTGTTGGTCATGATGGAGAGGGTGGGGAGGGGGGCGAGGGCTGGGGGGAAGATTAGGAGCTCGGTTTTGGAAAGGTTCAGTTTGAGGAAATGGAGCGACATCCAGTTTGATGTGTCTTTCAGCAGGTGGGTGATATGGGCGGAGACTGAAGGGGTGAGGTGAGGGGTGGAGAGGTAACTTTGCGTGTCATCGGCGTAGAGGTGATAGTTGAAGCCGTGGGAGTGTATCCGTTTGCCGAGGGAGGAGGTGTAGATGGAGAAGAGAAGGGGTCCGAGGACAGAGCCTTGGGGGACCCCAACAGAGAGGGGGAGAGAGGGGGAGGTGGTAGCATTATAGGTAATGCTGAAGGAGCATTGGGATAGGTAGGAGGAGAGCCAGGAGAGAGCGGAGTCTTTGATGCCGAGGGAGTGTAGTTTATTAAGGAGGAGGGGGTGGTCAACTGTGTTGAAGGCCGCAGAGAGGTCAAGGAGTAAAAGGACTGAGAAGTGGCCATTAGGTTTGGCGGTTAGCAGGTCATTAGTGATTTTGAGTAGGGCAGTTTCGGTGGAATGTAGGGGGCAGAAGTCAGACTGTAGTGGATCGAGGAGGTTGTTGTCAGTGGGGTGGGCGCCATTTAGCCACTGATCCTTGTTGACAGAGTCCGGAAGAGACGAAACGTGTCCAGGGCATGTGACGTTCCCGGAAGTGCTGCGGAAGCCATTTTGGATTCTGGAATCCCTGTGTGTTGGAGGTCTGGAGAGTAACGGTGCACTTCAGGTGTCCCCCAGAGCTACAAAGTGATAGTGCTGGATAGGAGTAGCAAGGGGGGAATTACCTGGTGATCGTTAGACCCTCTACACACGGAAAGGGGATCGTATACTGGGCATGAGGAGTTTGATGCTGTCTTGCTGATCTTATCGTTTTTATATGTAAGTGGCTACAATAAATTTTATATATGATTATAATTCACATATTGATTCCTGGTCTGTTTGTGAGGTCCTGAGGAACAAAAGGATACCAATCTAAGGACACTCTGTACATATGTGGTTGATTACAAGCTGGAATTTGTTTGTTTTAGGGTAATTATGCACCTTATATATAGTTTGCAGTGATATTTATTAATTTTCTTTTTTTTTTTTTTTTTTTTCTTTTTCACATGAGTGCTGTGACACTGTAGTGTTTTTTTTGCATGATACACGTGTGGCACTTTAGTTCTGGGATTTAAAAGGTAATATACTATGTTGAGATTTAGTTTTTTGAGGTATTTGAAGAGCACCTGTGATTGATTTGCATCTTCTTCAGTGGAGTAGGAAGCGCCTTCCTATCAAGAAATTGATCTTTGTTTGGACACATTATTTGGACACTTTGCATATTGGGACTTTATTTTATTTTTGTTCTTTTATATATATTTGATATTTTTGGGTAATCTCTTTGGGTCTTGATGGATTGGGGTAGTGAGTTCCAGAGGATGGGGGTAGTCCTGGAGAAGTCCTGCAGTCAGGCGTGGGAGGTGGTGACCAGGGAGTTAGAAAGTAGGATGTCTTGTCTTGAGGAACGAAGATTACGGGTTGGGTGGTATTTGGGTATCAGGTCGGTGAGGTAGTCTGGGGCAGCGTTGTGAATGGATTTGTATGTCAGTGTTAGTAGTTTGAATTTAATGAGCCAGTGGAGGGAATGACAGAGGGGGGTGGCAGAAGAGGAGCGGTTGGTAAGGTGGATGAGTCTGGCCGTTGAGTTCAGGATAGACTGATAGTCTGTGATGAGGTAGGCCAGTGAGAAGGGAGTTGCAGTAGTCCAAACGTGAAAAAATGAGGGAGTGAACGAGTTGTTTAGTAGTGTCTGGGGTTAGGAACGTACGTATTTTGGAGATGTTGTGGAGGTGGAGTCTGCATGAGATTGCCAACAATGGGGGTTGGAAGGACAGGTTTGAGTCTAGAGTGACACCTAGGACTTTGGCTTGTGGGGTGGGACTGATGGAGGCGTTGTTGGTCATGATGGAGAGGGTGGGGAGGGGGGCGAGGGCTGGGGGGAAGATTAGGAGCTCGGTTTTGGAAAGGTTCAGTTTGAGGAAATGGAGCGACATCCAGTTTGATGTGTCTTTCAGCAGGTGGGTGATATGGGCGGAGACTGAAGGGGTGAGGTGAGGGGTGGAGAGGTAACTTTGCGTGTCATCGGCGTAGAGGTGATAGTTGAAGCCGTGGGAGTGTATCCGTTTGCCGAGGGAGGAGGTGTAGATGGAGAAGAGAAGGGGTCCGAGGACAGAGCCTTGGGGGACCCCAACAGAGAGGGGGAGAGAGGGGGAGGTGGTAGCATTATAGGTAATGCTGAAGGAGCATTGGGATAGGTAGGAGGAGAGCCAGGAGAGAGCGGAGTCTTTGATGCCGAGGGAGTGTAGTTTATTAAGGAGGAGGGGGTGGTCAACTGTGTTGAAGGCCGCAGAGAGGTCAAGGAGTAAAAGGACTGAGAAGTGGCCATTAGGTTTGGCGGTTAGCAGGTCATTAGTGATTTTGAGTAGGGCAGTTTCGGTGGAATGTAGGGGGCAGAAGTCAGACTGTAGTGGATCGAGGAGGTTGTTGTCAGTGGGGTGGGCGCCATTTAGCCACTGATCCTTGTTGACAGAGTCCGGAAGAGACGAAACGTGTCCAGGGCATGTGACGTTCCCGGAAGTGCTGCGGAAGCCATTTTGGATTCTGGAATCCCTGTGTGTTGGAGGTCTGGAGAGTAACGGTGCACTTCAGGTGTCCCCCAGAGCTACAAAGTGATAGTGCTGGATAGGAGTAGCAAGGGGGGAATTACCTGGTGATCGTTAGACCCTCTACACACGGAAAGGGGATCGTATACTGGGCATGAGGAGTTTGATGCTGTCTTGCTGATCTTATCGTTTTTATATGTAAGTGGCTACAATAAATTTTATATATGATTATAATTCACATATTGATTCCTGGTCTGTTTGTGAGGTCCTGAGGAACAAAAGGATACCAATCTAAGGACACTCTGTACATATGTGGTTGATTACAAGCTGGAATTTGTTTGTTTTAGGGTAATTATGCACCTTATATATAGTTTGCAGTGATATTTATTAATTTTCTTTTTTTTTTTTTTTTCTTTTTCACATGAGTGCTGTGACACTGTAGTGTTTTTTTTGCATGATACACGTGTGGCACTTTAGTTCTGGGATTTAAAAGGTAATATACTATGTTGAGATTTAGTTTTTTGAGGTATTTGAAGAGCACCTGTGATTGATTTGCATCTTCTTCAGTGGAGTAGGAAGCGCCTTCCTATCAAGAAATTGATCTTTGTTTGGACACATTATTTGGACACTTTGCATATTGGGACTTTATTTTATTTTTGTTCTTTTATATATATTTGATATTTTTGGGTAATCTCTTTGGGTCTTGATTTTTTCACTATAATTGTGGGTTTTTGGGTTTAAGTCAATGAATATATGTTTCATTTAGCCACTGTGCTGTCCAAATTTTTTCTCAATAATTTATGGCAATTATGTTTGCAGTGCAATTGGTGTTTGTCACTGTATTCTGTGCAAGTGCTGTTAGATTGCTACTCTATAAACAGACTATAATAAAAATTACGCTGCCTAAATAAATGCATAATTTTATTAGTGAACAATACTTTCTCTGCCCCTGGCCTTTATTATGAGAAATCTTCCTGTGCTAGGTGGGATTGCCATTCCCACGTTTTGCTGGCCATAGCCCCTATTTTACCCTGGTGCACTACATGTGCCACATTCTGCCCCTTTAAAAACTGTCTGTATTTAACACGTTCAAAAGTTGGGAGGTATACTATAGTTCAGCTTTAAAACTCTGCTTCTATTTGTACTTGTTAAGCACATATACATGGATGTATAGTCACAGTACACACTGAGTAAAGTGTTGTCTTTTCTACACTTTTTTTTTTTAAGTAAACCATAAACAAGGCACATATAAGAAGGATGGTTCCTACACTCTCCTACTACATTATGGCAAAAACTTAATCCAGTCTTATCATTGTCTCAGAACATTAGTGTATATGCATAGGCACTCAGCAGACAACCTCAGAACCAACATTTTCTTAGCCTAAAAATATGCATTGCCATGTATTTTCCAACCCCTCCAACTTTTCCCCTAGTGCTGATCGATGGCCACAGATGGCAGCAAACATTTGGTTTGGTGCCCATCAACATTAGTTTTGGCAAGACTGAGTTATGATAAACTTACACAGGAATCTTGAAAAAAAATTTCTAACACTCTGCTTTTTTTTTCTCTGTATGCAATATTGCACTAGAAGAAATATTACCAGGTGCTTGAAACATAGTGGAGAAACATTTTCCTAATATAAATACATGCTCTACATTCACTCAGGAATAGTCTCTAACATTCCAAGCTCTCTTTTCCTCTCTCATATTCACACATTCCTGCAATCAAAAGCTGTTATTCAATGCTTTCTCCCTGATTTCCCCTTCACTTGTAGATTTTGTGTATAATTTTGAGACTTTGCAACAAATTTTAAAGAATAAACATAAAAATTGCTGTGCAGCAATTTTTATGTTTGCACTCACACATTTGTTCTCCGGCACACATTTGTGATTTTGCTAGCAGCAGCCAGTCTAATTGATCAGTCCTCTGCGCAGGTTATACTCACAAATTTTAAAGAATATTTTTTTTGGATCCTTTTTACAGAAAAAGGCTTTCTTCTCTAATTTCCAAGTCCCAAATTAGCATGTATTCTTTTGATTTTATGCCTTTTCATCTTTTTGTAATCGTTCCTTATTTTTTACTGCCTACCCTAAGGCATCTATTGGTTAATGTATTACCTCACTCAGTTATTTATTTCAATTATTATTCTTCTGCCAATGTGCCATTTTACTATCTCTATCTTGACTGTCCAACAGATTGTTGATTTTGTATACTTGATTCTATAAACATTAAATTTCATAAAACAGAGCTTGTTTCTTTCCCTTTATGATTATCTACTTTCCTACCTGAAATCTAACAGTGCAAATAATGTTTAACCAGTTGTGCTCCAGAGGATTTACCCCCCTTCCTGCCCAGGCCATTTTTACGATATGGTCCTGCATTAGTTTAACTGACAATTGCACAGTCACGCTGCACCCAAATGAAATTTATGTCCTTTTTTCCCCATGAATTGAGCTTTCTTTCGGTGGTATATGATCGCCTGTGCGTTTTTTATTTTTTGCGCTATAAAAAAAAATAAGACCGACAATTTTGAGAAAAAAATAATTTTTTTACTTTGCTATTAAATATGTCCAGTAAAAAAAATTTAAAAATTAAACTTCGTCATAAATTTAGGCCAAAATGTATTCTGCGACATGTCTTTGCTACAAAAAAATCCCAGTATGTGTAAATTTATTGTTTCATGTGACAGTTATAGCATTTACAAATGGCAGTAGATATATCAGCAACTTATAGCAGGACTGCGGCAGGCATTCTGACACTGGGGGGAACTGACTTGGTGTCACTGACATCCCCAGTGTCACCAATACAGTGATCAGTGCTAATAAAAAGCACTGACACTCCAGTAATTACAGTGGGCAGGAAAGGGTTAACATCTGGGGCGATCAAAGGGTTAACTGTGCACTGTGTGTGTTTTACTGTAAGCTGTGTGTGTGTGCTTCACTGTAAGCACACTGCTTTGTATACAAAGCAGTGTTCTGGAGCTGACAGGGGAGAGAACTGTATTGTTTACATACAGTCCTCTCCCCCGGTCAGTAATGCTCGGTGAACACTGGATGCCGGCAAGTAACCACCGGCCGTGACCCCATGATTGACAGCTGAGGCCACAAATAGCGTGCACGCCCCATTCCCTGGAAATGTAAAATCATGTCTATATACAGTATATCTGCTATAGGGTGGCAGGAAAGTGTTTAAGTAACTCAGGTTCCCCAGGTATGGTTACTTCAGGGTAATATTTGGATCTGCTGCTTCAGGTGACTTGGCTCTGAAAAAAGCTGCTAACAAGTATGACTGCACATACCTGCAGCAACCTGTCCCCTTGCTGCAACTGCATCTCAAGCCATTCTGACTAAGTCCACTTTTAAAAAGTTTTGGTGCTTCTGGTACTGTTGAAGCATGTCTGCATAGTCCTGCCTCATGTACATTGCTACTGACCATTGACCAGACCATTCTCTATTAAGTTCTCATTAAAGCAGAACTTCACTCTCTCAATCAATTGATTATTTCTAATCCTAATGCCCCGTATACACGTTTAGAGTATCGGACACATGATTGTTTGTTTTTTTTCTGCATGCTAGTCTCATATCAAAAGTTAAGAGGTTGCTAGAGTTACGATAATTCTTTAACGATAAAATAAAAAATCTGAAGAATGTAATGTATTTGTATTGTATTTTTGGATGACTACTGCACTGGTTAAACGAAAATTGTACGATCCGGTACCGTACGATAAAAATTTTCATGCTTGTCCCTTCAATTTTTTCGGACGATTGCTGTGTACTAACAATCAGACTATTGTACGACTGCTTTCAAAGCGACATCTTTCGTACGATATTCTGACGGTGCATACGGGGCTATAGTCTGCTATTATTAGTAAATAGATGGGCAAATATATTATATTTACTTGTTTTAAACTTTTTTTTTTTACATTTCTTCAGTTACTTCCTAGTTTCCATGTTTAGGCAAATTATGTTATACATCCCAGGAGTCTTCAGGAGGGGAGGAGGGGACTATTCATCTAAGCACACCTTCCTGCCTGCTAAAGACAGATGGATTCCAGAAAGTAAATGCTACATGAATCATTTGCCCTGACTCTAGATGGCCGTAGGCAGAAATGCTAGGCAATGTTTTTCAAAGTGCTTTCTGAGCAAATTAAAGTATGGAGACATGGATAGATGGGTGAGTTTGCTTTGAATAATTTAAATGAATTAAACAGCATATTTGGTTTCTGTTACTCATTACTCAGATACAGTGTAGTTCTGGTTTAAGAACTGGGATACCACAGATACCACAGCAGTGTAGCACTGGCCAGCAGCAGGACATTTTAATGAGAGAGAATTGTACTAAAAACATAAAGTAAAGGCAGGTTATTCACAACATGAATTAAGAGACTGCACACAGTGTACAATTGTTCAGCAGCAGGACAATTTTGAATAGTAAGGTTAGACCCAAATCTCCTAAATAAAGTGCACAGGTTTTGTATTTAATACAAGAATACAGATAGTTCAGGGAATAAAGCTGTGTAAAATTGGCCAGTAGCAGAACAGTTTTTATCAAGGATGATAATATCAAGGATAGAACAGCACAGGCGTTAAAATTTTGCAGAGGATACAGCAGTAGATTAGTTGTAAAAAGGGATAATAGGCCTAACGGGTGCATGCCTAACTTTAAATTTAACTCTGGGTATAGGAAGGTAAGGTGAACATAAGTGATGTAATTTGAGGTGGTTTAGGTATATTTTGTTCTTGCATTTATTTTTTCCCCTTCAAATGATGCAGCAGTATGATGTAAACCAAAAGCAGCTCCAAGAATAGATGATTGGTAACAATTAAATGCTCCACTCTGGGCACCCCAAATCTACAAAAAAGGCCCCATTGACATGAAATGTAAACACAGTCAAATGAAAACCTCAAAATATAAACCCCTGAAACAAAGGGACACTTTTTTAAAGGGCAGCCTTACACCAAAGAAAAGGTGAACTTTTAAAATAAACTCCTCATCAACATATAATAAAAACTAACATACCCCTGAACAGGGTTGGACTGACCATTCAAGCACTCGGGCACTGCCCGAGGGCCCGGGGTCAGTAGAGGGCCCCATGGGATGCCCCTGGTACCTTTCATTGGCTTTTTCATAGGCTTTTTTTGGGTGTGGGCGAGGACACAGGGGCCCCATGATTCCCTATTGCCCTGAGGGCCCCATAAGTTGGCAGTCTTCCCCTGCCCCTGAAATATATGAAAACCCCCAAAATACCACCTTCTGATACAAAATACCCTTTTATTTTAATGGAAAGTCTTGTAGCAAAAAGGTTTATGTGGACCATCCAGCAGCTCAAAGTGGTCGCTGTGCACCATAAGAACAACAAAAAAGGAAGCTGATTGATTGCTCAAAGAGTTAAAGTACCCTTTTCAAACTTCGCTAATATTGGCTGTACTGTGACCCCCATAATTTTACTGTATATTGAGGGGACTGGCTTAACCTTTATTGGTCCTTCTAAGTCTGGTGGCCATAGTTCAAAGCATTATGGAGTTGCAGCAAGGGGACAGGTTGCTGCAGGTATGTGCAGTCATACTTGTTAGCAGCTTTTTTCAGAGCCAAGTCACCTGAAGCAGCAGATCCAAATATTACCCTGAAGTAACCATACCTGGGGAACCTGAGTTACTTAAACGCTTTCCTGCCACCCTATAGCAGATATACTGTATATAGACATGATTTTACATTTCCAGGGAAGGGGGCGTGCACGCTATTTGTGGCCTTAGCTGTCAATCACGGGGTCACGGCCGGTGGCCGGTGGAGCATTATGGTTTAAAAAAGTTCTCCTGGGTGAATCAGCACATGAATTCACTGGGACTACAGATCTTGGACCCACAGGATTTTCCTCAAGCCCATGGTAGAGGCAAACCTGAACTTAATCTCTACTTCTCATGCACTTCCACAAGTCATAAACAATTGTGTCAGACAATCTACTGAAAGTTACATTAACTTTACAGATCAAACCTCTAACTCTAAGTTGTAAAATGTTCTTCAGTATGGCAGTTCTCTTGCTAATTTCCAAACACCACAATTGCAACTTCCACTCTGTATATGATTTTCTTGTCTTTCCACTATAAATAACATTTCAAACTCTTCACTTTGACTTTGCCTTTTTCATTCTAAGGTATTTTATTTTAACCCTGTAAAAGCACCCTTAAAATGACACTAAATCTTAATTGTTTTTTAAATAACAAATATGTCTATACTTACCTGCTCTGTGCAGTGATTTTGCACAGAGCAGCTCCAATCCTCTTCTTTTTGGGTCCCTGCCGGTGGTCCTAGCTCCTCCCCCTCTAGCAGTGCCCCCAAGGAAAGCTGCTTGCCCTGGGGGCACCGCTGTATACTTGTCCCTGAGACGCTGCTCTATGCATCCATAAGAAAATAGCAGTCAAAGATACTGTGATCTGTGGAAAATGAATCCTTCTTACAATTTATACCCAGCTCCTCTGTGACGCACTACAGCAAGGAGAGTCTTTACAGATTGTTTTTCCAGGAAGACATTCTTTAGCCAAGTTCTCTGCAGATATACAGTCCTGCAGGACAGCTAAAGTTCTTGGCCCATTGGGTCAGTTGAGATGATTCTAATGCATCAGTAGTCTTGGAAGCAGCTCACTTATGCTCCTATGAAGTTATTTGTAATCTTCCATATCGTAGTACTCAGTTCCCCTGCTTGACTCTCACTCTTTTGATAATGGCGGTAAACAAAGTGTGGCAGATCATCGTGCACACGGGCACCTCAACCTCTGCTTCCTAGTCCTCGCATACTCCTCTCTGGTTTAACAAAAAACACCCAGAATTCTTGAATATCCCTGATCTCTCTATATGGGCTTCACATAAAATATTTGACTGACATTTGTGACAGGGGTTCCCTGATAACTTTTGATGAGCTAAAACAAAACCATAATCTCCTGAATTCCTTATTCTTCTGGTTTTTGCAACTGTACCATGCCTACTTTTCCCAATTTGGACACTATACACTTCACCTACTTCAAAATGATTTAGAATCTTTATTACGTGATGATGATCTGGCAAAGACTTTATCTACAATTTACAAGGCTTTACAGCCATCAGTGCATGTTGGTCTTGAGCTTTTACAATCCAAGTGGCTGGGGGAAGTGCCAAATCTGGACAGAGAGGATTTGGGGGATGCCTGGAATTAACCCTTTACTCAATTGGTGGCCACACAGGTTAGGCTAATTCAATGCTTTTCATGTTTTTTTGTCCCATTCCCATATACAGGCATTTTGGGCCGATATCTTACAGTTTATTTGCTCAGTAACCACAATTTTCATCTGTCAAATGGTGACCGTTTGCCTCCTGGGCTTGGTCAACCATGCTAGAAAAGCCATTGTTCTGGTATGGAAATTGTATAGACCCCCTACTTTAGGGATCAATTTAGTGGTCCCATTGTATAAAATGACATATCTCTCACAAGGTTGACGCAAACAAAATTCATTAGGTCTGGGATATTTGGATTGAATCTGCCTCTACTTTTAATGCTAGAGATGATACTGTGCTTGTTTAAAGTGGATGTGCGTGTATTCTATGTTTCTTGAGGGGGAGGGGCTATTCGGGGGTTGACACTGTGCACAGTGGCTCAAACATCTGAGACCATGAACAACCTATTGTACCCTGGTGAGATTTTTCCTTTTTCACCTAGATGACAATCATTTCTGCACAAGACTTGTATGATATAAGTACCACATCTGTGGTATATGATGCTTACTTTATTTTATGTGGATTCATCTGATTCTCTTACCATGGTATGAATACATATACAGCATCCCCCCACATCAGTAATGAAAAAAGGCCAGATACTGGAGCCAGTTTACTTTTTCAATGTGGTAATTCCCCGTGACTCCTGGCCATTCTACTTTCTCTTCTGACTTCTCTTCAGACAAAGCACTACTAACTATTAACAGAAGTCTCCCCATGTTATGGCTGTATTCCATACAGCTAACCTGCTTGCTCTTGCACTTGTGTAGCTGGGGGTACCCAAGAGGACTTCCAGTGATTAGTGTAGAATTTCAATTCCACAGGGATAATGTAGGCACTGCAGATATCCATAGCTACACCTCTGTAATCTCATTGCTCTCCTAAGTTATATTTGTCCTTACCTTCTGAATTTGATATCTACAAGTTTCGTCCTCTCCAGGGATGGCTCCACTTAAGCACATTTTCAAGTAATTTAATACTGTTTTTATGCTGCATCTTGTTAATATGGATTTGGCTCTACTATAACATGTTTTGTCAGTTAATATTTCAATACTTTGTTACTCTCAAACCTCTCCCATGAGGATGCTGTACTTCTGAGGAAATCAACCCATATGACTTTACAGATCTGTGGATCCTCTCTATGACATCTCACCATACTTCCTAATGCAAAACATTGGTTTTCCTGCAACACCAGGTATTTAGCTCTTTCTCTTTCCCCTCAAGTGGCAGGAAGATCACCCTCTCTTGACATCCCACAAAAGTGCAAAGATTAACATAATAGCACAGGAAAAGCTATCACTTTTTCCAAAGGATTCAAGTTCCTTTCTGTCAATCTTGAAAAGACTTATTTAGTCTCCTAAATTGCTTTTACTTGGTATTCTCAAGGTTTGATGTATTTTTTTCATTTTTTTCTATTCAGTTCCTGTATCCTAACTTTAAATAGGCTTATGTCTTTTGTCCCTTACCTTCCTTTTTTCATTAGTTCCTTTGATCTTGTTCTCCTCTCTGCACTACCCCACCTCTGTCCCTTCCCCAACCTTCCTTCCTGTGATGTCTACCCAAAGCCCTCCACAAACAAAGATTAGTATCTCACATTCAGAAAATTGAGAACAACAGGGACAATTCACATCACACATCATGCAAAATAACAGAATCATTCATTTGTTCCAATTTATAAAACCTTTTCACCACTGGCCCTCATCCCAAAAAGGTAACAGACACTAAAATATTCAAACTTTCACCCAAGAAAGAGGACTGCTCTCCATCCCATTTGACCTAGCACAGGGCTTATGCTGGCTATAGACAGCCTTTATTTCAGTCAATTCCTGTTGATTCGACTAAATTCAACCCATAGGTGACCCTGAAAGTACCACTCATCTCAAGTTGATTTAAAAATCAAATGAGCCAGACGGAAAATGTTCTGTGACTGCATCTTAGACGTTTCAGGCACTGTTTGACAGAATAACTGTATTCAGGCAGCTGCAGATGAAGTGGCTGCTTTAAACAATAGCTGACAGTGGAGATTACTCTATCCTCACTATTTAGCGCAGATAGTGGGATCGATAGAATTTTCTCTTGTTCAGAAAATCAAGCTAAGTATGTCTAGCTTTAGAATCTATTATCATTGGAGAAGAATGTGTGTGAATGTGTTCCCTACCTGATATTACAAATTATTTGCTCTGCAATTAACCCAACAATTTTTGGAAGACTTCAATTCTCTTCATATCCTACTTACCCTTCATTGGATTCCCACATTAAAGTCACCCACAAGGAAGGTAAAGATCCAGCTTCCTATGCCAATTTATATTCCTAGCTCTCCCTTCTTTGTGTTGATTTAAAAATCCTCTAAAAAATTATTGCAGATTATTCTTCCACCTTTAAAGACTGATAAGCATAGACCAGATGAGCTTCATACCTGGAAGAAAATCAAAAGATAATGCAATCAAATCATTTAACTTTATGTACTACCTAACATCTAAAAAAAACAGAGGCCTTCTCTTTTCCACTGATGCAGAGACTGTGACAGGGGTACCTGGAGCTATGAGTACTTTGGCCTTCTCCCCAACATATTTAACTATATAAGCATGTTATATTATAAGTAGAGATGAGCGAATCGAACATGGCGAAGTGGAATTAGTTTCGAAGATTAGGAAATATTCGATTCGCGCCGAATCCGAAAATTAGCAAACTTCGGATGCACGAATCGAATTTTCCCAAAAATGGCGGCGACATGTGTGGCAACGGAGCGGGGATCTCTGGGAAGGCGCGCAGTCAGGCGCGCTGACCCATAATGCATTCATTCATGACATGTGATCGCATTAGCCAATCAGCAGCCAGCCAGCCAGCACTGTGTAATGGTGGAGCTATAAATCGCGGCCATCTTAGAATTCTTCATTAGCCTCCGGTCATTCAAGAGAGACAGACCTCTGTGTATTAGGGACAGAGTTAGGGCCACAGAGACTTTAGGGCCACAGAATCGTTACTTAGGGACACAGAATCGTTACTCAGGGACACAGAATTGTTACTCAGGGACACAGAATTGTTACTGAGGGACACAGAATCGTTACTGAGGGACACAGAATTGTTACTCAGGGACACAGAATTGTTACTCAGGGACAGACACAGAATTGTTTCTGAGGGACACAGAATCGTTACTCAGGGACACAGAATTGTTACTCAGGGACACAGAATCGTTACTCAGGGACACAGAATTGTTACTCAGGGACACAGAATCGTTACTCAGGGACACAGAATTGTTACTGAGGGACACAGAATCGTTACTCAGGGACACAGAATCGTTACTCAGGGACACAGAATTGTTACTCAGGGACACAGAATTGTTACTCAGGGACACAGAATCGTTACTGAGGGACACAGAATCGTTACTGAGGGACACAGAATCGTTACTGAGGGACACAGAATTGTTACTCAGGGACACAGAATTGTTACTCAGGGACACAGAATTGTTACTCAGGGACACAGAATCGTTACTGAGGGACACAGAATCGTTACTGAGGGACACAGAATTGTTACTCAGGGACACAGAATTGTTACTTAGGCACACAGAATTGTTACTGAGGGACACAGAATCGTTACTGAGGGACACAGAATCGTTACTCAGGGACACAGAATCGTTACTCAGGGACACAGAATTGTTACTGAGGGACACAGAATCGTTACTGAGGGACACAGAATCGTTACTCAGGGACACAGAATCGTTACTCAGGGACACAGAATTGTTACTCAGGGACACAGAATTGTTACTCAGGGACACAGAATCGTTACTCAGGGACACAGAATTGTTACTCAGGGACACAGAATTGTTACTCAGGGACACAGAATCATTACTCAGGGACACAGAATCGTTGAATTAAAGAGTATGTCAGACAACACGCAGAGGAGTGGCAGAGGAGGCAATGTTTCAGGAGCGAGCAGACGTGGCAGCACAGGAAGGGGTCGAGGCAGCACTAGTCGCAGCCAGAGGCCAGTGCTCCCGGTGTCATCCAGCGGTCGTGTCTCCACCGACAACCCTGCCGTCATCGATTGGTTGGCTCGGTCGTCTTCCTCTTCCCAGGTCACCTCTGACACCTACAGCCAACGGTCGGTGGGTACGTCAGACACAACCGTTAGTTGGCATGGCCCGGGAGCAAGCCCACTGAAATCACGTGTCCTCTACCTGCCCCTGTCCTTTGGTGTTCCCTCACCAAGCGAAGTATCGCATGCTGTGGGCTCAGCCCCACTGTACAGTGAGGAAGAGCTAACAGAGGGCGGTCAGGAACGTGGGGAGACATCCGCCTCTTCAGCAGCCAGGCGAAGAAGTACTGGCGAGGAGAGTGGCTCGGTAGCCGGTCTAGAGACAGGTCTGTCTCCTGACCCACACGCAGCCGAGGGGGCTAGTAGTGAGGCGGAGACCCTAATTGATGATGATGAGGCTGATCGCACTTGGCAGCCTCGTCGTCATCAGGCTATTGCTTCCGCATCATCAGGAGAAGAGGGTGCCAGCTTGGCAGCGAGCAAAACAGTCGGTGGGTTGCCCAGGAGGCAGCAGGGTCGCAGCAGTGTCAGTGGAGGCAAACGGCCACGGAGTAGAGCACCAGCTCCACTGCAGCCTACCACCACGGCCAGTAGTGGTGCCGGTGTGCACGGAGGAAGTAGCAGTCAGCCAGTGAGGAGTAGCGGGGGAAAAGTTTCCTACTCGGCGGTGTGGCAATTTTTCGTCTAGCCGCCCGAGGAAGTAAACGTAGCCGTATGTCGACTATGTGGCCAGAAAGTCAAGCGTGGCCAGGGGGCCCATGTTGGGACTACAGCGTTGCGTCAGCATATGCAGCGTCGCCATTCGGTGGCCTGGGAAAACCGTGATAAAGATACGGCGGTTCTGCCTGCCCCAGCCCCCGCTCCATCACCCGCTCCGTTACTTGCTCCGTCACCCGACGTCAATCGCCCTCTATCAGCCAGTCAAGGCTCCAACACCTCTGCTGAGGGGAGTTGTCGCTCGTTGGCATCTTCCGCTTGTTCAGATGCTCCTTCTCCTGCTACTCCTCTTCACGGATTCCGTCAGCAGTCTTTCTTGGAATCCGTTTCCAAGAGACAACAGTTTGCGAGCACGCACCCGACGGTGCAGAAGCTGAACGTCCTCCTGTCCAAGTTGCTGGTGCTGCAGTCCCTCCCTTTCCAAGTGGTGGACTCAGCACCTTTCCGAGAAATGATGGCTTGTGCCGCGCCGCGGTGGAGAGTGCCAAGCCGGCATTTCTTCGCCAAAAAGGCAGTGCCAGCCCTGCATTCACATGTAGAAGAGATGGTGGGCCAGTCTTTGAGCATGTCGGTCTCTGCCAAAGTGCACGGCAGCGCCGACGTGTGGAGCTGTAACTACGGTCAGGGACAGTACATGTCATTTACGGCCCACTGGGTGAACGTGGTGCCGGCACAGCCGCACCAACAACTTGGACAGGTCACGCCGCTTTTGCCTCCACGTTTGCAAGTCCTTGGTCCAGCAAAGATGTCCGCCTCTACCACCTCTTCTTCCGCCGTGTCCTCAGCCGCCACCCCCGTGCCAAGTCCCATTACCCGAGGAACTTCTGAGTGTAATGAACAGAGAAATCGACAGATGGCTGTCTCCGCGCAAACTGAAAATCGGAACCATGTTGACCGACAACGGAAAGAACATGGTGTCTGCTCTGCGTCAAGGAAGGTTGTGCCATGTGCCATGCATGGCTCACGTGTTCATTCTGGTTGTCAAGCGGTTCCTAAAATCCACCATCCCACTGCAAGACATCCTTAAAATGTCACGTAAACTTTGCATGCATTTCAGCCATTTCTACACCGCAAAGCACACCCTCCTTGAGCTGCAGCGGCAGAATGGAATTCCACAGCATCGCCTGATCTGCGACGTTGCAACAAGGTGGAATTCAACCCTACATATGTTAGACCACCTTTACGAACAGCGAAAGGCCATCACCGATTTCCTGATGTTACAAGCGGATAAAGGTACTCCCCTGTGTAACTTAGATGTCAGCCATTGGCAGCTCATGCGTGACACCTGCCGCTTGCTCAGGCCCTTTGAGGAGGCCACGCTATTCGTGAGTCGGCAGGACTATGGGATGAATGACGTCATTCCTCTGTTGCACGTCCTGGAACAAATGCTGTTAACAATGGCTGGTCAGGGTGCGGTAGACGTGGCGCACAGATCTCAACGCCACATGACCCCTGTGGGGGCAGGACAGGAAGAAGAGGAGGAGGTAGAGGAGGACATTGGTGCTCAGGAATTATTGAGTGAAATGGGTGGTTTTTCCACTCAGCGGACAGGAGTGGAGGAGCAGGAGCATCTGGTAGAGGAGGAGGAGGAGACAGAGGACCCAGACGCACCGTGGCAGTATGCTGTGGAGATGGAGGCAGGGAGTCCCTCGCATTCCTTGGCACAAATGGCCCATAGCATGCTCGGTTGCTTGCGTAGCGACAGCCGAATAATAACCATCAGACAGAGGGATGACTTTTGGCTGTCCACCTTGTTGGACCCTCGCTATCGTTCAAAAATGGTGGCCTTTTTCACACCTGCTGAGAGGGAGGCCAAAATAACGTACTATAAAAAACACCTATGTAGTCAGTTGGTCTCTGCCTTTCTGCGCCAACGTCCATCCTCAGACACTGTGGGCCCTGTGCGCTCGCGTTCCGCTGCCATGGCAGCAGGGGAGGGGTGGGGTGGTAGGAGCAGTGGCAGCTCCACCAGCAGCGGCTGCCTCAGTCTGCAGTCGATGATGAGTAGCTTTCTTCACCAGCGCAGTGAGGAAACTACTAACCAGCCGCAGCAGCAGCAGCATCAGGTGGACCTGGAGCAGGACCTCAAACAACAGGCTTGGGCCTACTTGGACAGCACCCTGCCAACCGAGGTAGACAATCCCCTTGACTACTGGGCAACGAAACTTGACCTTTGGCCCCAACTAGCTGAATTTGCCCTTGAAAGGCTGTCATGCCCGGCCAGTAGCGTGGCATCGGAGCGCGTGTTTAGTGCGGCAGGAGGTATTGTAACTCCGCGGAGGACACGACTGTCCACCCAAAGTGTGGAGAGACTCACGTTTGTGAAAATGAATCAGGCGTGGATTAGTCTGGATTTCAAACCACCAATTCCTGACACAACTGACTAAATCCACCATGAATCATTCCCCAAACATGTTATTATTTTTAACATAGGCTTCGCCACTCTGCCATGGGCCCCTGTACCGCCTCCTCTTGCTGCTGCCAAGTCCAGAGTGTGTCATGGGTCCCTGTACGGCCTCCCATTGCTGCTGTCTCCATCGCCACACTCTGCCATGTGCCACTTTCAGGTCTCCTCACACTGCTGGTGGGTTCCATTTTGTCATAGGGTGCTGGCAGATTACGGGCCTCCCATTGCTGCTGCCAGGCCCGTAATCTGCCATGGGCCCCCGTACCAACTCCTCATGCTGCTGCCAGGCCCGTAATCTGTCATGGGCCCCTGTACCGCCTCCTCATGCTGCTGCCAGGTCCAGAGTGTGTCATGGGTCCCTGTACGGCCTCCCATTGCTGCTGTCTCCATCGCCACACTCTGCCATGTGCCACTTTCAGGTCTCCTCACACTGCTGGTGGGTTCCATTTTGTCATAGGGTGCTGGCAGATTACGGGCCTCCCATTGCTGCTGCCAGGCCCGTAATCTGCCATGGGCCCCCGTACCGACTCCTCATGCTGCTGCCAGGCCCGTAATCTGTCATGGGCCCCTGTACCGCCTCCTCATGCTGCTGCCAGGTCCAGAGTGTGTCATGGGTCCCTGTACGGCCTCCCATTGCTGCTGCCAGGCCCGTAATCTGCCATGGGCCCCCGTACCGACTCCTCATGCTGCTGCCAGGCCCGTAATCTGCCATGGGCCCCCGTACCGACTCCTCATGCTGCTGCCAGGCCCGTAATCTGCCATGGGCCCCCGTACCGACTCCTCATGCTGCTGCCAGGCCCGTAATCTGTCATGGGCCCCTGTACCGCCTCCTCATGCTGCTGCCAGGTCCAGAGTGTGTCATGGGTCCCTGTACGGCCTTTCATTGCTGCTGTCTCCATCGCCACACTCTGCCATGTGCCACTTTCAGGTCTCCTCACACTGCTGGTGGGTTCCATTTTGTCATAGGGTGCTGTATGGCCTCCCATTGCTGCTGCCAGGCCCGTAATCTGCCATGGGCCCCCGTACCGACTCCTCATGCTGCTGCCAGGCCCGTAATCTGTCATGGGCCCCTGTACCGCCTCCTCATGCTGCTGCCAGGTCCAGAGTGTGTCATGGGTCCCTGTACGGCCTCCCATTGCTGCTGTCTCCATCGCCACACTCTGCCATGTGCCACTTTCAGGTCTCCTCACACTGCTGGTGGGTTCCATTTTTTCATAGGGTGCTGTATGGCCTCCCATTGTTGCTGCCTCCACCGCCACACTGTGGCTCCACACTCTGGTTTTGGCCCCATGACTGCCCAAATGAGTGAAGTGTGCGGTGATTCTAAGATCGACGGCACTCATCTGCATGTCATACTGACTGACAGTATTATTTCTCTTCCCCAGCAGACTCCAAGGGAATTTAAATTAAAGGTACAGTGTTCTGCACTAATATAAAGGCTCTCTGAAGCCTAGAAACACCCTTTTTATAAGTTAAATTCGCAGCGAATATATTCAACTCGAATCGAATTTATTCCGCGAATTCGCCGAATCAGCCGAATCGAATTTTTGAATAATTCGCTCATCTCTAATTATAAGTCTACAGCTAAAGTGTAGACCAGTGGTTCTTAACCTGGGTTCGATCGAACCCCAGGGGTTCGGTGAGTCAGTCTCGGGGGTTCGGCGGAGGTGACCCACACCCGACTCATATGATTTGTGATGACATGCCCCGCTTGTCCATCATTGGCTGCAGGTGGTCACGCCCAGTGGTCGGCAAGCCGCGGCTCTTGTGTGCCGGGCGCCCGCTCCCCTCCCTCCTCTCGGGCGGCAGGGACTCAAATGCAATGATTGGCCAGTCTCGCTGCCACTCACATCCTGATAGCCAGTGATTGGCTGTCAGGATGTGTGTAGGCGGGGCAGCATGACGAACGTGAGAGGAGCTAGGCTCCTCTCACAGTCCGCCCTGAAGACCGGAACGGCGCGGGAATACAGCGAGAGGAACGCGCGAAGCAAAGGTAAGTGAATTGACACAGGGGGGACTTGGGGACTTAATATGGGGGATGAATTAATATGGGGAATGAATTACTATAGGGGGGATGAATTACTATATGGGGGATGAATTACTATATGGGGGATGAATTATTATATGGGGGATGAATTACTATATGGGGGATGTATTACTATATGGGGGATGAATTACTATATGGGGGATGTATTACTATATGGGGGGTGTATTACTATATGGGGGATGAATTACTATATGGGGGATGAATTACTATGGGGGATGAATTACTATATGGGGGATGTATTACTATGGGGGATGAATTACTATATGGGGGATGAATTATTATATGGGGGATGAATTACTATATGGGGGATGTATTACTATATGGGGGATGAATTACTATATGGGGGATGAATTACTATATGGGGGATGAATTACTATATGGGGCATGTATTACTATGGAGGATGAATTACTATATGGGGGATGAATTACTATGGGGGATGAATTACTATGGGGGATGAATTACTATATGGGGGATGAATTATTATATGGGGGATGAATTACTATATGGAGGATGTATTACTATATGGGGGATGTATTACTATATGGGGGATGAATTACTATATAGGGGATGTATTACTATGGGGGATGAATTACTATATGGGGGATGAATTACTATGGGGGATGAATTACTATGGGGGATGAATTACTATATGGGGAAGGAATTACTATAGGGGGGATGAATTACTATATGGGGGATGAATTACTATATGGGGGGATGAATTACTATATGGGGGGATGAATTACTATGGGGGATGAATTACTATGAGGGATGAATTACTATGGGGGATGAATTACTATATGGGGGATGAATTACTATGGGGGATGAATTACTATATGAGGGATGAATTACTATATGGGGGATGAATTACTATGGGGGATGAATTTTCATACCGTTTGTTACAACATATCTTTGCGAGCAATCCTTTTCGAGGATGCTGGACATAAAGACGAAGAAAAGGAACAGACTTTGTTGCGAAAATGACATGAGAGTGGCACTTACCAAGGTAATGCCGCACATTTCTGAACTGGCCTCTGAAAGACAACAGCAGAAGTCACACTGATTTGCGGTAAATATTCATTATTTTGTTTTTGTGTGAAAATCATGTTTTAATGGTTTTGTTCTTTGTTCTTAATGGTTTTGTTCATTTTGTGCACCTATGTATAAATATATACCTATGTTTTGAATTTTAAAAATCATATTTTATTTTTCCAATTAAGAAGGGTTCGGTGAATGCGCATATGAAACTGGTGGGGTTCAGTACCTCCAAAAAGGTTAAGAACCACTGGTGTAGACTAAGGGACTCCTGACTAATCCTTTTCTTATTTCCAATAATATTGGATAGGAATTTGCCCTGTCTCCTTCACTTTTTTAAACTCTATTCTTTTTGATCAGGAAAGACAATACCTTACAGACCTTTAAATGCATCCTAATAAAGAGGGGAATACTGGATTGCAGTATTTGCAGGCAATATACTTTTCTTTTTCATTCATGAACCTTTACAAAATTAATCTTAATTAGCTACATACCCAGCTTCCAAATACATTCTTCAAAAGTCAGCATCCTAAATATAAACCTCCCTAATAACATGATTGACATCATGAAACATGAAACATACCTTTTTCTTCAAATGGTCTTCCTTTGCTACAACCTGTTAAGGCATACACATTCTATCTAATCCCTTGGACCTATTCCTCTTTTTCCAAAAAAAGGGGGTTTTGCTGGCATCAGGATGAATGCATTGTCCCCAATACCATGTTTGCTGCATATAACACCTATTTGCCTTCCACATTTATACCTGAAGAATATTTGCACTAATTACATATGGTAAGACTCCATCCCAAGACTAAAATATTTCTTGTTGACAACCTCCCAAATGAAGGGGTGGTTTAGGATCTCTAGACATTCTTTTCAATTCCACAAGGCCTATGTTTTGGGATGCCTGGTGAACTGGAACTGTCACACCTCTCTAAAAAACTGGGTCATTTTGGAAAAATACTACACTGAGACCCTATCAGGGTCCCTTTAATGGTTGCCCCAACCTCAGTCTCAATAAGCAGGAAAGCACCCTTAGAGATACTCTAACTAATTTCCAAAGAGCAATGGATACAGTAAGTTTAAACTTTGTTTAATTCCAAACCTCCTCACGCCGCTTTGGGGAAAAACAAATTCTTCCTGTAACAAGAAAAGATCATCTGACCAAAAGCCTCCAGTACCAATCTGGATCTCTTCAAATTAGAGGCTATATAATGAACTTTTGAAAAAAATGTGTTTACCTGGTTCCCCGTTGCGTAATTAAATAACAATATCATTTATCAGGGGACCTCTTAAATAAAGGACCTTCACACTTTAATTTACTGATGCCAAATAAAAAAAAGCTGCTTCCTGGCCACAGATGTTGGCACTGGAATACTTATCTTGGATAAATATTACAAATTTGGTAGCAATTCATCTAGCCCTCTTAGATGGCCGTCCATAACTCGGTCTTACAGATCCTGGTTTTGCAGCTGCTTTTAGCTCCTAAAAATATACCTTCTTAATTTCTCTCCCATCTCTAATAAATGAGGTGGTATCAAAAAGTTTTGACACTAGTTTTGTAACATGCCAACAGATGTCAGTACAAGGCTGCACACATAGTCACAGGGAGCACCAACTTTCATAAATCAGTGTGCCAAAACACACCGTTATGTGTACATAGGGAGCTGTGCAACTGGTGCTATTCTGACCATATGTCTGTTATTTCATCATGGAGAGCAAGTTATAACAAAGAGCAAACGTGAAATTATGTGTGAAACTGGGCAAATCTCCCACAAAGACGTTTGACATGATTAGGCAAGTTTCCAGCAACGCTGCAATGAGCCATTTGAGGTGTTTTGAATGGAACGCCTACATCAAGAGCAGAAGAACCTCACTGGAAGGTGATGAGAGATCAGGAAGACCTACAATGAGCTCAACCTCCAAAAATGTTGAAATGTCGAAACCATTTGGCAACTTGTGCATGATAATTGTTGGGAAATAATCCATAACATTGCTGCCATTGTTGGTGTGTCACACAGAACAGTCCAGGCAATTCTCACGTTGATTTGCACCTGCGTCATGTTGCTGCTAAGTTCGTCCCCGGGCTGCAATAATTTCACTTCCACACTCACCCTACTACCCAGCTCAAAGGTTGCCATTTTTACAACATTGCAGAGATCCAGCGCGAATAGCAGAAGGTGCTTGACATGCTTTGGAAAGAAGACTTCCAGGACATATTCCAAAAGGGCCAGGAATGCTGGGAGTGCTGTATTGCTGTGCAAGGGGATTATTTTGAAGGTGATAGTGTGCAAACAAAGATAAATATAGTACTTTCTTGTAAACAGAGATAGTCTCGTATATGTTTGATACCATCTAGTAATACACTGCTCAAAAAAATTAAAGGAACACTTTGCAAACACATCAGATCTCAATGGGGAAAATATCATGCTGGATATCTATACTATATCTATGCTGGATATCTATGCCCCACCATTTGCTGGAAATAAAAATTATCAACCTACAGAGGACTGAATTCAAAGACACCCCAAAAATCAAAGTGAAAAAATGATGCAGCAGGCTAGTTCATTTTGCTGAAATTTCATTGCAGCAACTCAAAAAAGTACTCAGTAGTTTGTATGGCCCTACATGCTTGTATGTATGTCTGACAATGTCGGGGCATGCTCCTAATGAGATGACGGATGGTGTCCTGAGGTATTTCCTCTCAGATCTGGACCAGGGCACCACTGAGCTCCTGGATAGTCTGAGGTGCAACCTGGCAGCATCAGATGGACCAAAACATGATATCCCAGAGGTGTTCAATTGGATTTAGGTCAGACGAACATGGGGGCCATTCAATGGTATCAATTCCTTCATCCTCCAGGAACTGCCTGTATACTCTCACCACATGAGGCAGGGCATTGACCCACCACCAAAATGATCATGCTGAACGTTGTTACAAGCAGCATAATGTTCTCCATGGCTTCTCCAGACCCTTTCACGCCTGCCACATGTGGTCTGGGTGAACCTACTCTCATCTGTAAAAAGCACATTGCACCAGTGGTGGACCTACCAGTTCTGGTGTTCAATGGCAAATACCAATCGAACTCTGTGGTGCTGGGCAGTGAGCACAGGGACCACTAGAGGATGTCAGGCCCTCAGGCCACCCTCATGAAGTCTGTTTCTGATTGTTTGGTCAGAGACATTCACACCAGTGGTCTGCTGGAGGTAATTTTGTAGGGCTCTGGCAGTGCTCATCCTGTTCTTCCTTGCACAAAGGAGCAGATACTAGTCCTGCTGATGAGTTAAGGACTTTCTACGAGCATGTCCAGCTCTCCTAGAGTAAATGTCTGTCTCTTGGAATCTCTTCCATGCTCTTGAGACCTTCTGGCAATGGCACGTATTGATGTGCCATCCTGGAGGAGTTGGACTGCCTGTGCAACCTCTGTAGGGTTCAGGTATCACCTCATGCTACCAGCAGTGACACTGACCCTAGCCAAATGCAAAACTAGTGAAAAACAGTCAGAAAAGATGAGTAGGGAAAAAAATGTCAGTGGCCTCCACCTGGAAAACTATTTCTGTTTTGGGGGTCGTCTCCTTGTTGCTCATCTAGCGCACCTGTTGTTAGTTTAAGCTGCTTTGGTGTTAATGAAACTGATTAACAATCCCCTCTGCTACTTAACTGAAAAGATCAAAATCCCAGGAGTTTAATTGACTTGATGCTATACTCTTATTAAAGTGTTCCTTTAATTTTTTTGAGCAGTGTATAAATCTGCATAGGTCAATCTTGTAAATGCAATAAACCAATAATATCTGCACTAAGTCAAAAGAATTCCTAAGCAGCTGCTAAACAACAGTGATATCAGCTGAAATTCCAATAAAAACAAAAGATAGCTGCGCTAAATAACTAAATGAAAAAATGTGAAAAAACCTTGTAACGTTAAATATATAAATCCAAATAATTAGTGAAAACAATTAGATAATAAAATTGTCCTCATTATATATAAACAGTGCCACATGATGTGAATCAAAAACTCAAAATGTTCATAAAGCAAGCAAAGAGTGTCCAAAATAGCCAATCTTTAAAAGCAGTGGCCAGCCAGATAGAATGTGATATCTTCCACCACCTCAGGATATCTGCCACCAGATGTACTGACACACAGACGCCCCTTAGCATATTTGGTGGACCATTAAAGCAAAAATGGTCAAATGTGCTTATGGTTCAATTCCAGAGGTGATTCCACCAGGAACAGAGGCATCAGTATGGAAAAAACTGTCTTGTCTTTTTCAACTGCCCCCTCAAACTCTGTGGGCTCAGAGTCCAGGCACACAGGGAAGAGGGTGTCTTCTGACCCCAGCACAGGAAGGTGTCACTCAGTGTCTCCCACACAGCAGACTATCCATATGCTTCATCTTCCCATCCTACAACCACAGGGCATGTGAGGAGGAGGAGAAGGGGGAGCGACGCTCTGATTGGACGACAATATGTTATGAGGTTTTTTCAAATCTTGTAAATGCTGACAAATCTCTGATCTTGACCAAATCCTCCCCACCCTCCAAGATTGGACACAGTGAATAATGTTCATTGCTCAGATAGAAAAAGCCAGAGCAACCTCCAAAGATACCCTCAATGAATATACTGCATAATCACATGGTCAGAGTTGTATCACATCATTGCTAAAAAGAGTCACTTCACATCTTAAATAATGCATCTGGTCATATAACTAGAATGTGTTATCTAAACCTACCATATTTATCACTTTTCAGACTAGCTTGTGGTCCAGAGAATTCTTTGGTTCTTCCTAATTAACCGGTATGCCTGGCCAGAGTGTTCCTCTATCTTGTGGATGCTCTAAACCCTATATCTTTAGCTCCTCAAACCTAATCCCTACCCTTTTCCCTTTCTACCCAGCTTGCCCCTCCCAGAAAAAAGTTGAGCCCTATTTTATCCATCCCTTTCTGTTGACACTTCCCATTTCACAGCTAAAGGGACCCATTCACATTTGTGCACTGCGGCTCACATTTAAGTCTCAAAAATACTCTACACATAAAAGATGTCTTTTGCTCAACATCTCACACCCAAGGTATCTGAAAAAAGGAATCTCTTTTGTGATTAAATATTGACAGAGATCATTGACATTAATAGCAAACCTTTATTAATTAAAATAACACATGAACACAATAACATTAACCCAATATAAAAGAAAGTTATGGGTCAGAGGTAGTGACCATGGATCCAATTAATCATATTTTTCCCATATAATTCATTAGTAATTACATTTTGTAAATAAATAATTGTTGATTGGACTGAGAGCTCTCAGAGAAGAGGGACAGAGAGTAAGGAAAGCAGAAAAAAAGGTGTGACCACTAAAAAAATGCAGCTGCTATGTTGATATAATCATCTCTGTCCATTGCTCATTTTGTGTGAAGATATGCTGGATAAGCTATAAGGTTCCAAAATGTAATGGATTTCAAGAAATAGACTGGTGGACATGAAAATTACCAAATAGAGATTTCACTAGATCAGTTGCATTAAACCATCCTTAATGCATGTGTATATTTGTAGAGTGTCCCGGTCAGGAAAGGAGCAGCTGATGTAATCCAGAAGAGGACAATAAGATGTGAAATCTACCTATGGATTTAAATCCACTTTCATATATGTATGGACAGATACCTCCCTCATACATAAAGCCACTTGGAGCTGGTATGCTTCCATGCAAGCGAGCATCAATAATGCAGGTGCAGAACACAGGCACATATCTCATGGATGGTGCAATGAAGATAGCCACATTTCATTTCATGAATTCAGAGTATAGTCCCTCTTGTCAAGGTGTGAGAGAAAAGTATACTTATCAGTCCATGTAACACAGACACATCATAGATCCAGGTGCGATCAAAGACCCCGCCTGACCGGTTTCCCCAGACCCCCCAGCTGCATCATTTAAGTGTATATTTCCACCATGCACAGCAAAGCACCTGCTCTATGTGCCATGCGTTGCAGTGTGTTAACATCATTGGCAGGTGACGTGGGCTTACCCAAGGCACAGAATCTGACAACTTTATATTCATTATGTCATTCAGAAGGGGTGATGGATTGATGACCCTACTGGCCGGCCACTGGGCTACTTTGCTGCATGCTGACATCAGGCTGCTGCCCTATGGAAAACCCTACCGAGGGGGAAGCAGGGTGGCTATGCTGAGGTCCTAACAGAGGTTGAGGCAGGTGACAGGCAAGAGAGTAGTTGATGGCAGGCAGTAGTAAGCAGTGTGTAGGCAGAGGTTAAGGCAGATGGCAGGCAAGAGAATAAAAAGAAAGGGCAGAGTTGGCAATAGAGGCAGGGAAAGATCTTGGACATGTACAGTACATTAACAGATATGCATTAACACACCTAACTGAAACTCGAGTCAGGCTGATTGATGCTCAGACATTCAGGGAGTTTTGTAATCTGCTTTGCATTGGAGATCATGATGTCATCTACACCCCTGTTCAGCTGTGCCAGTTAGAGGAAGCTTTGTATTCATTCATAGACTACGAAGCTCCCTGTGACTGGTTGAGCAGTACTCATCCAACTTGGATTTCTTCCAGCAGTGGGACTAGACGTTCCTATCCCACTGCTGGAAAATAACTCTGATTCTGTATGTAGCTGAGGTTACCTACACTTTATACAGTGCTTCAAGCCAATGCAAGGGATAATAGGTGCAAATATTGAAAGTCCTTCCAGTCACTGCATCTTTAGTTGAGGTAATAGTTCATTTGGACCAGTTTGGCCCAAACTAACTAATTCACTAAAAACTGAAGACCAACTTTAAGTGTGATAGGCCCTAAATCTTTGTGACCTGTCCTTTGTGTCTGTCTTCTAGAAGCCCAGACATTTACACATAAACATTACTACTAGATAGTGACTGAATACATGTTTTTTCAAACCTGCATTCCAGCATGCTAGGAAAGAGACCTTAGCAGTTATTATCTTGTTAATAACTTTCAACACGAGTCATATAATTTTGTATGTATGATAGCTTGAAATTAGATAAGCAATGTAGAGTGCAGTACCTCTGGCAAACCCAGATAATTAAAAGTAAATGTAAGGAATGTTCGCTGTCTACACCAAGAGACACTTGTTTGCTCTCAAGTGTTTCATAATTAAACAAAGGGAGGTTAATCGAATTCAGGAGATGGTTTTCATTACAGGATCCTAATATGCTCAAGTATTTAGTGGCTCATCCAACAAACCATCATGGTTAATATAATATCCAATATGAAATGCAGTGTAGACAAAGAAATGCAGAAACACTAAAATATTCAGTAGCACACTTTCATCATGCATTAAAAACCATGTATTTTAATATGAAATAATGAGCAAAAATGTAATTATAAAGATTTATAAACAACTCCAGAACAAAAACTTTCACATCTTGATTTTGTTAAAAACATTAATGATAATTATTTTGCCTTGTCTTAACATGTTAACTTTAAAGGAGCAAAAAAAAGGTAAAGTGTGCTTATTCCTCCCTCCCTCATATGAGGAAAAAATGTTACTGGTTCCTGAAATAATAGTCTATCTGATGGCCAATTTATGATTTTGGAATATTCCCTTCAATGTAGTAAATGTTTTCCCTACATACAGTAGTACAGAGTACATGGGCATAGTAGTAAGTAAATGACAAGCTCTGATATGCATGTAAGTCTAAATCTAATGTGAATACATTTGTTAGAATGCAGATGGGAGAAAAATTGTCCTGTCACCAAATGCTGGCAGGCTGCACAGTTAGGTCTACCATCCTGGTCTACTAGTGGTAAGCCATGTTGAGTGTGGATTAGAGGTAAATACATCAGTTTTCATTAGAAAATCCTTGATAGTGCACCCCTGTCAGTATCTCATAGTGAGTGAGGGGGGACTTTGCAGTGGTTATGCCGTGGTCACTGGAGGCCAAGGGCCGGCATGAATTCCTTAGCCAGGGAGGCCATCCTTGCAAATTGTAGGTTCCCCTAGAGGAGATTGCTCTCTGCCTTTGTTAGAGGAGTAGATCCTTAGGATAGCCTCACTCATTGAAGCAATTGATTATTTTAAAAAACTGAACTATAGCTACAATGGCATCCAAATTACTCCTCCTTATCACCCCAAGCGTTGTGCATAGGGAAAGCTATCAAATAGGGCTGGAAGATGGGCACTCTGTGAGTGCAAAATAGTATTTCTATCAGTTGGTTTCTGGAATAACCTAGTGCCTAGCATCACTGTTATCCTGTCCCCAGCTTAACCACTTGCCCTCCAGAGGATTTACCCCCTTCCTGACCAGGCCATTTTTCATGATACAGCGCTGCGTTAGTTTAACTGAAAATTGTGCGGACATGCAACACTGCACCCAATTTAAATTTATGTCCTTTTTTCCCCACAAATGCAGCTTTCTTTCGGTGGTATTTAATCAACAGTGCATTTTTATTTTTTGCGCTATAAACAAAATGAGAATGACAATTTTGAGAAAAAAAACAATATTATTGACTTTTTGCTATTAAACATATACAGTAAAAAAATACAAAATCTAATTTCGTCATAAATTTAGGCCAAAATGTATTCTGCTACATGTCTTTACTAGAAAAAATCCCAATACATGTAAATTAATTGGTTTATCTGAAAGTCATAGCATCTACAAATGGCGGTATATATACTGGATTTTTTTTTTTCAAATCTAGTAATGACAGCAATCAGCAACTTATAGTGGGACTGCGGTGGGCATTATGACAGTGGGTTGGAACTGACTAACTGCAACTGACATATTCAGTGACACTAATAAAGTGATCAGTGCTAATAAAAAAGCACTGACACTGTACTAATGACACTGGACAGGAAGGGGTTAACATCTGGGGCGATCAAAGGTTTATCTGTGTGCTGTGTGTGTGTTTTACTGTATC
This sequence comes from Staurois parvus, assembly GCF_062004578.1. Classification (NCBI taxonomy): domain Eukaryota; kingdom Metazoa; phylum Chordata; class Amphibia; order Anura; family Ranidae; genus Staurois; species Staurois parvus. The sequence continues at coordinate 1,316,897 of NW_028317808.1, forward strand.
AGCACATTGCTTTGTATTGCTGTGCTATGCAGAGCAATACAAAGCAATGTACAGGAGCTGAAAGGGGAGAGATCTGTATTGTTTACATACAGGTCTCTCCCTTATCAGTGATACTCGGTGATTGCCGGGTGCCAGCTGGGAATCACTGGCCAGGAACCAGTGATCGACAACTGAGGCCTCCAATGGCAGCACGGGTAGGGGGCGTGCGCGCGACACACACATGCCCCTACCCAGAGATGCAAAATCATATATACAGTTGTAAGAAAAAGCATGTGAACCCTTTGGGATTACGTGGAGTTTTGCATGAATTGGGCATAAAATGTGCTCTGAACGTCATCTGAGTCACAACAATAGAAGAACACAGTCTGCTGAACATAATACTACACAAACATTAGATGTTGCCATGGTTTAATTGCACATAACATGTAAATATTCACAGTGCAGGGAGGAAAAAGTATGTGAACCTTTGGACTTAATAACTGATTGACCCTCCTTTGGCAGCAATAACCTCAACCAAACGTTTCCTGTAGTTGCAGATCAGACCTGCACAACGATCTGGAGTAATTTTGGACTACTCCTCTTCACAAAACTGTTTCAGTGTAGCAATATTCTTGGGATGTCTGGTGTGAATCGCTCTCTTAAGGTCATGCCACAGCATTTCAATCGGGTTGAGGTCAGGACTCTGACTGGGCCACTCCAGAAGGCGTATTCTGTGCTGTTGCAGCCATTGTTTTGTTGAATTACTTGTATGCTTTGGGTCATTGTCCTGTTCCATCACCCATCCTCTGCGGAGCTTCAGTTGGCGGACAGATGGTCGTACGTTTTCCTGCAGAATGTCTTGATAAACTCTGGAATTCATTTTCCCATCAATGACAACAATCCGTCCAGGCCCTGAGGCAGCAAAGCAGCCCCAAACCATGATGCTCCCTCCGCCATGTTTTACAGTGGGGTGAGGTTTTGATGTTGGTGTGCTGTGCCTTTTTTTCTCCACACATAGTGTTGTGTGTTCTTTCCAAACAAATCAATCTTGGTTTCATCTGTCCACAGTATATTTTGCCAGTAGTGCTATGGAACATCCAGATGCTCTTTTGCAAACTTCAAACGTGCTGCAATATTCTTTTTGGACAGCAATGGCTTCCTCCATGGTGTCCTCCCATGTACTCCATTCTTGTTTACTGTTTTCCATATTGTAGATGTGTCAACAAAAATGTTAGCATGTGCCAGAGATTTCTGTAGGTCTTTAGCTGACACTCTGGGATTCTTCTTTACCTCATGCAGCATTCTGCGCTGTGCTCTTGCAGTCATTTTTACAGGACGACCACGCCTAGGGAGAGTAGCAACAGTGCTAAACTTTCTCCATTTGTAGACAGTCTGTCTTACCGTGGACACATGATCATCAAGGCCTTTGGAGATACTTTTGTAACCCTTTCCAGCTTCATGCAAGTCAACAATTCTTGATCGTAGGTCTTCTGAGAGCTCTTTTCAGCGAGGCATGGTTCACATCAGATAGTGCTTCTTGAAACCAGTAAACCCAAAACAGGTGTGTGTTTTGTAAAGGCAGGACAGCTGTCAGCAACACATCCAATATCCTCACACTGATTGGAGTCAAGATTGGCTCACTCCTGGCTCCAATTAGCTCTGGGAGAAGTCATTAAGCTAGGGCTTCACATACTTTTTCCTCCCTGCACTGTGAATGTTTACATGTTATGTGCAATTAAACCATGGCAACATCTAATGTTTGTGTAGTATTATGTTCAGCAGACTGTGTTATTCTATTGTTGTTGTGACTTAGATGACGTTCAGAGCACATTTTATGCCCAATTCATTCAAAACTCCACATAATCCCAAGGGGTTCACATACTTTTTCTTGCAACTGTGTATATATATATATATATATATATATATATATATATATATATATACATATACACACGTATTTTTGCACAGCCCTGTAGCAATATTTCTGCTATAGGGCGGTGGGAAAGCAGTTAAAGATATTCAAAACCAGGAAGTTGATATCTACTGTCAGAGACAGTAAAAGTAAGTTTAATGGGGAAAGATATCGTGTTGAAAGAACAGTCCTTCATATTATTCCATATAAATATTAGCAAAGGAGGTTACTACAATTGAGCCAATGACTGTGCCTGAGACTTATAAATGGAAGTTATCCTAGGACGTGAAGTAGTATTAAATTGAGGCTTGATTAAAGTAGATCAGTTAAGAAGAAGTTTGGGGGGTTTCCTTATCTTAGGGTCAATAGTGCTTTGCATACTACCTGGATCCCATTCATGTGAGGGATTACAGCACATAGGCTACTGATGTCAATGGTGGCAAGAATATTCTTAGATGGAATAGGTCCAAGTGTTTGTATTAGATCTATTACCATTCCAGAATCCGACATAGGACGGCATCTGGTTTACAAATAGGTGCAAGAAGTAATCCACCGAATCTGCCAATGGTTCAATGGCCTCTGGAGGATATCATGGGGCATCCTGGAGGATCTTGGATCAAAGTGTAAAAAACAGAGCATTGAGGGTGGGTAGTTATTAGGAAATCATATTCACAACTGAAGATCTATGATTGCGCATAGCCCTGCTTTAACAGAGCATCTATCTTATTTTTTATAGTGATCACAGGCAAACAGGGTGTAAGTGATATTGGGAATAAGAGCTCAGTATGATAATCCAAGAAATTAGGTATCATGATGGTGCCTCGTTTGTCAGCAGCACGATCGATGATTGTTGAATCAGAGTACAGGGTTTTGATGGTATTTCTCTCAGCCCTAGTGCAGTTGCCCAGCAGTAGGATGATTCTTCCACCATTCTGTGGAAGGCTCTGTAGAAATTGGAATCTCAGGGGCATCAACTGTCCTAGGAGGAAAGGAAGTAAGAGGCATAGTGGACTGTTACCTTTAAAGTATATGTAAACCCTCACCTTGTAAAACAAAACTTTCAGTTTAAAATAGAAATGAAAGGCAAACCATATTTGCATTCATATAAGAGAATTATAAATAAATTTTTTCCCTTTTTTTTATAAGTATTCATCACTTACCCTCTTATTCACAGCTGCATAAGGAGCTGGGGGAGGAGAAACAGCAACACACTGGTCTTCCCAGTGAATAACTGTGCAGGGGGGCATGTCAGCACAAGCCTGATCATTGGATTAGCTCCCAAACTAGTGTGGTCAGTTTGTAATAGGAAAGCAGAGGGACTGGCAGGAACACCAGGGATTTTACACAAAGGAAGCAAAACAAAGAGGACATAATACTTTTTTATACAAGTACATGGTACAGCAGGCACATATCAGTAATTGTTGGGCTTACATATTCTTTAAAAATCTCACTTTGGGCTTTCTTTTGAATTTGTAGTTGAGTTTGAAAGTAAAAGTGTCAAAATTGTTACTCCGCACAAACATAAGACCCTTGTTAACCTCCCTGGTGGTCTGATTATGTCCATATTTCTGTGCTGAAAGTGGTACATTTTTTTGCATGGAAATATATCATTTTTTTATTGTAGGCCTGTAATTTTTAGGAATAACTCACTGAAATCTGTCCAAACAAGAGTCTAGTAAACATCCTGGGTAGGATAAAACTTGAAACACAAAATCATAAATTATAATTTAATAATCATAAAAACAATAATATAATAATAAATTGAATTCAATAATATAATCAAACCAAAAACACTGAAATTTGAAATATAGCGCCAAGTTCGCACATGGCTGAGCTCAGTCGCAGAATTGTTTTCAGTGTCTGATGACGAATTTCCCCACGAATCATTATCACTCAATTCTGCAAGTGGTTCTGATTTACTATCGCTGTTCTCTAGCTGGTCTAAAACTGCTTTTGACCTAAAGGTACGCTTTTTGGACGCCATGGACTTTTTCTAAGTTTCCAGGCAGAAAGGAGGTTAAGGAGGCTGATCTCAGGCAAAAGTATGTTGACTTAGATTGAAGATCACTCTGCAATCTATGCTTTGGGTGATGGCTACCTCTTTGAATGGTGGCTGCACCTCATCCTTCACTTTTTTAGCCACTTCCTGTCCAGCCCATGTACATAAATGGCCGGACGGGAGCAGTGCAGGAGCGGGTTGCAGTTCATAAACTGCGTTTTCAGCCTGTCCGCTCTCCCCTGACATCTTTGCTTACTACTAGTGAAATATGTGAATGATCACAGAGGTCACATGGTACAAGGCTATTTACAACAGCCTTGTACCATGTGACAAGCTGTGACCAATCACAGATCTCAGTATTTCTCAATGACTGCAAGAATGCAGCCAGAGAGAAGGAGAAATGATTGCTTTTACAGCCTTTATGGGTGTAAAAGCAATCAGTGTAAAAAAAAATCTTCATCACTCCCCACAAGTAGCACAGTGTCACTATGGTGACACTTTACTGCTAGGGTGAAAGTATGTTAAAAAAAACAAATAATAATATAAAAAAATAAAATAAAAATGCAGAAAACATTTTTGAAATATTATAATTTTTGGTTATAAACTAATTTGGGTTATTTTTTTTTTTTCACTAAAAAGATAGCTGAATACATTTTGGCCAAGATTTATGAAGAAACAATATTTATTTGCAAGTTTATTTATTACAGGTACTTGTATAGCGCTGTCAATTTACGCAGCGCTTTACATATATATTGTACATTCACATCAGTCCCTATCCCTCAAGGGGCGTACAATCTAAGGTCCCTAACTCACATTCATACATACACATACTAGGGCCACTTTAGACAGGAGCCAAGTCACCTACCAGCATGTCTTTGGAGTATGGGAGGAAACCGGAGTACCCGGAGGAAACCCACGCAGGCACAGGGAGAACATGCAAACTCCAGGCAGGTGGTGCTGTGGTTGGGCTACGAACCCATGACCCTAGTACTGCCAGGCGGAAGTGCTAACCATTTAGCCACTGTGCTGCCCGTTTAAGGACTCATTCAGAGTCAGGAGAAGTTCTAAGCACAGGATGTGTGTTTACAAACTTGGGAGCTGTTCCAAGTGTTCTTCTGGTAAATAAACTCTGCTTGTGTGCCAATGCCAGATCCCCCAACTGACATGACCTTTGTTAGGACTCTAAGCAATAGTCATTCAATAATTAGCAACTCCCCAGGTGGACAATGAAAATGGGTATGATTATGACACATGCTTGATATTTGGGGAAGATGTTGAGGGAACGAAAAGCAAACATACATGAGGTCTGAAAATTCTCCCATATATTTGTTTCTGGTTAGTGGCTACCTGGGTAATGAAGCCCAAATCTGAATGACAGTTCTGAAACTTACACCTGTAAAAAAAAAAGTCAACTATGGTAGCTCTCATATTTCTGTCTTTGGTTTCCAATAAGTCTATGGTCAGCAGAAGGACTCTGTTCATATGAGTAGATGGGGGTGTAAATGAGTGGCATTGACAGATGTCACTGACAAGGTATAAAAGATAGTACTAAATAATTTCAAATTGCAAATGGTGAGCACTATACAAGTAGGGGCAGCTAGCACCAGAGATACCAGAGATAGTGACAACAAATCTCAATAAACCAACATATATATAAGGTGCAGCGTATACAACATATAAAGTGAAAATGTGTCAAAAAAGGTATGAATATAAATATATATATTCATTCCTTTTTTGACACGTTTCACTTTATATGTTTTATGCGCTGCACTATATATCTATATCTATATATATGTATATATATATATATATATATATATATATATATAAAAGATAGTACTGTATTAACAATTGGGGTAGTTGTGTAACTTGCCCAATCAATGTTTTCTGTGATTCTGACTAGCCAGATGGGGTCAAGGTTTTTTATGAGATCATTGCCCAAGCCAGCTATGCACTGCTGTTCTAAATAAAATCTCAAATGAGATAGTTAATGTAAGATTGATAAAATTATTTAAAAGAATTTATATATACCAGATGGAGAATCAAAGAGCTCTGGGTGTATTTTTTTTACCTGCTATATGCAAAAAAAACCCTAAAAAATATGTAAGGAATCTGCAATGTCCTTTTAGAAAGGAAAGCCTCATTCTCTGAAAAGACAAGTCTTATCCCATCTGCTATGTATGATGAAGAGCTATAATTATTGTATTTACAAGGACCTGTTTTTGGCAGCTTTACTAAGGCAAATACAGCTCTGATGGAACAGAAACAATGCACACTATGAAATGGGCTTTAAATGGAGACACAGACTTAATTGTGCCTTGCTAATGAATTTAGATTTTTCTAATAGCATTGAGTAGTGGGCGGCAATTTAAAGCTTCCAGAGAGTAGAAGAACAAATGTTGTGCAGCATCCCTTTCCAGGGAACTATTCAGAATAACCAGTCATTACTTGTTTTCTCTCAGATGGACTAATTAAATAATACTGCTAAAATTGATCCCTTTTTTAATATTTTATCTTCTCTTAGAAAATTGCCTAAAGATGCAAGGAACTAACCACTCATTTAAAATTTTATAATTATTTTTCATTGTAGCTTACAATAAGCGTATTGTAGAAATACATTTAAAAAAAGGATGGTGCAAAGACCAAATTCATCCATTTCTGATATATAACCTGTGACTACATCCATTTAATCACCCACCATCACTTCAAATCTCACCTTCTGGGAGATTTGTAGCCCAAGATTCTATGGGAAAACATAGAGGGGTAGATTTACTAAAACTGGTGCACTCAGAATCTGATGCAGCTATGTGTGGTAGCCAATTGGCGCCTAACTTCAGCAATTTAAGCTTTGGCAATAAAACCTGGAAGCTGATTGGGTTCTATGCAGAGCTGTACCTGATTTTGCACTCTCCAGTTTTAGTAAATAACTCTCAGAGAGTCTAGTCTAGAGCGCATGACACTCTTTCTTGAACATGGTTGTTCTCATCTTGCAGGGGCAAGTTTAGCAATTCCAGCTAGAAAAGATGCATAAGAAAAATAACGCACTGGTCATCATCCAATTTACTGAGATCCTTCTAATATCTGATGGCTTGAACAAACTTCATTTAAAGCCCAATTTAAACCCCCCACCCCAGTCTTCCCACCTTTCATCTTGGAGACCCCCACATGTACTTTAATTGTAATTTTTTAATATATTCCTTTTTTCAGAGGTCTTTTAGGACGGTCACATAACAAGCAGGGTCCTTTTGCTCTCTTCTTTGGTGCTGGGTGGTCCTCAATTATACAGAGAGTGTCAATAACATGTTTATGTCAGCACCTTTCTCTGCTTTATTCAACTGTGAATGCAGAAAGCTGTGGTGACCTACAGCTCCTAAACAGCTTGCACTCATAGGAAGTAGACTGAATGACACACAGGGGGAGATTTATTAAAACTGGAGCACTCGGAATCTGGTGCATGGCAGCCTATTGGCTTCTAACTTCAGCTCGTTCAATTAAGCTTTGACAATAAAACCTGGAGGCTGATTGATTTCCGTGCAGAGCTGCACCAGATTTTTCATGCTTCAGATTTAGTAAATCTCCCCCGAGTGTCATACAAACTGAAAGAGGACCAACTCTGGATTGCAAAGCTGCATGTCTGTAGGAGACAGTGCCAGAGAGAAGGTGAGTATTTCAGTAAAAACTGGTTTTGTGTTCTTATGATTGCTGTATGATAAATAAAACACAGCTGGAATTGGGCTTTTAATTTACTTTAATTTAAATAGCTCAAAATACCCCCCATGCATAAGTTGCTTGCTAAATCCCAGATTTTTGCTTTTTGATTCACTTTGTGCTTCTACCCTGTGATATATAAAATAACAACAAAATACTAAGACTGAGAAAAGAAATCTCAGTTATACTGCCAGAACCTTTGTCATTGCTGGTTATATTATACAAAATTTACATAAGGACAAAGCACTCTTTATAATATCTGTTTGTATTAAAGTGCTACTAAACCCAGGACCCTGTATTCACTATATCAGGTCTCCCACAGAACACACAACATGGATATAAAATGGATATAAAAATATTTTAGTAAATATAAACTGCTAAATACCTTTTCTTATCAGCAGTATATAGCATGTCAGAACTTTAGCTCTGAAAAAAATAATCAGTATATAATTTATGAAAACATGCGGGGATCTGGAATCAAGGAGATTCCCTACTAATTTTCTTAAATCAACTGATAATTTGAGTTATTTGTGCAAAATTGAAGACAAAATAAAAACTAATAATGTGCAAAAATATATATATTTATTAATAATAAAAATCAGTGTAAAATGGTAATTAAAAATATAATTGGTGATGATAAATAATAATCAAAACAAAATAGCAGTTATTATTATCTAATCAAAATAATGGTTACAAATTCAAACCAGCTAATATTATCAAACTCTAATGAAATAGGACTATCTAAAAAATGCAGCGGAGGACACGATCAGTAACTCAGCAGAATATGACAAAGGATATGCAAATTGACCACGTGATCTCTCCTTGCACCCAGGTGTTCAAAGCAAAATTTACACTTCACATAATATCATACACAGAACTATCCAATAAGCTTAAAACTATCTGAGGTCTAGAACATATTTCCACCAAGATGTCTATTTTGTTATATATAACCAACTAAACCATTAACTAAAAGCTGAAATCAGTTTCTGGGATATTCCAAAGAGAACCCTTCATCCTCAAGAAGTGAAATGAAGATAATTTACACTGCAATTAAAATAATTTAAAATCAACTCCGGTTGATAACTGATATCTGACTAAACAGTTTCGCTGGTGATATAAGGCGAGCACAAATTGCCTGAAGAAAAATTAAAGTTATACATTACCAATATATATTCTATGGTATCAATGATGTCAGCTTTAGGTCAGCTCACTTCTGTGTGTGTCCATTTGTTGTCCCCTGTCTTCTCTTTTTTTTCTTGCCTAGGAGGGCATAGCTTAACTCACCTAATTATGACATCACTCTAGGTATCATTTTCTTTACTAAATGATCCAAATTACTTGAAAGGGGCAGTATAGTATTAGGAATAATTTTGGATTTTTCCAACAAACTCCTTATCACAAGTTAGGTATAAGGAGTGTGAACATGCGCATTAACTGTGCAGTCCATGTAATCTTATAATTAATGGAATGTGTTCCAGGTCAGGCAGAGTTTAATCCAGTCTAGGACAACAGGGCAGGCTGTGGTAGAGTGAAGCAGAACTCTAGAGTAGAAGGAACAGAAGCAAAGACACAGCGCCTCTACGTGTAGACTGTATGACAGTTTATTGTTAAAAAAGGTAAGTTTAACAACTCACATTTTGTAAATGTAGAAAAGGCTCATAGGGGTAAGTGTGCAGAATGTCTATCGCCAGATGTAGAATACCACTCAGGGATGGATAATGGCCTGGCTGGGTCTCTGGCATACAACTATGCCTGATGAAAGAGCGTGTTAGTCCACATCGGTCTTAGCGCATGCTCAGAAATGCATCGCGTCCCTATGATGTCAGACACCGCCGCCACAGCTCCGGACATACCAGGGACCCAGCCAGGCTCCACCATCCATGCCTCTCCTCCCTGCAGCGCCTCCTGCTGATCGACCGGTATCCCTCCATGACCAGTATTCTACATCTGGCAATAGACACTTACCCCTATTTGCCTTTTTTACATTTAAAAGATGTGAATTGTTAAAATTACCTTTTTTAACAATAAATTGTCATACGGTCTACACTTAGAGTCACAAGTGAGCTTGCAGTTTCCTGCTTGGCGGGGCCAGCGGGCCTCAACCTGGTTCCAGCTTGCTGCAAGTCCATCCCCACCATCAGGGGCTCTGATGACAAAGCAGGCTGGGGCTTAGATTCCACATTCCGGGGAACCCTGAGTTGGTTATCTACAAGGGCTCACTATCACAGATGCTTGACACTCCTGTGCCAAGTCAAGAGCTGACCTCTAACATTCAGCTTGTTAAAAGGCTATAAACTTAAGAGGTAGTTGTTCTTTTGACAGAACTGGTTAGTCAAAGTGGGACCAGTGTCTCTTAAAATAAAGAATTACCTAAGTGATTATGAAAAAAATTTCTATCTATACATCTTACAAACATTCATTGAGGTCATTTGTACTGAGATTTCTTAATTATCTAAATTCTTCTGTAGTATACAGACATTGTAACATGATAAACTCAAAATAGTTATTTATAAAGTTGAAAACAATATCCAAAATATATACCCATATGTATATAGGATATATACCAAAATGTCTTAATTGCTAAAACCAATTAATATAGAAAAAATATATTGAAATATGGAACTTGAATATAATAATATAAAACCCAAATTTCTTAATTAGGCAAGTATTCACTTCATGCAATAATAATAATAATAATAATAATAATAATAATACTATTGACATTTTTTATTAAAATAATTCTTGTCAAAAATATATTGAAATATGGAACTTGAATATAATAATATAAAACCCAAATGTCTTAATTAGGCAAGAATCCACTACATGAAATAATAATAATAATACTATTGCCATTTTTTATTAAAATAATCTTGTCAAATGATAATAATCCCATATGCAATGTAAATTTTAATGTGAACTCTTTTCCAGATGTTCATGGGAAAAACAATTGTTGTGAACAGTTCTTTGTCCTTTGTTAAATCCAAGACATGGACTCCTCAATTAATCTTGCAGATTGATACCATGGTCAGTTCTTATCTCGTGGCTGTCTGGTACAACCATACCCCCCCCCCCCCACTCCCTCCAAATTTACAACCTGGGAAAGTATGCTGTAAGAAACTCTGAATGTCTGATGTTAAAATCTTTGTTCAGAAACGATGAAAAGATAATATAAAGAACAAAATGGCTTCCAGCATGCACATGTTACATTTAGTAGAGATGATAACTTCAGGCCTTTCATTTTAATTCTGCAAGCACAGAATAGTTCCGACAAGCAGTCTTGTGACTTCTATCAGTGTCCAGCCAAGCACTGGTCAATCTTGTAGGAAGAGTTTTCACACTCCTCTGACTGTCCTATGAGGCTTCATTACCCCTAACCCTCTGTCTGAACAGTGCTGATTGGTCCTGTGCCAATCACATACACCCTCCCAAACAAAAAAAAAAACACTCTAGCAATACACAATAAACTGAGCATGTGCAGAGTGACTCCTAGGGCTCTGTACTATCAGCAGATGGACTGGGGATAGTAGAAGAAGGGGAGGATCAGAGAAGGCAGGATCAAACAGCCTTTTGACACAATGCGGAGGAATAACCCCTTAGGTGAGTATAACAAGCATGCTTTACTGCATATACAGATTGACTTTACTGTTGTGGGTTTAGTAATGCTTTAAATTATATTTCTTATCATTAAAAGAAATATAATATTTGTCAGTAAACTTTTGAAATGTTATAGCAGTAAGACTACCTTATAGTTATAAAATCTAAAAACATTAAGTCTATTTCATATACCTCTATAACACCTGGTAAGAAAATATGGTGTTTGCAATGCACAAAATGAAATGCTTAGCTATAATGAGATTACTATAGAAAGATATGTTATCAGAAATTGCTGCTGGTCAGTGTTTTTTTATTTACTGTCTGTTGCTTTAGATTGGTTAAGTTGCTTAAACGGTTTTATTCTTTCTTATCTTTGATAAACAAAAGGTCAAGACCTCATGAAAGCGTTCAATCTCTTTTTAGACGTTAATACTCAATCTGTTCACTTTTTGATGGTCTTTTACTGATATCTTCAAAAAAAGAAAATCATACAAAGGCAAATATATTTTTATAAATTCATATTTAGAAGCAAAACATAGTTAATCCAACAAGCCTATCTCCAAGAGTATTAATATGGTTATACATTATGCAGTGAGTTCTTAATATTAATTATTTATTTTAATGTAATATGACTGTCCAGCACTGAATTAAAGGAATGACTATTTTTTTTTTAGCATACACTCCTTCTAAAAAGTAAACTTTGCTATACATGAATTACAATCATGGTAAAAATGTAAGAATTACTTATCACATCAAGGAACATATTTAAAGCTTTTAGAACTGTTTATTTTATTTATTTCAGGTACTTATATAGCGCCGCCAATTTACACAGCGTTTTACATATATATTGTACATTCACAGTCCCTCAACCTCAAGGGGCGTACAATCTAAGGTCCCTAACTTACATTCATACACATACTAGGGCCAATTTAGACAGGATCCAATTAACTTACCAGCATGTCTTTGGAGTGTGGAAGGAAACCGGAGTTACCGGAGGAAACCCACACAGGCACAGGGAGAACATGCAAACTCCAGGAAGGTGGTGCCATGGTTGGGATTCAAACCAACAACCCTAGTACTGCCAGGTGGAAGTGCTAACCATTTAGCCACTGTAAAACCAGTTTAGCTGTGATCTGGAAAGTTTTTACAGCACAAAGCATATAACACTTGAAGTAGGGGAAATAAAAATCATATTTTCTGTCGGTATGCTGAATGTGGTGTCTTACTTGCAAGATTTTTGTTGTGACAGTTTTGGTTGCTCCCAATTTAAATGTAACACCTTTGTGCTTGTAAAGGGTTTATTTTTGAGGGGAGCAGGTGTTGTATGATGAATTTAAGTGTATCAAATGAGCTTCTTGTCAATCTCTGTTTTCAGAGAGGTGATAATTATCTAGCTTCTGATGAAGGTTTAACCTGTGCAACAATATGAATGGATTGTTAGGCAAGGTACAGAGAAAATAGTATTAGATCTGGTGAGACTTTTGTTGTGTTGCTGGTATTATGAGGAGTTTCATCCAGTAAAGAATGGTATGATTACAGAACACTTTGAGACCTGATGACAATAAATGAATGGAAATATTAGTATCATATTATGTATTAATGTAAAAGTACATGGTTTATTGCAGAGATCACTATTTCCATGCTCTAATGCTTTCCTCCAAAATGGTGAATTTTCTGCAGACTACAGAGCAATTTATTAATATGAAGTCTATATTACTCGAATTAAATATTGATGATCTCATGGTTGTAGCATTATGTAACAATAGTAGGATTTATCTCTCTTGGGTAAAGCAACAGTACAGCTACCATATACAAAATGTTTTACTGGTGTTTCAACCAAAAAGTTTTTGATGCTATTATAAAGGTGTAGCACCATCCCTGAAGGAGTCTCTTGGTACCTTGGGTTCTCTGCTCCTTGCCTCAACTCCAAGAACACCCCACTGTACAATCTACTGTACAATGTAATCTCTATCCCAAAATGACTTTAAATAGAGTTCTGTCACCACTAGATTGGAATCAATGCATAAATCAGCAAGATCAGGAATTAACAGTGAATAAAAACATTAACCATGTTGTGAATAAGGTTATTGTAATTTGCTTAGGGTGCACCCAAAGAGAATGACTAAGTCATGTGTAATATCCTCTGAGAGGAGTCTACTGTACAATGTAATCTCTATGCCAAAGTAACTTTAAATAGAGTTCTGTTAACACTAGTTTGGCATCAAAGCATAAATCAGCAAGATCAGTAATAAACAGTGAATAAAAACATTAACCATGTTGGGAATAAGGTTACTGTCATTGGCTTAGAGGACACCGAAAGAGTATGACTAAGTCCTGTGTAGTATCCCCTGAGAGGTACCTCTAAACTAAGTAACTAGTAAAGGTCTTTGTGTGGCAATTGTAAACAGCCAGTCTTTAATACTGAATCTTCAGTTGGCTAACGCTGGGGACAAATTATACTGTTGGTGTACCTGAAAGCAGTCACAATTAGGCCTGCATGCAGTAATAGGGCAATTAGGCAGCTGTGTAGTCAGTCCCTAAAGGCTCAGTCTCTATTGTCAACAGGTCATGACCTCAAGGCCTTTCTCCAGACCACGTGACCCAGCAATGAAGTCCCACTGCATGAAGGAGGATACTCTATCTCAGCTCAGTGTGACTCTGGATCTTGGTTCGTCTGGTGGTATCACTCTAGCATTGGTACTGCTCAAGGCTTACTTTGGTGGATCCCAGTTCCCCTATCTGATCCTCTCTCTGTGGTCTCCCAGCTGTATGCCCAAGGCCTCAGCTCTGGCCACCAGCAGGTCCAGAAGGGGGATGTCCTTGCTCCGGCCTTCCGCAGCAGAAAGACCAAGCTATTCAAAAACACAGCCTGGAAAGATTTCTTTCTTTTCTCCTCTCCTGGACCTCCCCTGGGATCTGTAGTCCATTGAGTAATGGAAGTCCACACTAATCCCCCCTGTCTGGACTTCTTGTCTCATCTTCCTTTGTGACCAGCTTAACAGTCATTAGGATACTGCTGACATTCCGGATCCCCCTACGGATAGGCGGCGGCAGCTTATTGAAGTCCAGCTTGTCTGTTCAATCACAGTGCACAGGAAGTTGCAGGTAATGTTACAGCTTGATCCTTGCAGCCAAGTATTTGGCTATAAAGCAGGTCTCGCAACAATGAAGCACATTCTATGGAGCTTGAGGTTGGATACAAAACCACAGAAGATTTTTCTTTATCAAGCTATAACCATCTATTATTGATTGATGTAAATAACAAAACAGTAGGTGCACATGTTTAAGATGGCCTCCACCCAAAGGTGTTAAATATAAAATCCAATAGAAAGTCCATCCACTTGGGCAAGCTGATCCAAGAGCAGAAGCAAGCTCTATATGCACAATGAGAATAGAAAAAGAGGAAAAGAACCTGCAAGTGTATTAGGACAGATGAATGTTATTAAAACCAAAATAAGGCCAATCACATGTTTAAAATACAGAAAAGGCTCATCTGCACATTTGCTGGGACAAGATGAATGTCTCCGTCAAACCTGCGCCAAAGATCCTTGGGGTGTGGCTCACAGACTGAAAAAGTTGGCGCCTTTCTGTCAGGAACCACGGTGGAATGCAGTATGGGATGGCGTCACCAAGCGCTGGGAGGCAATGCATTTCCGAGCACATGCCTTGCTGTATCCAGGCTTGAACGCTACTTTTTCAAGCCAAAAGAGATATCCACAAGAGCCACAATTTATACTCGAGTAGCTGCAGGACTACAAAGTCCAGTGGGACTACAATCATCATAAAAGACGCTCCAATACATCAGATACAAATAAAATTATGAATATTAACAATATTTTACCAGAAAATTAACAATAAGGAAAATAAGAAATGAATGAAAAATAAAATAATAATCAATTAAAATAATAATGGATAATGGTGGCAATCAATGATATAGAACAATAAATAAATAATAAAAAATATACAATACATCAATAAATTGTCATGCTTCCATTCTCATAGATCTGGCGCCAGGTTCTGCCTCCTGTCCGAGTTGCGTGGGTTCCTGCTTATCCACCCTGAACCTAGATATTAGGCCTTTGCACCTGTGTGTTAGTGTTCAAGCAACGTGTCTCCACGTAGAGGTCGGATCCCTCTGATTACTGTAGTGCTCGTTGCCCTTTGAGTACTCACATGCTCTGTGTGTAGTTTGATCCTGTCTTTGTTTTCAATGTTTTCCCCCTGGCTGTGCAGTTACAGTATATTCCCTTTGATTTCTGTCTGTGGATTCCTTCATCCACTGTTGTGTGTTTCCTTCTCAGCATTGTTTCCTGTTGTTTGCTTGCCTGAAGTCCTTTCCCTGCTTGCTGCAGAAGGGTGCCTTGCTTCCTAGTATCCTGCATGTACCCCTTGTCCTTCCAGCGTGCTGTTTGGTTGCACTGTATGCACTGTGCACGCATGGGTGTGTTAGAGAGCGACAACCTGGGGGCTGACACACAGCACAACATCCACACCTCCAGTGGCTCTGGTAAAGACTGGGTGGCTTCTTAATCTTGAGACTCTGACATGTCACCGTTGTGTGTGGTCATAGTGCTCCTGTATCTGTGAGAACTGGTACCCGGGTACACCTGTTTAGTTGTTGCCACTGGCCTGCTAGTTCTTGAGTTACAGTCCCAGGTGGCCCTACCCCCTGAATGTGATGTAAATAAGTACATAAAAAGTATATAAAAACTATACACAAATGTAATTGACTATATATAAGGCAATAAATAAAAGCACTAGTACTATAGTTGTATCTATAATTCCATATCCCAAATAGGAATACATTATACATAGGAAACCATATGTTACAATGATAGTTCTCCTGAAGTCCTAAGTCCATTACAATACTATTCCCCCTGTTCCATAGTCTGGCAGAATTGGCTAATCCAATACTGATCAGCTTGGGGATGTCTGGGAGCTACAGTGGGGATCGAAAGTTTGGGCACCCCAGTTAAAAATTTGTATTAATGTGCATAAAGAAGCCAAGGAAAGATGGAAAAATCTCCAAAAGGCATCAGATTACAGATTAGACATTCTTATAATATGTCAACAAAAGTTAGATTTTATTTCCATCATTTACACTTTCAAAATAACAGAAAACAAAAAAATGGCGTCTGCAAAAGTTTGGGTACCCTGCAGAGTTAATATCTTGTACTGCCCCCTTTGGCAAGTATCACAGCTTGTAAACGCTTTTTGTAGCCAGCCAAGAGTCTTTCAATTCTTGTTTGAGGTATCTTTGCCCATTCTTCCTTACAAAAGTCTTCCAGTTCTTTGAGATTTCTGGGCTGTCTGTCACGCACTGCTCTTTTAAGGTCTATCCATAGATTTTCAATTATGTTGAGGTCAGGAGATTGTGAAGGCCATGGCAAAACCTTCAGTTTACGCCTCTTGATGTAATCCCCCGTGGATTTCGAGGTGTGTTTAGGATCATTATCCATTTGTAGAAGCCATCCTCTCTTTAACTTCAGCTTTTTCACAGATGGCATCAAGTTACCATCCAAAATTTGCTGAAATTTTATTGAATCCATTTTTCCTTCTACTCGTGAGATGTTCCCTGTGCCACTGGCTGCAACACAACCCCAAAGCATGATTGATCCAACCCCATGCTTAACAGTTGGACAGAGGTTCTTTTCATTAAATTCTGTGCCCCTTCTTCTCCAAACGTACCTTTGCTCCTTCCGGCCAAAAAGTTCAATTTTAACCTCATCGGTCCACAGAACTTGTTTCCAAAATGCATCAGGCTTGTCTATATGTTCCTTTGCAAAGTTCAAACGATGATTTTTGTGGTGAGGACGTAGAAGAGGTTTTCTTCTGATGACTCTTCCATGAAGACTATATTTGTACAAGTATTTCTTTATAGTGGAATAGTGTACCACAACTCCAGTGTCTGCCAGATCTTTCTGGAGGGATCGTGCAGTCAAACGTGGGTTTTGAATTGTTTTTCCCACAATCCTGCGAGCTGTTCTGTCTGATATTTTTCTTGGTCTTCCAGATCTTGCTTTAACTTCCACTGTTCCTGATGACTGCCATTTCTTAATTACATTCCGAACAGAGGATATTGACATCTGAAAACGCTTTGCTGGCTAAAAAAAGCGTTTACAAGCTGTGATACTTGCCAAAGGGGGCAGTACAAGATATTAACTCTGCAGGGTGCCCAAACTTTTGCAGACGCCATTTTTTTGTTTTCTGTTATTTTGAAAGTGTAAATGATGGAAATAAAATCTAACTTTTGTTGACATATTATAAGAATGTCTAATCTGTAATTTGATGCCTTTTGGAGATTTTTCCATCTTTCCTTGGCTTCTTTATGCACATTAATACAAATTTTTAGCTGGGGTGCCCAAACTTTCGATCCCCACTGTATACTACAATCAAAGGTCGGTTAGCCAGAATAGTCCATCTGGGTTTTTGTCATCTTGGCCTGTAGTGCACAGTAAAGCTGTAGGGTAAGACTCCACCGCATTAAGTATTCGTTGTCCCTAGAGACTCGATTCCACCAGATCGAGGGGTTGTGGTCAGTGATTATCCATAGAGATATGGCTGAAGTTTTTTCAAGGCCCACACCAGTGCCAAACATTCTGTTTCCACGGCTGCATACCCCATCCCCCGAGGTAGCAGCTTGCCACTGATTTAGGCAACAGGGTGCTCACTGCCGTTGGCTTCAGCTTGGCTTAGCGCTGCTCCCAACCCAAAGGTAGAAGCATCTGTATGGACACAAAATGTTTGTTTGGCTTAGAAACAGCCAAGACTGGGGCAGAGATTAAAGCATTTTTCAGGAGCTGGAAAGCATTCTCAGGAAGATTCTTTCTGGTCAAGTCAGTCAAGGGTTTACCCACCATGCTATAGGGACAAATCTCCTATAGTACCCAGCAGTGCCTAGGAATGTCAGAACCTGGGTTTTCATCCAGGGGGTGAGCCAGTTGGCAATGGCCTCTACCTTAGTTGGTTTGGGGCCTTGGAAATCCCTATGCTACATTTTTCTGGCTTTAATGTTAGCCCTGCAGCCCTGATGCGGTACCCAGGTGGAGCAGATGCTCTTCCCAGGTATCGCTGTAGATTGCAATGCCATCCAGGTATGCATCGGTATAATCCTGGAGTTCATTTGAGGAATTGATCTACCATCCTCTGGAACATCACCAAAGCATTCTCCATTCCAAATGGCATGACTTTCAACTGGTACAAGCTGAAGGGGGTGATGAATGCCAACTGCCAGTGCCCTTTGCATAGGTCAAGATTAGTTAGGAAACCATCTCGGGCAATGGGGTATGCATCATCATGCAGTTGTTTAGTTGGTGTTAAACTACGCAGATGCAGGTAGTAAAATCCCACTTTGGCAACAACACTACTGGGGATGACCAAGGACTGTTGTAAGGTTCGATGACCCCTATCTCGAGCATCTACATAATTTCCTTCCTCATGCCCCGGGGTCTCCACCCTGTGTACTGTCATAGTAGTGTACCCTGGGTTAGTGGAAATCATATCCTGATGCTGAATAAGGGTCAGCCTGGCCTGGTCCTGCTGCTCCAGCCCTAGCTGCTCATTTAACCTCACTGCCTCTACACTTGTCCTGTTCCTAGCTCTCACCAGTAGCTCTGCTCAGGGGAAGGTTCTCTGAATATTCCCCGGCTGGAGCACATATAATAGCTATCTCCTCGTGTCTCTCCTGGTACACTTTGAGCATGTTCACATGGAAGGTCTGTCGGACTCTTTCATCTGAGCACTTAGCTACTAGGTAGGTAGTGTTGCATATTTTCTGCACTACATTGAAGGGTCCCTACTAAGTGGCCTGTAATTTGTCTGACTTGATAGGCTTGATGGTAAGAACTTTCTTCCCTACAGCCAAAGTGCGGTTCCAGGCGGTACAATCATTCCACCACTTCTGCCGCCCCTGCGCGGAACCCCAGGGGTCTCCTCAGCCCTCACTCTTCCTTCCCTATGGGCTATAATTTGATCTCTTGGCTCCTCACCTGTCTCCCATACAAACTCAAATGGGAGAACCAGTAGATTCCTGCAGCACTTCATGGTAAGTGAACAGGAGGTGTGGCAGAAATTTTTCCTAATCTACCCTGGTCTGCAGCTGCATTACCCCAACTGCCTTCTGGACCTCAAGCATTTTCAGGCTGGTTATGTCAGCAATTATCTGGATGATCACCTCTTGGGGGGGGAGTGGTGGTGTAGAGTGCCAGATGCCACTGAAGCTCTTACTGGACTTTGGACATCCCAGACCCTTCTGTAGCTGGCTCTCTAATTCAGTCACTCTCTATCGACTTGTCAATTCTGTCCCCTGGATTCCAGCAGATCATTGAGTGTGCTTCACTTAAGGCTAGAGTAGTGAAGCTACATCCAATGAGATCCCAGGGCTGGTATAGATGTTCCAGGCACAAGGACGCATTGCACTACTGCCACCAAGTTATGGACTCCAGACACCCCAACTGGGTATCTCCACCAAGAAGCTGCTTCCCAAGCTCTGGAACACAAGGCAAGTGACTATAGCTGTAGCTACCTCAATGAACTAGACAACACCAGTTTTTGGAGTAAACAAAAAGAACTGCTTTATTAGAGAAACGCACTGAATTTATACAGAAAACCATCAGATAAGAGCTAATCACATTATGGCTCCATGCACACTAGTATTTTTCTTTTAAGCTGAAAAAACACCGGGGAAAATGCTAGATAAAAAACGGTATTAATAGCATTTTTAGTACAGTTTTAGTAGCATTCAGAAGTGTTTAGGTGCCTTAGCGTGTTATTAGCATTTTTACAGTACATTTAAAACAAGCTGTTAGGCGCATTTTAATAGTGTTTAGCAGTATTTAGCCTAAAGTAGTGTGCATGGACACATAGGGTAACACTAGCAAAAATGTCCTTTTTAGCTAAAATACTTGCATGCACCTTTTTTTTTTGTTGCATCTCAGTGCTGCTATTCGTATGCAGTCTCTCTGTAGACACGTCTTTTCTACATACATGCACTCCAACGATTGTTACATGGAATTATTCAGGGTGGGCTTTCTAATGGTGAAATCAGTGGACCATGCCTGTGTTATATGTGTTGAAACAACCACTTTTAATTTCCACTGGTAGCCTGGGTGAAATCGCAGGACAATTAATTGACAGAGAAAGGGTGATGTTACCTCATAACAGGAAGAGCCTGAACAAATACCTTCATGGCAGGCTCACCAGGTAATATTTTAATAAATGCTACATATTTTAAAAGAATAAAAAGGACTTTTGAAATAACATTAACATGTTAAAGCTTACTGATTCCAGTGTATTTTTTATTGTACTGACCAATAATTACTTGTTCAGTGTTCTAATAAATTATAATAAAGTAAATTAATATAAATGCTGCTTCAGAACTGATCATATTCAAAGGTAGCACTTTGTTTCAAACATTAGGACCAATTTGGATGAGATATATTTCTTGCCATAAAAAGTATTTTGTGTATGCTGCATTTTGTGCCTCATAATATTATAATGCTACAAAGAGAATCATATAAATTGGAAGCTAACCCATAAAGTAAAAAGCGTTAGTGATAAAAGTATAATAGCTATACATTTTATTATGGCACTTTGTATTATGTGCACAGTAACCAAAATAAGGAAATGGATATACAGTATATGATTTCTACATATACAAAAGAATCTGCACAAACAGCAGAGTAGTATTTTACTTCACATTTTAAAATAATAAAATGATACATTGTGGATGTAGTTACCTTTTTATCTGATTGGTAATATATCAAAAAAAATTTGTTGCTAATGGTTTGTTCAAAACTTTGAGCAGTTTCTTCCAGTGTCATTTTTTGTTTTCACTTTTAAAGGGAATATATCATGTTTTTGCATATGTAAAAATAAAATCTTGACAATATTCTTTTATTTCTTTTTAGCTGAATAAATAAGAAATATTGCATATGAATATTTTCTATTTACCAACTGTATTTTGTAGGATATCAGCATAGCCATCTCATCACTAGGCTGACTCACTACAGCAGGCATCACTAAATGGCGGACTGCAGTCTGAACCCGGACCGAATGACATTCCTGGGTGTCCTCTCCCAGCTAAAAACCTCCTTCATTCATCCCTGGCAGGCAGAAGGTGTGGCACGCCTAGAGGGCAAGACCGTCCAAGCTCACAAGCCACAGACTTACTGCCAGGGGAAGGGGATTTGGATGCAAGTAATGGGGGGTGACACTGTGAAGGTGACTGGTATACAAGAAAAAGGGGCTGTGAAGGAGACTGGGATACAAGAAAGGGGGGGCTGTGAAGGGGACTTAGATGCAAGGAAAGAGGGGGTGGCTGTGAAGGGGACTGGGATGCATGGAAAGTGGGGTGGGGCTGTGAAGGGGATGAGGATACAAGAAAGAGGGGCTGTGAGGGGGACTGGGGTATGGGGGGCTGTGAAAGGGAATAGGATGCAAGGAACATGGGGTGGTACTGTGAAGGGGACAGGTATACAAGAAAGAGGGTCTGTGAAGGAGACTGGGATACAAGAAAGGAGGAGCTGTGAAGGGGACTGGGATGCAAGTAAAGGAGGGGCTGTGAAGGGGACTGGGATCCAAATAAAGGGGAGGAGGCTGTGAAGGGGACTGATGTAGGGGGAGGTCTGTAATGTAAGGAGGGGGCTGTGATGTGAAGAGGGACTGGGAACAGTAAAGGAAAAGAGAGACTGTGGTGCAAAAGGAACCTGTTTTGTAACGGGGCACTGTCATGTATGGGGGGGACTGTGATGTAAAGGGAGGCTGTATTGTAAAGAAGTGGATGTATTATAAAAAAGGGTACTGTAATGTAAAGGGGGTTATGTTGTAAAGAAGAGTGCTGTGCTGTAAAGAGTGCACTGTGTTGTAAAGGGGACTGTAATGCAAAGTGGTGTTATGATGTGATGTAAAAGGGGGCTATATTGTAAAGTGGGGGTGCTATGATATAAAGTGGGGCACTGTGATGTAAAGCAGGGGGTTCTGCAATGTAAAAATAGGGTGCTGTGGTGTAAAAGGGAGACTGATGTGAAAAAGGCTGCAATATAAAGGGGAAACTGCAATGTATGGATGGGGAAGGGCTGTGATATGAAAGATCTGGCACAATATGAGACTCAGACCCCTGATGTATAAACATTTTACTGACTGGACCTCTGTGAATTTTAAGTCCCCTGCACTGCAGTGTTACAAACAGGCTTGAATAGCAGTACACCAGATTACATAGATTACATAAATAAGTAACAAGAATAACCCCCTTCTCCCTTCTGGCAGAAATAGGAATCACCTGAAATGTAGTCTAAAATAGGTGTCAACAACTGCAGAACTAGTATTGAGCCTTCTGCTTAGAAAACACAGTATGATACCTTGTAACTTCATATGACACCTCTTAGGGAGAGCGACTCTCTGTGACTTTCATGATCATCAGTGTCTCCAGGAATGGAAGTGAGGGAAAGCCAACATTTTGAGTTCCCACCAGAAGACGAATGGAGGGGAAATCTTCAAATGGGGACACTTGTCCCTGGGACAACTTTTTAATTGAGTATTTCCCTATTTCTTTTTCTTTCTTATTTTCTCTGTAGAAGGAGGTAAAGGGAAATCTTCCCAATGGGATGCAGACAGCAAAAAATAAACTTACTAGGGTAAGAAAGATATTCCTTATATCAGAAATCCTCTCATTCCTGTTGAGTCTACAGGACGGGAAGTGAATGGAAATCTCCCTAAAAAAGAAATAACAGCAATTTTAACTCTCTTCTATGCTCTATCCAAAATTAACATTTTATTTTTAGATCTACTTTAAGCTAAACAAGAATTAAGATAATTGCAAGTTAATTAAATATATACAAAGAAAATGCTTGTTGAAAAATAACTGTCCTGGGGTTTTCAGGAGGATACCACAGTAATGGTGAGGGTAACGTCAAGACTCTAGAGTAGCAGGTGGAGATGCTGAAGCTTTAGAATATTTTAAAATACACCATGTAATAGAGTTATTTGGAGGCTGTAGACAATCTTGGGATAGTCAAGCAGAAGCAACAGCAGTTAAAATGAGAAGAAGCTGCTGCCCAATATCTTATCTGAAATCTGTCTTCTCAAAGTGAACTCAGCACTAAAACTAAAATCTATCAAAACCATAAAAATATATATATTGCAGTTATGTCTAAAAATGATCATGTAATAAAAAATGTGCACAATACAAAAACAAATTTGTAAAGTCCAAGACAGCGCTACTTAACAAAATAAAACAAACACAATTGTTACAACAGTATGTGTCCTTCATAACAAAAAAATACTTCTTCTATGCCTTAAAATGCTCTATTCTTTCACCTATAATTGGAAAGCAGCTTACTCAATAATATGATTCCCTGATGAAAGTTAAAATATTTCTGGAATATATTAATTTTCACTTTGCTTTATTAAATACGGTATATATAAGTGTAAAACCACTCAGATATATTGACTGCTCGTAGACACTATTAAAATCTCACCGCATCAATCCTCCAAGAAGCATGCACCAGTGATGACATCAGCCAAACCCTTTCCTACGTGTTTCGTCATCAAACGAATTCTTCAAGATAATGAGGACTGACTGCTATCATGTTTAAAATGACAACTCCCTTTGCGTCACCTCTTGATGTCATAGTAATCATAAACACTTATGCAACCCATGTCATTAATCCCATGGCTGGCATTCCAATGTCAATGTAAAAAACTAAATATAATACATAATCTCACTGTCTAAAATCTATAACATGTAACAAATATAAAACAGGTATAGAGGCATTCAAGAGTCTTCCACAGGAGATAAATCAACATTTTATTGTCAGTGCATCAATGTATCATTGGAGCTTAGTCCATCTTTCTCAAGACTGAACTCCATCAAAATGTTGACAATAAAATGCTGTTTCTATGATAAATCTATGCTGCATTACCCAAGAGTGTCTCTATGCCTGCTTTGGATTTGTCTGGATCCCTCTGTGGGTGAGCACCTGGGCATTTACCTCATGCATGTGGCTGTGTGTATATATGTATATTATATATATATATATTACCAAAAAACGTGCTGTGCAAACAAATGACTCTAAAACTATGCAATTATACCACACATAAAACATAAACATGCAAAGGGTAAATATAGTAAACATGAAACATACTCAATATCATAGTGAATACTCAAAAAGTGTGATGACATAAAATGTTGAAAAGATGTGAATATAGAAGACCTTAGACAGATCTGCAGAGCACTCCTCCACTCTTCATGTGAAACCTCAGTTCACATGCTTGAAATACACTTTTCAGCAGTTGTTTTCTTATTCTGGATCACAAACCTGCACAATGGTTTTGTGTCTCTACTGGGCAGTTGACTATGTCAGCAGCACTTATGCTTATGAGACAACATAATGGGGGCCCCACTGTGGTAAGGCAAGATATAAACTTACTGATTTTAAATTATTCCTACTGACCCTAGAAATAAATTATATTTGTCTTCTGCTCTGTGCTTTACTTTTTGTTTGCATGCAGTACAGAGTCCACAGGTTGTCCATGTCTGTCTCAGTAACTGGTCTGTTCCTGGATATCCATGTCTTCTGCCTGTCCTGGCCTGTGGTTTGCTCTCAATTACCCAAGTGTGTTGCCAGCCTGACCTCTGGTTTGTTCCTTGTTATCCATGTCTTCTGTATGCCCTGGCCTCTGACGTTCCGGGTTATCTGTGCCTGCTGCCTGTCCTGATCTCTAGCTCGTTCCTGGTTATCTATGTCTACCAACTATGCTAACCTCTGGCTTGAAGCGTGACCATCTGTTTTCTCACTGTAACCTGGTGATCCGTTCCCTTCCACTGTTTGCACAGTTCACTTCTCCAGACCTATTTCCTGGTGTCTTTAGACTCGTGGTCCATAGTACTAGAGCAGGGTTAATACTGAGTTATTCCTAAGGCCATTGACCACATGTATTTGTTTTTGATTAATCTTATTACCTGAGCATGTGGGTGTATCTCCAGATAAAAACAAATCTTTTATTTATGTATTTATGTTTATTAATACATTGTACATGTATTCATTTTATTTCTATCAAATTTAACCAAGAGGTCTTAAGTTTTGTGGGATTGATAGGGGGTATGACAGTGGGAGGGTTCTAAAATTATCAGAGATAAATTCTGAAATAAGATAAAGTGATACCCTGATCTCTATGGGTTTAAATGGTAACATGTATCTATATTATTAAGTAATGTAATATTTCTGGTTGGTGAGTGAATTGTATTAATTATAGTGATTTTTTTTATTTGTATATGCTGGATTGAACATATTTGTATTTTTGTTGTTTTAGACAGTAGGTTTATATATATATAATATTTTATGTTTGATTTTAATGTTTCTACACTTACATAGTAATAACAGCCATGGGGTTAATATGGACTGTACTAATGTTTGGGATTGCTATAACAGCAAAAGGTAGAAGATGGAAAAGAGAGGCAGTTGTAAGCATGAATACAGTCACCCTTTCCTGAGGAAGTCCATTGCTGACAAAATGCTTAGGATAGGGCTTGGATGACATCATCATGTTGGTCATATGCATGCTTTTTGGAGGATTTGGATTAGTGTGGATCACTGTTTGGGTGTTTTGTGATTTTAGTGGTGCCTAATAACACTCAATACATGTGAGTGGTACCTATTTTAATAAAGCAAAGTGTAACATCAGTATATGGAGTGTCTTTGTTTACTCTATGCAATATATTACCCTTATGATAAGTTTGCTGTGGAGATTGGTTCAGGATTTCACAATCCACAAGCTGGTGAAAGATACAAGCAATTGGATAGGTGGAGACACATATATCCAAGCAGTAGTTGACCTTTGGTTTGTTTGGGGGTCATATCATTGAGTGAGCTGCTTTCCAATTTTGGGTGAAAGCACAGGCTGTTTGAAGAACAAAAGAGTCAAGAGTGTTTTTTTGTTATAAAAAAGGACAAACACTTTACTTACACTTATTACTTGCTTTTAGTTTAATTAAAATAGTGCTATCTTGACTTTATAAATAGTTATTTAGTAATGTGCATCTTTTTCAAGTAATAATGAAAATTTGGGTTCTGGCTGCTAATCAGTTACAGTAGCTATGGGCATTTGATTCTGTTCAGTGATCAAGTGTCTGTTTATTGTTTAAAGGTTAGAATTTTCTCATTGCCCCATCTGCTTTGTAGCCAACACCCTTTGCCCCTGCATTCAACTTCCCTCTAAAATTTTGAGTATTTTTTTTGTGAACATGGGATTCTTTCTGGGGCTCACAATTTTGTTTTGTTTTTTTCAAGTTCAGCATCGACATCACAAATCATGAAAGTTAGTGTGTCTAACAACATTACAATTTTGTGATGAACATTACATTTTTCCTAAGTATAAAGTAAATATGAAATGGAGCTAAAAGTGCTTTTAGCATAAAGGTACAGCTCAGCCAAAAGTTGCAGACAGAGAGCACAGCTACTTTGTTGGGAACTTCATGTATCAGTAAGTGCTAATCACTTTTCTTTGCATTCTGATAATTCTTAATCACACTTGCTGGTTATGCTGTGGTATTCACTCAGGGATTTTGCTATTTTGTAATCTTCTGATGTAAAAAATTCAATTTCTGAGAAATTTCTCACAACTAGCAATTATGTTTAAACCTGTGATAGAAGTTTAAGTGTAATTGGTGAAGTTGAAAGCAGCTAAAGAAGTTGCACAGCACAGGCTTCAGGAAATTCACTTATACTGTCCTTCTATTAACTTTCTGTAAATAATTGCATGCTTATTGTGCACTGCATTACAGAAAACTCTGATCAAAGTGAAATCCCTTTCTGATTTTATCACAGTTGCTGTGTTTTACTAGATAGGATTTGTGGCTCACAGATTGCTTTCACTTATTGCCTGGAATGGTATTTTACTTGTTGCTGAGGATGACAATGTCTTGCTACCAGCTCTATTCTTTTCAATAGAGCAAAGGATTTTACTTTGCACATTCAAGTTACTTCTTAAAAACAGGTAAAATGGCACACTCACTCTGCCCAAGCACAAAAGTGGAGCATACCAAAGCTGGTCGGAGACAAGAGCACTAACTAGCATTTTGCAGTTTTGTTAAGCTGAGCAAGTAGAGCATTGCTCTTAGCAAGCCTGCTCAGAAACCATTGCATGATTAATATTTTTGTGCTGTTATCTGCATAATAAAATTGTATACAATATTTACAGAATTTACAGACAGAAAAAAGCAAGGGATGAATTATACATGAAATTAATAGCTGCAAATGTTTTAATATGTACAAACCAAATTGCTATATGTTTGTTGGTTCTGAATGTTGCTGGAAATGATCTACATAGTTTTTTTTTAATTAATCAATGATTAGAATGGTTTTAGGGTAATTTACAAATGAAATACGAAATATTCACATTTCCATCCTTTAAAAAATGACAATGGATTTATTTTAACATAGTGACAGGTAGATGTGCTATTGTGTCAGAATATGGGCCTGCCAATATTACTGTATGTTGTCTAATTTGGTTAACAATATGTCATACAGTAACCTCAGCCACCCAGAAAGACTACAGTTGACATAACAGATATGCCTCCTGTGGAGAGTACCTAAAGAGTGGAGAAGAGAAAATTGATTTGGAAATCTGAAAAATTCAGCAAATATATTTTCCAGTGAATCGTGGTTTTCTAAATGGTTGGCCAGTTTATCAAACATATGAGAAATTATTAACCACAGGAAACTGGCCACTGAGACAGTATCAAATGTAAAATTATACCAAAAAAGTATAAAATCTAAAAATGTTAAAAAAAACAAATACATGAGTCATATTAAATTATCAGAAATTTAGTTAAAGCTGAAGTGCTTATATCTTGCTTTCCCTGGCTCCTTTCTTTCTCTTATCAACATGCTAATGACATTGAGTATGTAATTATCATTAAATACCTTATTTTAGACCCAGTAACACCACCATGGGTTTCTATGCTTTCCTGATTTCAATCTGGAGGATTGCAGTGCTTAGCTTGTAAAGGCACAGCAGTCACTGCAAAAATGTTGAAAATTTTAAGATTTTTTTTAGTAGTGTTAGGATAATCTCTCTTACCTAAAAAAAAATGAGAGTAATCCAGGCTCTGTCTTTACTTAAGGGTAATTTCCTAAAAGATGACATTGCTCTGAATGTTTTGCAAAGATTAGACCCTGTGTAGAGGTATGCTTTTATGTAAGGCTAATAATAAATCTGCCTTTACACTTT
This sequence comes from Staurois parvus, assembly GCF_062004578.1. NCBI lineage: Eukaryota > Metazoa > Chordata > Amphibia > Anura > Ranidae > Staurois > Staurois parvus. Next base: position 1,345,318 of record NW_028317808.1, read on the forward strand.
TGCCAACTCTTCATGCAGCCTTTAATTATTTTTTTTTTTTGTAATAATAATTGTTTTTTTTTTTACAAAAGCTTACCAATGAGATGTTCCTGTCCTGTAATTTTTTTGATTGGGCAGTTAGCTATGATGTGGGCTCTAATAATGGCATTTACTATTTGGATAATTTTTTTCATGGGAGCGAAGTTTCCGATGAATGAAAATAGTTTTACTCCACATTATCTTCTATTCATTCTCACTTTGGTGTTCCTTTTGGCTTTTGAAAAACTGATCACCCCTACAACCTGCTCAGATTTTCTTGGTATAACTGCATTATACTGGTTTAATGAAATTTAGATTTTCTGCTGATAAAGTGGTGAAGCTGAAGTCTTTAAAAGAGAAGTATGGGTTTCCTTTTTAGCCTAATCCTTTTTTTTTCCTTTTCTTAATCTGCGGAGGTGCTAAAAACAAAAAGTGAACAAAAACGTGCAAGTACAAAACACAAAAAAGTTCACTTAGGGGTGTGCTTTAGTCCACCCCACGAAGGCACAAGGCTCCTGACAGGGACAAAGCTTTCCACATGGTCCATCTAGCCAGAAGGCCTGCCGGACCCCTTTCCTTGTGGCTAGCCGAAGCCAATCACCAAGTACTAGGTCAGAGAGCTCTCCCGAAGAGAGACCCCCCCCCCCCAGGAACAGGGCCATGCATCCTCCCCCTAGACTTCAGGGCAGGCCCGAGGACCCACACCCTCCATCCTAGTGAGAAAAAACACACAAAAATGAAATGTGACAAAACAGTGGGAGAAAAATAAATAAATAAATAAGTGGCTGTGCAATTGCGCATTGGCTAGGCCCTGAGGCCTGTAGCAAAAAACTGCCCTGAACGTAACCAAAAGGCCTAGCACTAAAAGGCGCAGTGCAGAAAAAGTGTTTAGAACAGTGACCATATGCACTTTTCACACTTGGGATCCCACCCCCATGTACTACTAAGAGCAACCCTGAAGCAACCACTCTCAGGGGGCACTGCTCTGTGGACTCTCTGCCTCCCCGGCCCCTAGCCAGGCAAGGTAGAGCCATTCAAATCAGGAGGAACTGGGCCCCTCCAGTTTTCCTGGGGGATTTACTCAGAATGTGGGCACCTCGATTTCACTTCCAGCCGCCACTAACTAACCTAATACAGCCAGCCATCCTCACCTAAATGACGGCAGAATGCCCCTATTGGACACTGATAGGAACAGATACTACACTTGATCATAGCCAAAAGGCTGAGAAGCCTAATCCTAATCCTTATGAGCTGCTAGTACCTACAAATCATTCTAGCCCTCTGAGAAGTGTGGCCTTTTCGTTAAAATAGAGTCAATTACCTGTGGGAGGGGCTACAATCTTTTTTAGAGTGTCATGCCGACATTCTGGTCAGGAGTCACCCCCGTCCTTCTCCTCTGTTTGATTGATGTCTGGTCTGGGATCTCTGTAACAGAACTGACCCAGACTGTGCTTGAGTACTTCCGTTAGAATACCACTTCCCCGTCCGAACACCAACAACAGACACCACAGTCGATCATACAAGACTAGATGACACCAGTCTTGAAGTAAACCAGGAGGCAGACTAGTTTATTGAAACACAGATACAAGATATATACACTCAGGGGACAATCCCCCTCCCTGCATAATGACACAGGGCAGGGCAATCTACATTTAGTAACAAGAGACACACAGGTATTCAAACTTCACACCAGCAGACAGTCCCATCAGGAGGGAGGGCTGCTGGAGACACCCAGCCCCACTAAGCTAATACATATAACATTAAACAATCGACAACCCCCACCCCACCTATCTTCTAAACATGTCTACACACTCTGAGACAAAGCCCACACAATATTAGGACAGATCATGCTGTACCCCTAACAGGCACAGGGTGATTTACACATAAGAGGGATATGGGGAGTTGAGACAGGGGTCTCCCCACCTCTCCAAAGTGAGCTGGGTTCCATGGGCCCCCACCCAAAGTGACTCGTATCACACTCTCTGCTTGCTCTCGAGACTGCACACAACACACAGACCAGCTTTCAGTAATAGCAGCAGTTCAGTGACTGTAAGAGAAGTCACTGAAAGTGTTGTTTATTATATATATTTATTCTACATTCCTGTTATAACGATAATTCATAAAATACATGTTTAATAAGGGGTTGGTCGTGTTGGTGGCCTCTGTTCTATTCTTTCCTATTCTCATTTATTTCTCTCTGCGCCCTCTTTTTTTTTTTTTTCTCTTTGCCTTTTCTTTTCCTTTTCCTAGTTTTTTGTTGTTTGCTGATCACTTGGCCCTCTGATGGATTACTGTCTTATTGCAGGCTATAATTACTTTGTATAGTATGATGTTTTTCTCTATACCTGCTGTAGGGGAATTGTAGCTTTTTTGCTCTGGCACCTTGGGCTAGTTTTTATGTTCCCATTCTTTTGACCCCTTTAGTCTGCTGGATTCCGCTGTGCGGACTCCTATTGCACATATAGTCTGAGCTACTGAACTGTGTTTTCATCTGTATTTTCTATGTTATTATTTGGGATATGTTTGTAACTATGCACTTCTCCTGCGTTGCGAGATATATGGTGCCTTTGGAGGGCCTACAAGGATCGTTGTATAACTGTTTCCTTGTTATGCTTTATAACAATAAAAATAGAATACGTTTTTAAAAGTAAAATACAACACTAGCTTTTATCAACCTACAAGCCTTGCCCACATGTTACAGTGTAACAAAATACAATAAAATCAGAGCTAATATTGTGGATGGATGATTTTAGTGACTATTCAGATTGTTCCTGTTATTTCCCTTATGATTTAGAGGACAGGGAGTTCTCAGTTTCTCACTCTCTCATCATTGAACACAGGTATGCTCTCTATACATTGCACTGTGTTCATTCACAAAGCAGAAAGACATAGCAAACCAGTGGCTTCCCTTATGAATGAACACAGTACGATGTGTAAAGAACATTTCCCTATTTATTCAGGGGGGTCACTGAGCATGAGAACATGTTCTCCTCATTGGCACTCCCCCTGTCCTGCTCACCAGTGACAACCTGATCCCCCCTTCCCCTAGCAGCGGTTGGAGAAGAAGCCAACAAAGGTTAAAGCGGAGTTCCACTCACCCTGTTAAAAAATAAAAGTCAGCAGCTACAAAAACTGTAGCTGCTGACTTTTAAAAAACAGCCACTTACCTGTCCCTCGGTCCCACGGTGTGTCCCCTGCAGCCCGATTCACCAGCTGTCCTGTATTCCAGGAGGCCGAAATCTTCAGTGTGGGCACCTGGCTGTGATAGCTTGTGGCTTCAAAGCTGGGTACCCACAGCGCATGCGTGAGTAGCGCTGCGCTTCAAGAATGGTCCTGTAGTCTTCTGGGACCTGTCACGTGTCCCCAAAGACTACAGGGAGGGAAGGAGGGGGACACCTTCTGCTTCCGGTCGCCTAGGTGTACCCGCCCCCCAAAGGTGCCAATCTTTAACGGGGAGCTGTCCTTAAAGCAGAACTTCCCCTTTTGGGTGGAGCTCCGCTTTAACTGATAGGAAGGGGGGGGATCAGAGGACAAGGAGAGATCAAAGCGCAGGGGGAAGAGGTGGTGGAAAGCTACAGAGGGACACTGGACAAAACTGCAGGGAAAGTGCAGCCCAGAAGACAAGACTGGAGGTGAGCAGACTGCACAAACTGTCACACTGCCTCTGCTTCCTGGTTTTAGCGGTGAGATGTTGTTATGGAAACAGAGACATTACTGGCTCTAGCTATCAGCTCAGGTGGGCACCAAGCATGTCCACATGTCCAATAGAAGGAGGGACCTGAAAGAGGTGGTGGATAGCTGGAGATGTATCCACCCCCTCTAAAACATATATATGACCGTTACTCGCTCCTTTCAAACAGTTCAAATGCTCATACTATGTGAATTAAAGGATTGAGGAAAGAAACAATATGGAAGCATGAGGGTAACATACTACTTATTTTGGATTTTCCATACTTCTGTAATCCTACACATGCTAATGAAAAAAAAGGCTACAGTGAAGGAGATCTTTGATTGGGCTTTTGGCCTTCACTACCTATGTATTATTCCTACAAGCTGTATATTTAGCAGATGTTCCTATTTAGCCATTTCTGGCTTGCATTCACCCACAGCTGCTTTCCTCCAGTTTGAAGGATGACCATAGAATGGTATTCCAGACTGACAACCGGGGAGTTTTATAGACTTTCAACTATCTCTTCTGCAAATCCCCTTCTGTCATTAGTCTCCAGAGATGTTTACTTTTGCACTATTTAGAGATTAATATGCAATTGATACCCAAAGCAGATCGCAAAGTGTGTTACCCTCCAAAAAAAATCATATTTCACGTATGTTATGAGCAGCACAGTGGCTAAATGGATAGCAGTTCCACCTGGCAGTACTAAGGTTGTTGGTTCGAATACCAATTATGGCACCACCTGCCTGGAGTTTGCATGTTCTCCCTGTGACTGCATGGGTTTCCTCTCACATGCCAAAGATATGCTGGTAGGTTAATTCCTGTCTAAATTGGCCCTAGTATGTGTATGTTTGAATGTGAGTTAGGGATCTTAGATTGTACGCCCCTTGAGGGTTAGGGACTGGTGTGAATGTACAATATATGTATGTAAAGCGCTGTGTAAATTGACGGCACTATAGAAGTACCTGAAATAAATAAATGTGTCAGTGTTTTTGCTTTGTTTTTATTAAATAAATATATTTCATTTTTATTGGTTCAGTTGTTCAGTTATACCCGGTAATCCTACCAGTTCCCCTTCTCTCCTGTTTCATTCTGACCATGTCTGTCCCAGCAAGTTTTCAACAATATGATTGACAGTGGGATGTGCACTGCTGTCTTCAGAGTGTCTCCTTTGCATCAAGCTAAAGGTCTCCTTGCATGTATTTTCTGCCCCCCAGCCTTCCAAGCTGTGGGAGGGGTGGGGTCAAACAGTCCCAGGATTGCAGAAAGCTAAAAAATGAAATGCAAGTGGAGTTAGATGGTAATTATTAATGCCTAGTGTATTTGCTTATAAAAAAGGCATGGTTTGCATTCACATACACTTTAAATGAATAATTGCCTACACACACACGTATGGGATTTTATGTAGTTATGGCATGTTCTAGTATTATGGGTTCTGTAACCCCTTCTACATGGTCAAATTATCTAGCTGTATGGTGTTTTTGGCTTACCTTTCTTGCTGAGTTTTTTTACTGTTCATGAGATTACTGTTTCAGAATGTTCAGTTTTAGTACTTGAAGATCTCATGGGTCAACTATATATTCTTATTCCCATGTTTATAAAACCTTGACAGGTGTTTCCATCTTTCTTAACCGCTTCCCGACCACAAAAATAGCAAACAAAAAAGTAGCAAAAATACTGCTACAGGGCGGCACGAATGTGCAAAATCACGTGGATTTTGCATTTCCAGGTAGGGGACATGTTTAATAGCAAAAAGTCAAAAATATAGTTTTTCTCTCAAAATTGTCTGTCTTTTTTTTATAGCGCAAAAAATTAAGAACGCATAAGCGATAAAATACCACCAAAAGAAAGCCCTATTCGTGGGAAAAAAAGGACGTAAATTTCCTTTGGGTCCAGTGTTGCATGACCGCGCAGTTGTCAGTTAAAATAACGCAGTGCCGTAATGCAAAAATTGGCCTTGACAGGAAGTGGGGTAAATCCTCTGTAGGGCAAGTGGTTAAACTGCTTGTCCACCTTATTTGCAAATTATCTCAGTAAAGCAGACTCTGAAAAGTTTTATCAGATAATCAGGTCCATATTACCCATAACAATATGTTGCTGCAGGTTTTATCTGCCTTTCATATTTCGACATACTGATGTGAATGTACTATACATGCAAAAGTGCTGCGTAGATTGACAGCGCTTTATAAATATCTGTAACAAATAAATAAATGTTGCAGTTCTATGTGCCTTGCACTTTATCTTTTTTTGGTGAAGCTTTCAGAGCTAGTACCACCAAATAAAGAAAAAAAATGCTTTATGTTTAGCAATGTTTTACTGGGTGAGCAGGTGAACTATTTATCAGAAGGAGCAAAACAGGTCAATTAAGGAAAGACAAATTGATTATTTTAAATGCTATTTTACATTCTCACATTTGTCCCATTTCCTTGTTAAAAGAGTTTTCTCTGCTTCATACTAGATTGGATGATAATTTTCATTTACAAAAAAATGCATTCACCCCCCTTCTAGATTTAAATTAGTTTCCATCCTTAAGAAATGTGGTTTATGTCTAGTATATATTTCTTCCCATTTGTGTTATGATAGAGGTGGCCATGGAACCAGCTGTATTGTGTCTTCCTGTTGACACTATCTGCAAGGTTGGGGGATTTTATATAATAATATATCCATCTTAATCCATGTACTTGACTATTATTGTAGGGGTCAAAAATAATGTACAGATTTTTGGTTAATCTCATGCTCATCTGGGCTAGAAAATATAACAAAAGGCTTTAATCATCATCATTCCAGCATTTTCTGGTTTAGGAAATGTGTATGTGTTAGAAGGAAAAAATTATTTTTGTCTTGCTTGTCGCTGGTCTGGCTGAACAGTCATATTCTTATTATTCATTTAGGTGGAAGCAATTTTGGCAGTCATAAAACTTGACCTTTTGCTGAACTGATAATTATTGTAATTTCTAAAATGATCTATCACTTGCTTTGGACTGAGCCTCTGGCTTTTAGATATCTGAAAAAAAAAGTAAAAAATATTGAATTAGTCTATTTCTAAATTTTTGTACACAATTACCTGCATATAATTTTCTTAGTTCAGCTTGGAAGGTGTTTACCAGACCTTTACAGATCTGATGCAGTGCACCTTTCTGACATTGGTCTTGACATTTTTAATCTTAGCCTACAGACTTTTATTGAATTGACTATGGTTAAGGTGGGTGCCAGTCCCTCCTTAAGCGGCTCACTATGTGGACAGACACATAAGAGCCGAGGTCAATGGCGGGAGCTCCAGAAGAGGTTTGGGGACACTTTGTGCAATACCATTGCACAGAGTAGGGAGGTATAACCTGTTTATCATTTTAATTTTTTAAAAATGTTTCCTTTAAAAACGCTTTAATTTGCACAAACAGAAAAATGTTTTTTTTTTCATGGGACTTTATACTGTAGGTAACAAGGTCAACAAAATGTTAGAAAAATATATATTATTATATATATAAAAATGTTGTAAATAGATAAAAGGCTACAATACTGTATATTGCAGTGGTATATTACATGCATCAACTCCCCTTCCCCCAAGGCCTTATTATTGATGTATTACAACATAGTTGATTAACTAAAACTGAAGAGTACAAAATCTGGTGTGCCCATGCACAGAAAGCAGTCAGTTGTTTTTTCTCAAAGCGTAAACGAACAAGCTGAAGATACCCAACTGCACGAGATTTTGCACTCTCCAGTTTTAGTAAATCAACCCCATTAAATCATATTCTGAAGCAATCTTAGATGTCAATCAGTGATGGGATTACAGTGGTCTCTCTCTTTCCACTCTTGTTACCTTTTGTGAAATAAATTCACTTCTTCAGGAAACATGGAGAGAAATAGAGCTAAACATAAAAGTGTGTGATCAGCACGTTGATATACTAAAACTGGAGAGTGCAAAGTCTGGTGCAGCTCTGAATAGAAACCAATCAGCTTCCAGGTTTTTTGGCAAATGTTTAATTGAACAAGCTGGTGTTGACTAACATGCACACCTGTACCAGATTTTAAACTCTCCAGTTTTAGTAAATCAACCTCAATATGCATTTACTTAAAGACTAATATGTAATTATATGACACATCCAAAGTAAAATCTTGTAAGGCATCCATATGTGGAAGACCCTTCACATGTCAAAGAGCATACAAGAGGAAGAATGAGGCCACATCCAATCTCCATCTATTCTACAATATTGTAAAAATGTAATATACATAATTCCTTTCTATAGGAACACATTGTCCGTTAGTGAAGGCTCAGAACCCCTGATCCAAATATAATAGTGACCTACTCCACACTCTTTAACCTCCCTGGTGGTATTCCCGAGTGTAGCTCGGGGTAACATTTCAGTACCAAAAGCGGTAACCCCGAGCTACACTCGGGCTTACCCTGTGGCACTGCTCCGGCATGTGTTCTTCACTTACCTTACCCTGCGCTCCCACGATGTGTCCCCTGCAGCATCCCCGGCCATCTCCTCCGGCCGATGCCGGCATCCGGCTTCTGTGTCCTGTCCCTGTGACGTCGGGACGTACGGGCGCCGATGCCGCTGGCGGCGGCGGGAAATTTAAAAATTTTAAAAAATGTCATTTTTTTTTTTTTACATTTTACATAGTAAAACATTGCTGTCTCAACCAATTTCACATACATATTGTCCCTAGTGCTTTGTCCTGCGCCCTGCCTGCATTTTGTCTGTTCTTTCTGCCTGGAAACTGAGAAATGTCCATGGCGTCCAAAAAGTGTCCCTTTAGGTCAAAAGCGGTTTAGATCAGCTAGAGAACAGCGATAGTAAATCAGAACCACTTACAGAATTGAGTGATAATGATTCGTGGGGGAAATTCGTCATCAGACACTGAAAACGATTTTGCGACTGAGCTCAGCAATGTGCGAACTTGGCGCTCTATTTCACATTTCAGTGTTTTTGGTTTGATTATATTATTGAATTAAATTTTTTATTATTTTTATATTATTTTTATGATTATTTATTAAATTATAATTTATGATTTTGTGTTTCAAATTTTATCATACCCGGGATGTTTACTAGACTCTTGTTCGGACAGATTTCAGTGAGTTTTTCCTAAAAATTACAGCCTACAATAAAAAAAATACATATTTCCATGCAAAAAAATGGTACCGCTTTCAGCACCAAAAATCTGAAATAATCATACCGCCAGGGAGGTTAAGTAACTTACAAACCTTATATCCCAATATCCTTATAATCATAAATATTTGTGAGGACTAAAGCTGGCCATAAATTAGTAGAATTTGGTTTGAAATTTTTCGCTTAAATTTGTTTTCTTAAGTGTGGTCAAACCAGTTCTCATTTTCATCCACAGTGATGAGAGAAATTAAAAGAGCAGGATGGATCATTGTTCACAAATTAATTAATTTGTAACCGTGAATATGGTTTTCATTTGAGAAAGTCCATTCACTACAAAATTGTATATTAATTTAAAAGCAAACAATTAAGTAAAAAAGTATGTAAGTTTTGAACGATACTCATTAAGTCATCAAATGTACTGATATAAATTTTCGTATGAATGTAAGAAATGCTTAAAAAACACAATGATAGCATTAAGCTGTATATTTAATTGTGGTCTGTGCTCTAATAATAGAGTTTACACATACAAATATATCCAAGCATTTGTGTGGAGTCAATCTTCATAATAACCCTCAGCATTGGTGTCAGCAACATTAACCCTCTCTTCATTTGTGTTAGGGTCAGCAATAATAAACTCTCCTTTGTTGGTATCTGTTTCAGAAATAATAGCCCTACCCTGCATTGGGATCACTGGCACAGTCTGTACAGTGCTAACACCAGAAACATGTCCGCAGAGATATTCAGTATCCTAGTGACACAACCAGGAACATGTCCACAGACACTCTATCAGTACTGTACTGACACAGCCACAAACAGTGAGAATCAGGACAGTACTGATAAAGCCAGAAACATGTTTGCAGGAACAGAATCAGTATCATACTCATCAACAGACACACTACTCCTGCCATTTTTTCACATCTAGAAAGAGATCAAATTAGTACTGTACTGTCACTGACAAAAATATATCTGTAGACAAACTACCAATATTCTACTGACACAGCCAGAAACATGTCCGCAGAGACAGAATCAATTCCATACTGATAAAACAAAAAACATGTCTACAGAATCAGTAGCATACTCACAAATCCAGAAACATATCTGCAGACACACTACCAGTATCATACTGACATATTCAAAAACATGTACTCAAAGACTCATTCAATACCTTACTGACGCCACCATAAAAATTCACAGAACACTAGCAGTACCATACTGGCATATCCAAAAACATGTTCACACAGACACAATCAGTATTATACTGGTTAATAATAAACATGTCCCTAAACCATACTGACCCATCAGAAGCACATCTGCAGGCTGTCAGGAAATTAAGTGCATGGCTGAGGCCAAAGATCTGTGAGTGCCCATGGAGCAAATCTTGGACCAGTACACAGAGTCAGGGCCACGTGTGCATCCATGTGTGTTTGGTAAAACGCATGCACATTAGTGCAAATTAGCATGCACATCCAATACTAGCTTTATTCTCCCTGTGGCCTATTTAAGGCATAACAGAGCTCAAGGAAATTCCTGAGTGGTCTTCAGCTTCAATGACCATGACCTATACCTATTTCTTGTATAGAAGAAAATTCCAGATGGCAGCACTCCAAAACATGCACTTTTATTGATATGAAAATCACAGACAGTGAGGGAACAAGAGTAAGGTTGACATGTTTCACGTGTTACCACTTAATCATAACCTAACACGTGAAACACGTCAACCTTATTCTTGTTTCCCCACTGTCTGTGATTTTCATATCAATAAAAGTGGATCTTTTGGAGTGCTGCCATCCAGAATTTTCTTCTATACATTGATCAGCTTGCAAACTGGGTGAGCATCCGATCGGCAGGTGTGTGGGGTGTGAATAAGCTAACCAACCTGGAATAGCAGCTTTTTAGTTCAGACCTGCTTCTTGTTTATTCTGTGCTTTCACTTAGCTTGCCTTATGACTCTGATCTTGATCTCCTGTTATCAGCCTTGGCTTGTGCTCTTACTCCATTTTCTGCCTGCAGATTTTGTACTGCTTCTTCCCATCTGATACCAACCCTAGCTAGGCTTCTGACCCTTCTTCAATTTTGACCTCTACACCCACCAGTTGCTGTGCTTCATCTGTGTGACAGCATCCTGCACAGATTCCATTTTTGAAACGATAGTATCTCAGCAGTATCCAGACTGTCATCTGGCCAGTACCTACCACGGGCACCTGTGCCACTCCTTGTCCCACTATACCCTGTCACCAACACGAGGGGATACTGGACAGGAGGAGTACGGGAAGTCATCTCAGCAGCTCGGCCTCAAGCAGGTACACTTCACTTGTACTACAGTAATAACTCAATCAACAAGTAAACACTTTTAAGAAACAAATATAAAATAGATTTGCTTTGTTATAGAGAATGTCTATACATGGTAACCATTCCAAAGTAGTACCCCGAACAATGTACTAATTGAAATTGTACTATACTAACTAAAATGTACTAAATGACTGCCCTTAAATTTCCCCTGAAAAATAGCAGTGCACTTTCTGGTATGTGCCTATCCTCATACCTATATATCTGCCTGTGACTGCTAGTCTTATGAGATTTGGTGATATTTTACTCGCTTGCTGGAGAGAAATCTGCACTGCATGCATCTCCGTGCTACTGCTTTATTCATTCTGTGGATCCATGTTTTGCAAACCCCCCCCCCCCCCCCCCCCCCGTTACTTCTTTAATTTTCTTCCTTCAGCCACCAGATCACTAGTCATCAGGGAGGAATATCACAAAAATAAAACTTGCAAGATAAAGTATAATAATTATTGCATACCTCAGTCAAATGACCCCTACCTGGCAAGCAGCAAGGAAGATAGCCATTTGCAGCAGGGCAGAAAGCAGATTGCTGTCTTATGGGCAGTATTAGCAGGGTACTACTGCTCACAGTACAAGCATCTACCAGTACCCAAGCCCAGTTATTTTATCACACCCCTGTCATCAGCTGTTTGCAGTGTCAATAATACACAATTTGCCACTGAGGTGTGTTTCTCATGTCTTGAAAAACACACCTAGTCCCTCACCCAAGAAGCACAGTGTATATTGTTGCATCTGCTGGAAGTCAATACTTGTAAAGGACATCAGAAAAAAAATTATACAAGTTATTATGAGATTTAAAAATAGCTGAGATGGTAATCCTACCTTACATCAAAACTTCCTTCAAGCTAGATATGCATTTTCATTATGCTGAAATGAGCTTTAAGTCTTGGAAAACCATTTCTCTGAATTTGCCTATTAGATTTGACTATTATTTTTCATTTGAGCATACATTAATAGGAAAGGATGAGCCTTTGAACATCCGTATTTGACTTTTTTTACATTTCCTTTTCTGATTATATTACCACAAACTAATCGTGATCTCCTAATCCTAGTTCAAAGATTCCACAGTAAACCCTGGATAAATACACCTGATGCAGAATTTTACTGCACTAAAATAGACTGTGTACATAAAATTATCACATTATTATTTTTCTTGTTCTGACATGATATTAAACATTATTTTGTTAATATTCTCAGTCTTAGATAATGGAACTATTGGGAAATAAAAAGATGTTGGGTAAATTGCTCAATCACCTCTTGAAGTGTTACTTTTTTTTTTTTTTAATAAATGCTAATGTTTCACTTTAGAATGTGTGAATGATGAGGCTTATGGGTATCTTTTTGTTATAGAGCAGCAACTCCAAACAGTACACGAAGTAGTAAAATGTACAACAAAAAAAAACAATCCATAAAATGTCTTGTTACGGATTGTCTGCTGGTGCCTCATAAATATTAAATTGACTCCCAGTACAAAGACTGTCTCCTATTGTCTGTGGTTGCCCTAAGAGATTCTCATTGCAGTCTGACTACTACTCTTTCAAAGGTCTGTAATTCAAGAAATGCATCTTTCTGTTTCAGTTATTCTTGTTCATGTTGCTCACACGACTATTCTTTTCATAGTAGTTTGCCTTCCAAGCAAAGCAACATCTACTAAGAGGGGCTCTGCAGATAAATAAGTGGACTCAATTTTCATTTCCCTGTAGGATAAAGTTATATCTGTTCTGGCAGCCTGGTCCCGTGGTTTTTGGATGATACCACCACTGTCATCAATCTATAACCACTTCAGCTCTGGAAGGTTTTACCACTTCATGGCCAGACCATTTTTGCAATTTAGCACTGTGCTACTTTAACTGGTAATTGCGCAGTCATGCAGCACTGTACCCAAATGAAATTTATTTAATTTTTTTCAGCACAAATAGAGCTTTATTTTGGTGGTATTTGATCACCACTGGGTTTTTTTTAATCTTTATCATATAAATTAAAAAATACCCAACATTTAAAAAAAACCTATATTTTTTACTTTCAGCCATAAAACATATCCAATAAAAAATAAAATAATCAAATTTCTCCATAAATTTAGGCCAAAAAGTATTTTACTACATGTCTTTGGTAAAAATATCCCAATAAGTGTATATTGATTGGTTTGTATGAAAGTTATAGAATCTAGAAAATATGGTGTATATATACTGGAATTTTTATTTTTTTTATTTTTTTATACTAGTAATGGCAGTGATCAGCGACCTATAGTGGGACTGTGACAGTGCAGCAGGCGATCTGACATTAACTGATACTGGGTGGGAACTGATCCACTCCCACCAACATGACTGCTGACTCTGAGCCTCTGAGAGGGGAGAGAGGGAACCAGCGCTGGTGAAGATGGGCACAGTGACACTAATACAACGATCCGTGATAATACTATACAGTCACTGTTACTGTACTAATGACCCTGGCTGGGAAGGGGTTAATATCTTGGGGTAATCATCGGTAAGTTTGTGCCTAGCAAGTGTAATGTGTGCGGATTTTTACTAAAGAAACAAAGAGATTGTTCCCCCTGTACAGAGCCCTGTGTGTTTGTCACAGCAGGAGTCGGCGAGGGGTGAGTGCGAGCCGCCCACCCACAGTTGAGGAAGTCCTGAAGTGGTTAAAAGATATCAAGACACTCTAGGCTATATCTCTTCTTTGTGTGCCCCCATAGGAAGCAGCTTTCTATGGTGGCACACCTGCGCACTCTCTCCCAAACTGGGCTGTGTGCATCTACAGACACACACTGCTCAGTTCTGCGGCTGCCGATGCTGACTCTGAGCCTCTGAGAAGGGAGAGAGGGAACCAGCGCTGGTAAAGATAGGCACAGCTCTATACAGGGCTCAGGTAAGTATTTAGGGAACTGTATGAGGGCTGACGACTAATGGAAAGTTTTTTACCTTTATGAAAGTAATGCATTATGGTAAAATACTTTTGGCTTTAGAACCACTTTAAGTTGACTCTTAGAGCACAGTTAAGTTTTTTCTGATATTTTCTGTTGGAGAGTAATGTGAACATAGACTATAGTTATGGCACATCTACAGTTGCAAGAAAAAGTATGTGAACCCCTTGGGATTATGTGGAGTTTTGCATGAATTGGGCATAAAATGTGCTCTGAACGTCATCTAAGTCACAACAATAGAAGTACGCAGTCTGTTGAACATAATACTACACAAACATTAAATGTTGCCATGGTTTAATTGCACATAACATGTAAACATTCACAGTGCAGGGAGGAAAAAGTATGTGAGGCCCTAGCTTAATGACTTCTCCCAGAGCTAATTGGAGCCAGGAGTGAGCCAGCCTTGACTCCAATCAGTGTGATGATTTTGGATGTGTTGCTGACAGCTGTCCTGCCCTTAAAAAACACACACCTGTTTTGGGTTTACTGGTTTCAAGAAGCACTGTCTGATGTGAACCATGCCTCGCAGAAAAGAGCTCTCAGAAGACCTACGATCAAGAATTGTTGACTTGCATGAAGCTGGAAAGGGTTACAAAAGTATCTCCAAAAGCCTTGATGTTCATGTGTCCACGGTAAGACAGACTGTCTACAAATGGAGAAAGTTTAGCACTGTTGCTACTCTCCCTAGGCGTGGTCATCCTGTAAAAATGACTGCAAGAGCACAGCGCAGAATGCTGCATGAGGTAAAGAAGAATCCCAGAGTGTCAGCTAAAGACCTACAGAAATCTCTGGCACATGCTAACATTTTTGTTGACACATCTACAATAAGGAAAACATTAAACAAGAATGGAGTACATGGGAGGACACCACGGAGGAAGCCATTGCTGTCCAAAAAGAATATTGCAGCACGTTTGAAGTTTGCAAAAGAGCACCTGGATGTTCCACAGCACTACTGGCAAAATATACTGTGGACAGATGAAACCAAGATTAAGTTATTTGGGAAGAACACTCAACATTATGTGTGGAGAAAAAAAGGCACAGCACACCAACATCAAAACCTCATCCCCACTGTAAAACATGGCGGAGGGAGCATCATGGTTTGGGGCTGCTTTGCTGCCTCAGGGCCTGGACGGATTGTTGTCATTGATGGGAAAATGAATTCCAGAGTTTATCAAGACATTTTGCAGGAAAATGTACGACCATCTGTCCGCCAACTGAAGCTCCGCAGAGGATGGGTGATGCAACAGGACAATGACCCAAAGAATACAAGTAATTCAACAAAACAATGGCTGCAACAGCACAGAATACGCCTTCTGGAGTGGCCCAGTCAGAGTCCTGACCTCAACCCGATTGAAATGCTGTGGCATGACCTTAAAAATGCGATTCACACCAGACATCCCAAGAATATTGCTACACTGAAACAGTTTTGTGAAGAGGAGTGGTCCAAAATGACTCCAGATCGTTGTGCAGGTCTGATCTGCAACTACAGGAAACGTTTGGTTGAGGTTATTGCTGCCAAAGAAGGGTCAACCAGTTATTAAGTCCAAAGGTTCACATACTTTTTCCTCCCTGCACTGTGAATGTTTACATGTTATGTGCAATTAAACCATGGCAACATCTAATGTTTGTGTAGTATTATGTTCAGCAGACTGTGTTCTTTTATTGTTGTGACTTAGATGACGTTCAGAGCACATTTTATGCCCAATTCATGCAAAACTCCACGTAATCCCAAGGGGTTCACATACTTTTTCTTGCAACTGTATTTCCAGACTACCATTGCATTTTACCTTGATTTTGTGAAAACACTCTTCTTGAATGATCGGATGGCAGTGTGACTTCAGGTGCAACTTCATAGATATCTGTGCGACTTCATTCACAGATGTCTATGCAAGTCGCACCCGAAATCAGTAAAAGTAGTACAGGAACTACTTTTCAAATCAATGTGACTCTGACTCAGTTCAGTTTGTGTCCAGCTTTTACTAGACACCTGCAACCTGTTTGAGTACACAGGTGTGCCGTGTTATTAAATACTCAGGTCTGAGGGGTCCCAGTTTGGAGACGGAAGGTCTCATCGAAGGGTTGCAGGGTCCCAGCCAAAAGCCAAGAGACAAAGGTCCCAGTTCCAAGAGTCAGGTCAGCTCTTATCGGGATGTCAGGAGAACCCCAAACCATGGGCCGGAGGTGGGCCATGCAGTGGAGCGCTGTGACTAACGGCTAGAGAGCAAAGTATCCAAAAGAGCTGAGCAACACAGAGAGACTGGCAAGAGGTACAGTGTGGTACTGCAATTGAAGCTGAGTGAGCTTATGAGCCAGGTGGCTCGGCATTTTCCAGTATTTGTATTCTGCTGAAGCTGAAGAAGATCCCCTGTGTGGGAAACGTCATGTTAGACTGCCGTTCTGCTTTCTGCTGCTTTAATAAAAGTGGGCTACCAGGCCCTTAAAAATATTTCTTGCCTAGTTCCCGCCTACCGTATAAACACATCTACCATGAGAACTAACTACCCCATGTCACTATATATATATATATGTATATATATAAATATTCACCAAAAGCCAAACATAACACTTCAATTGTTTTTTCAAGAAAGGCTTAAAAGTGTTTAATTAAAAGAAAAGAGCTTATTGTCATTAATAGGTCCTGCAAGGGTAACATTATGATTACAATCGCAATGTATCAATGTGATGCAGATAGCCATGTAACATCATATTAAATGCTTTCCACTAACATTTTTTACCATCCTACGCTGCCTGTCAGGAGATCAGTGGCTGCAAAAGGTCTGCTTTACTTCTCCTCTGCTGTTTGTTGTGCTGGACATAGCTAATAGGATGCACTTCAGATGGAATATTCCAAAGTGGCATGCCACACCCAATTGATTAAGTAAACTTTTTTTTCTCCATGCATGTCATGTGGACCATGCTGCATAAATTGTTTCTAACAGGATAAATCTCCTATTACAAATATTTGAACAGTCATATTTTGCTTTTGTTTTGTGCTTTGTGCTTTGCTACATAGTACTGCTTAAGTGCTGCCTGAATACTCAATAAGTTTGTCAATTTACTATAGATATACGTTGATTAAAATATATACACTCACTGGTCATGTTATCAGTTACACTGTGTTAGTGCCAAGAAAATTTCACCCACACCATTACACCACCACCAGCCTAAACAGTTGATACAAGTTAGGATGGATCCATACTTTCATGTTGTTTACTCCACATTCTGACCCTACTGTTGCCTTTCTATCAACTCGAACCAGTCTATCCATTTTCCTCTGACATCAACAAGTCATTTTTGTCCACACAATTGCTGCTCACTGGATATTTTTTCTTTTTCGGACCATTCTCTATAAACCCTAGAGATGGTTGTGCATGAAAATCCTAGTAGATGTGCAGTTTTTGAAATCATCAGACCAGCCCACATTGACACATTGTATGTATGGAGGTAGAAAAACCTTCTGTGTGCTATTCCCCCCATGGCCCCTTAATACTTATCTGAGCTCGATCTCGATCCAGCGCTGTGCACAGGAGCCTCGACTCTCCTGGGTCTCTCTCTCATTGACTGAGAAATGGCAGAGGCAGCCATTGGCTCCTGCTGCTGTCAATCCCATCCAGTGAGGAGGGAGAGACCCAGGAGAGCTGAAATTCGCATGCACAGCAGGGCTGAGCAGCGCTCTGTGTGTCTTATAGACACACAGAGCGGGGCACAGGGGGGCCAGCGCAGCGGGGGACCCTAGAAGAGGAGGATCAGGGCTGCTCTGTGAAAAACCATTGCACATAGCAGGTAAGTATGACATGTTTGTTAATTAAAAACAAAAAAAACAAGCCTTCGATATGATGGTTAATGTTTGCTACTATGAAAAGTTCCGGCATCACTGCTGCTATCCAACCCTACAGGGTGTGTTGAATAGCATATCCCCCACTGGACATATATTCTGCCTAATCCGACAACACTTTTAGGTATGTCAGATAGCAGCAGCTCCTTGAGATCTTCAAGAGCAAATATAATTATTTCTACGAGCTCTGTTTACACCATCCATGTGTGGTGGTGTACACAAAAACACAGCTTAGAAGACATTGTGTGATCAAGCCCTAAATTCACCACTTGCTGGAAAGCTAAGCTTCTTCCTTTAGGCTGGCCACATTTTATTTTTTTCCTTCAAGCAACAAGGTCACTTT
Organism: Staurois parvus; assembly: GCF_062004578.1. Taxonomy (NCBI): domain Eukaryota; kingdom Metazoa; phylum Chordata; class Amphibia; order Anura; family Ranidae; genus Staurois; species Staurois parvus. Next base: position 1,363,564 of record NW_028317808.1, read on the forward strand.
AAAGAGCAAAAAAAAATATCTGCCCTAGATGTGCAATATTCTCAAACTGAGTCATATATGCCCTGAGAAGGTTAGATCCAACTTGATATTACAGTTAAGTATGCAACTATTTGGCTATTTTTGGCTGACTATTCAGAATGATAGCATGGACTTTATATCTGAGCCATCTATGTTAAATTAAATATGGATATATTTTCATGCAGAGGACTGAATTTCATTCATAGGTAAACTTACTAAAATGTACTAAGATTATTTGAAAAACAATTGTGTATAAAACATATTACCAGGCCCCAATTTAATTGTATTGAGTGTGGTTTTTTTTATCATATTAGAGGTATAATTGTAGTTATGCTTAACTCAGTTTATATGTGGGTCATGACTATGGCAAATCTGCAATTTCAATTGAAATAAGAAAGCATGAGATAGAACTGCGAACCTATCCATCCTTAAAAAAAGTGTGTGTGTGTGTGTGTGTATATATATATATATATATATATATATATATATATATATATATACACATGGTATATCACTTTTTAAAACATATACATACAATATATAATGTGTGTGTGTGTGTAGAATAGTTATTTCAAGGTTTTGTTTTTTTTTGCAAATCCTTAAAGTGAATTTCCATATTTGCAGCCAAATTTGGATAACACCTACTTTATATTTGTTACATGGCCCATTCATGTACAGTACCTATTTAAAAGTTGCAGCTTATCTTTTTTAGATGCTCTCTTCTGGACCTTCCATAAAGGAAAAATCCTATTAGTGCCCTGTGTTTATGAGGGTGTTGGGCCACTGTGTTTGCCATAATGAACCCTATTTGTAGTATGCAGGCAAATCTTCATTATCAATTGGAACGAAATCTGAACATTGTGCGTGAGGGGCCTAAAGGGGAACTCTAGACTCTATACTTGCTAATGCTTAACTATGCAGGTGGAGGCCGCGGTCATGCGAGAATCAGCATTAAGGCAGCATCTCCAACTTAGGAGTGAGCACACTTTGTGACACAATTAACTTTTCGTGTCTCAATCACCTTACAGTAACATTACACTAGACCAACTGTACACTGTCTTCCTTACACGATGCAGCTCTTGTGGGATATCGCTTAGCCTGTATTCCACTCTCCACCCAATCTTTGATGTCACCTCACTACCAGTGACATGCTTATGATGATCCTCTTCACACTCCCTGTGACATGCTGCTGGATACATGGGGGCTCAATGACTCAAGTCCATTTGCTGGTACGGAGGGGCACCAGCCCATAGGCAGGGGTCCACAGTAGGCACCCCCTAACTACCAGAACACACCATCATCCATGCCAGTCACATTGAACACACCAGCTAGTAGCTTAAGTATCAACCACTACCGGTTACTAATGGCTTTTAGATCTTTACATGTAGCATTCTCCACTTGTAAACCTTTGGTAGCACACTTCCCCAGATGTAAGTCCTGTTAGTTTGATACACAGACCTCACATGCACCCCTTTGTAGGAACTCCAGACCAAACAATTAGTTACTCTGAGAAACTTTTACTGAAGCTTCTTGCAAGTCTATATTTAACAGAACACCCTTCTCTCCTTTAATTTTTCCTCATTTTACCTTTCTTTCCTGTTCAGGCTGCCAAGGTCGTACCTCAGAGTAGTGTAAAGTCCATAAAGTCCTTCACTCTCTTCAGCACCCCAACTGAGTGCCCGTCCAAGGGCTGGAACCCTCTAAGCAGAGATTTCATCGTGCAGCAATGTCCCTCTCTGATCAAGGAGAGCTCAGATAGGCTTCCTTCCCCATTTTTCAAAAAACCTTACAGTCAGCCATTACATCTCCTGAAAAACATCTACAAGATAAGAAATATATATATACACAGGTATATCCTAGATTGTAAGCTCGAAAGAGCAGGTCCCTCGAACCCCTCGTGTATTGCATTGTATTGTTACTGTACTGTCGCATGTTCTGTCCCCCTTTATTTATAAAGCGCCAACAGTTCACTCAGCGCTGTACATTACACTGTATAATAATAATTATATATATATATATATATGTGTATATATATAAAAATTTTTTAACATGCTGTGTAAATGGGAATAAATAAGAAACATATGGTGGGGGTTTCCCAAATTTGACTGCGAAACTGGAAATATGTTTCAAAATTTCCGTAAAGCCACAGATGGAGATATTCCCTTCACTTCTTGTCCTTTCAACACAACCAGAAGTAAGATAAAATCTCTCCGAAGTGAAGGAAATTACATCATAAATAGTTGTCACCAGAACAAATGTTCCAATTGAAAGATTTCCTCTTTATGTATAGTGGTTCTAAAGTCACAAGGTTTTTTTTTTTTTACCTTAATGCATTACCTGCATTAAGGTAAAAAAAACTTTCACTAAATGTTTGCTCCCCCCCTTCTTAAATACTTACCTTAGTCCAGTATCCACTGTTCCTGTCTGCAGCAGCGCTGTTTTTTCTCCCTGGTCTCACAGAATAGTTTGATAGCAGCGGGAGTCATTCGATCCTGCTGCTGTCAATCAAATCCAGTGAGCAGTAAGCGGGTGTGGGAGCAGAGTCATGATGTGTGTATCTATGAATACACACAGCCCAGCTCGGAGGGAGCCCATATGTCTTCCCCTATAGCAAGCAGCTTACTATGGTGGCAGACACAGAAGAGGAGGGGCCAAGATCACCAGCAGGGACCCCAAATTACTTGACTTGCATAGAATATTTTGGTCTTGTTCACATAGTGTGCAGAGAGGTACGTATGTAGGTCTCTGCAAAGGCAATTGTTTTCTATGTGCCTTGTTCATACCATTCATCAAAACTGCTGTGATGTAAGTTTTTATTTCTGCCCACACATATGACACAAAAATTACCTGCAAGGACACAAAAAAAATAGTTCTTTATGTGTCCTGTTCATACCACAATGTTGATGTCATGTGAGTTTTTTTCTGCACACAAAACTGCAAACATGTTTCAGATTTCTAGGCAGAAGAATATGTATATGACACCAGGGTTGTGGGGTGAATAGGGAACATATTGTAAAGAACAATTGTTTTTCTTGCATCCTTGCAGAAACAGGTGCAGAAAAACTCACGTCTCTGCACATGGTGTGTACAAATCCTTAAAGCATTTTTGCAAACCCCGCTCTTGAAATGTTGGGCAGCAAACTATGATAGATTTGCAAAGGATTTAGAAACATAATTAATATGTGAGCTTTGTCAGGTTTCATTCTGTTGCAGTACTACTTTGCAGCAGTTGAGGGAGGAATTTATGACGCAAGATATAAACTTGTATTAGATCTGTTGCATAATGTGATGTGCTGCGTCTGTACAGTAGTGATGAGCTGAATGTATTGAGTTCAGTTTGAGGATGGTTCTCCCAACATTACTGTAGTTTGGGTGCTGAATGTTTAAAACCAGGAATGTCCATTTTCTAGAGTAACTCTTTGATGAGGGTCTGGTATGAATTTCAAGGATGACCCTTATGCAAAAAAAAAACAAAACAGTGTGGGGTCCCCTAAAAATACATACCACGCCCTTACCTGAGTATGCAGCCTGGCAGACCAGGGAATCATAAAAGGAAACATGCTCTCACAAATCACAAAAGGTAACAGACTTTCAACATGGGGAGGGTACCTTGCTGGTTGGGGGGGCTGGCAAAGTACCCTAACCCCCTTTGACAAAGACAAAGGCCTCTTCCTCACAACCCTGGTCCAGTGATTGTGGGGGTGGCTCTGTGAGCCCCCTTTAAAAATAAGGCATCTCTCAGATATCACCTTCCCCCCTTCCCCACAGTAATGAGTATAGAGTACATCGGACTCCTACTCATTCACAAAAAATGTAGGTAATAAACACATTTTTTTTTACAAGTCCTTTATTAAAAAGTATTAAACCCTCAGTGAATGGCCAAATTAGTTCTAACAGCCTACATGCAGATGAAACGTGTTTGGTCTGAACAAGCCTACCATTTATCTTTGTGTTGCAGTGCAGCAGAATTGATAAAGGTCCCCCAATGTTATGTAGCCCAGGCAGATAGGTACTACTGTGGTGCAGTAAATGAATATTAAAAAAGGTTGGTTTTATAGGGAATTAATTATTATATTATGCCATTGATCTGCGTGCTAACAAACTAAAGCACATGTACCGAAAATCAGCTGGCTCAGCATAAAAAGGATGAATTTTGGTATGTGTGTACCCTTGTCTGTTTAACAAAAGCCAGTCTTTAGGCAGGCTTCTATCAAATGGTCCTGCTGAAAAAACAGCATATGATCAGCACTTGTAGCCAATGGCTGAAGTGCTGATCTGTGTATTCTGACTGGGGGGAACCCCTGCTATCAACAAAAAGTAGCATAGTGGGGGAGATCCCTGCATACACATCGCTTGTGTGAATGCAGGGATCTATGAGTACTCACAGTGTATACCCCGCTTTAGTAATAATTTAATTAGTGGTCAATTGAATATTTAAACATTTGCAGTTTCACCTTAAAGATAATAAGGGGTTCAGACAAAGAGAGACAGGTTCAGACAAAGCTTAGATAGTAGATCATGTGTGTACTGTGTGCACATCTTTTTTTTCCTTAAATACAATCCACCACAATGAGCATTTTTACAAGGTACAAATATACCAAAGTGATAGATTAAAACATGAAATCAGTTAACCATACCTTCCCATCACCAAATTTTGAACCATGCAGTTGTAGTAAATAACTCCCAATATATGCAAAATGTACATTATGTTGTATTACAGTTTGCTTGTTATTTTAGTACATCAGACTTTTCAATGTTAAAAAAAAAATTCAAAACATTCTTCTGTTATTGAAATCGGATTGTTTCATCTGCCATGAAATATTGGCTATTTTTGACACAGTTTGAAATTATGATTCCTTACAGTAGGTTGGGGGGCACATCTGTTGAATATTTAGCCATGATACTTCAAATGTTCAGGTTTATCAAGAATATAATTTAAAATAGATTATAGGTTGCCAGCATGACAGTAGTGTGACCAAACCAAATCTACAATTTCCTTCCACTGCTCTGATGGTGATCAAGGAAACAGAATTTCATTCCTATAGCAGCTTATATCTGTGCACTTCATATCACGTATTCATTCCTCTTGTATGTTAATTTCTCTAGTACTTCACAGAGGAGTGCCAGTTTACAGCTACAGTTGATGTAAATTATGTGAATGTCAAACACACTACCTGTCTTGAGAAATATCCATTCTACGTGGCAGGGTAGAGCTATACATTCTAGAGGTTTCTATGTAAATAGGCTAGTTATTTTTATTTATATTTTATGAAAATGTCAGCCTTGATTTCACAATCATCCAAAATATGATAATTTAAACAGAAAAATAAAACAAAGATGAGTAGTAGAGGAACAGCTTGAATTTCTACCATCCTCTATGAGAATTCAGTAACGCATAACTATATTACAAATATCATTAATATTGTGGGAACCTGCTTCCAACAGGAGAGCATTAGGGACACAGTTACTCTCCAAATCATCCTTTTCAGGGTATCCTCATTTACTTTTTCAATACAAAATAGGTCACCCGCACAGGGGTGTTCAGCATTCCTCTTCCAATGCTACAAAATAGCTCATTTCAGGCTCAAATGCTTAGTTCAGGCCCCTTGCATACTCTAGTAGTGCTGTTGTTTAACCTTCAGGCTTGAGGCATCTGTCTGTTCCTCCACAGACTTCAGATTTCTCAAGCCCTGTGAACAGTTATGCATATCAATGGATGCTCCCTTGCAGTCATTGGAATCCCTTGAGGGTGGGGGTAGAAAGCCTTGAACACTAGTCTGCACCCATAATATAAGGGTTGTGTACAACTGAACAATCAACGGGTGCTGATCACTACCAGAATGTGGACCCAGGGCTGGCAGCTATATCCGACCCAATGCTCTGTAAAGCTTCCAAACTCCAGGACCCTGACCAGGAGAACATTGCCAAGCCAGTTTTCTCCACTCTAAAAAAACATCCTGGAACCCCTCCACTTGCATGGTTGAGAACCTTGGGGGACATTGGATCCTCCTTACACCTACAAATCTGAATCCTTATTGCAATTTTACCTTGTGACGTCGAACAGCCATTTTACATTATGTGTTGGTAAAGTGAATCTAATACCAAAAATAAAACTGTAATATATTGCAGCTTTCCGGTCCTTAGATGTGGTGGCTCCAATAGTTTCTTTTGATCAGACATTTTTCCCTTTTTATACATGATGCCTGCTGATAACATACAGTCCTGTCTCAACCACTTGCCCTCCTGAAGATTTACCCCCCTTAATGACCAGGCCTCTTTTTGCTACTCGGCGCTGTACTAATTCAACTGATAATTGCGCGGTCATGCAATGCTGCACCCAAACGAAAATTACGTCCTTTTTTTCACACAAATAGAGCTTTCTTTCAGTGGTATTTGATCACCTGTGCGCTTTTTATTTTTCACGCTATAAACAAAAAAAGACCAAAAATTTTGAAGAAAAACAATATTTTTTACTTTCAGCTATAAAAAATATATAGTAAACTCAAAGTTAGTTATAAATTTAGGCTAAAATGTATTCTGCGACATGTTTTTGGTAAAAAAAAATCCCAATAAGTGTATATTGATTGCTTTGTGTGAAAGTTATAGCGTCTACAAACTATGGTATAGATCGGGTGTCGGCAACCCGCGGCTCCAGAGCCGCATGCGGCTCTTTTTCACCTTTGCTGCGGCTCCGGAGCACACTGCCCACCAGGTGACAGGCAATAGGGTTGCCGTAGCTCAGTGGTCGGCAAGCCGCGGCTCTTTTAACCTCCCTGGCGGTTTTCCCGAGTGTAGCTCGTGGTAGAATTTCTATACCACGAGCTACACTCGGGCTTACCATGCGGCGCTGCTCTGGGGGTCCCTGCAGCACTTACCTTGTCCTTCGTTCCCGCGATGTGTCCCCTGCAGCGTCCCCGGCATCTCCTCCGGCCGATGCCAGCATCCGGCTTCTGTGTTCCAGTCCCCGTGAAGTCGGGACGTACGGGCGCCGCCGGCGGTGGGAAATTTAAAAAATTTAAAAAATGTCTTTTTTTTTTTTTTCAATTTTCAATAGTAAAACATTGCTGTTTCATCCCATTTCACATACATATTGTCCCTAGTGCTTTGTCCTGTGCCCTGCCTGCATTTTGTCTGTTATTTCTGCCTGGAAACTTAGAAAAGTCCATGGCGTCCAAAAAGCGTCCCTTTAGGTCAAAAGCGGTTTTAGACCGGCTAGAGAACAGCGATAGTAAATCAGAACCACTTGCAGAATTGAGTGATAATGATTTGTGGGGAAATTTTCCTAAAAATTACAGCCTACAATAAAAAACTATTTCCATGCGAAAAAATGGTACCGCTTTCAGCACAAAAAATCGGAAGGAATCATACCGCCAGGGAGGTTAATGCAGCTCTTCTGTGTGCCGGGCGCCCGCTTCCCTCCCTCCTCTCGGGCGGCCGCCCCAAAAGTCAGGACTCTGCAGCTAGCCTAGCAATGGGCAAACTACGGCCCGGCGGACCTTATAATCCGGCCCGCGGAGCGTGGCAAACATTGGCTGTCAGGATGTAGGCGGGGCAGCGTGACGAACTCCTCTCCTCTCACAGTCCGCCCTGAAGACCAGAACTGCGCGGGAACACGGCGAGAGGAACGCGCGGAGTACAGGTAAGTGAATTGACACAATATGGGAATGAATTACTATAGGGGGGATGAATTACTATAGGGGGGATGAATTACTATAGGGGGGATGAATTACTATATGGGGGATGTATTTTCAGTTTTAAAAATGTGGCTCTCAAAATAAATTTTAATCGTGGTTTTGGCGAGATTTGGCTCAGTTGAAAAGGTTGCCCACCACTGACCTAAGGCTATGATTGTGATTATGACGATACACTGTGGCCCTGATTAACCCTTTGCTTACTGGGCCCTTAAACCCCCTTCATGACCAGAGCGCTTTTTGCAATATATGCAGTGTCGGATTTGTTTTAAATGTTGCAATGGTTTTGCGGCTCCCAGTCTTTTTTTCCCTCTCGGAAACAGGTCCAAGTGGCTCTTTATGTCTTAAAGGTTGCAGACCCCTGGTATAGATACTACAATTTATGCCATTATTTTGCTGTACAGCGCTGTGCTAGTTTACTGGACAATTGCGCGGTCATGCAATACAGTACATAAATGAAATGTATGTCCTTTTTAGCACAAATTGAGCTTTCTTTCGATGGTATTTGATCGCCTGTGCGTTTTTTATTTTTTGCGCAATAAAAAACAAAAGTCTGACAATTTTGAGAAAAAAACACAATATTTTGGACTTTTTGCTATAAAACATGTCCAGTAAAAAAAATGTAAAAATCAAATTTTGTCATAAATTTCTGCCAAAATGCATTCTGCGACATGTCTTTGCAAAAAAAAAACCCCAATACGTGTAAATTAATTGGTTTATGTGAAAGTTATAGCGTTTACAAATGGCGGGAAAGATACTGGGATTTTTAATTTTTTTTTATACTAATAATGGCGGCGATCAGCGACTTATGGCGGCGATCAGTGACTTATGGAGGCGACCAGCGACTTATGGCGGGACTGCGGGACTGCGGCGGACATTCTGACACTGGGAGGGAACTGACTTGGGGTCACTGACATCGCCAGTGACACCAATACAGTGATCAGTGCAAAAAAAAACACTGACACTGTACTAATGGCACTGGGGAGGAAGGGGTTAACTTTTTTATTCACTGAAAGGGTTAACTGTGTGAGGGGAGTGTTTTACTAGGGGGCGGGGGGGTGTACTGCACAGGGACACGCTGATCGGGAGAGAGAAACTCTTCTCTCCCGATCAGCGTGTCAGGAGCTGTCAGGGAACTGACAGAAAGCAGAGCTACTGCAGCCCTGCTCTCTGTCAGTGATTGCCGCTAATCGGCGGGACACAGCTGGTAATGACCGGCTGCGACCCGGCGACTGACACCCGCGGCCGGGATCGGCGGTGCAGGTAGGGTGGCGACGCGCCTCATGCGCGCCCCCTACCCGTTTTGCAAAAGCTGGGCGGCATGTGCTTAAGCAGGAACCAGCCTAATTCCAATCCATGTATGGTTTAGGTGGTTGTACAATCTATGGATTGACTTCTGTACAACCAGCCTGTCTGGTTATTCCTGAATGATCAGTGCCTCCAGCTATAGCCAGCAACACTGATCATTGTATTCTGCCAAAAGGGAAGGCTCCCTGCCAGCAGAATACAATAGCTCAGCAAGAGTGATTTTCCCTTGCACATCAAATGTATGGATGGGGGAATCAGTTCATTTTTTTCCGTTCAATCTGCTGGTGGAATGACAAATAATGAATCATGTATGCCCTGCCTTAGGGTGAAAATTCTGAATTATGGCACTCTGTCTCTGAAAAGGCAATGCTGTCACCCTAGACTCTCAGACTAATAACACTTCCCTATATTCTTCATTTCCACTATATAGAGGCAAATTGTTTTCTTTTAGTTCATGAAAGATACCTGGGAAAGCTGATAACACTGTTTATAATTTCAGTTCAGAGAACAGAAACGTATAAGGACAATACCATTTCAAACAGAATTAACAGATATTTTTCTGTACTTGCTAAATGTATTTGACCTTTAAAAATGTAAATCTAATGCAGCCACCACATCTAAAAACTAGTAAATTCCAATACATAATGTTTTTGTTTTTCAGTTTGGATATACTTTAATCATATAATAATAATAATAATAATAATAATAATAATAAAAAAGGTATGTCTCAACAATTTTCTTATTCCGTTCCTTAGTATTCCATTGAGGCAACCATGTACATACTATCTGCCAACATATGAAAGACAACAGTGCAAAACTCAATCAACAGTAGCATATCCACTTTTTCTCTGGTATTTCAGTAGTAACCAAGTGACCATTATTTCAAGGAAGGCTTTTTTCATCAATAAAGAGCCAATAATGTGTTTTTGTTTATTATTGAAATACACAGTATATACTGTGTGTGGCTTATTTATGTTGGTAATACTAAAACCTTATGCAGTACTAGCTCATCCCCTATGTCCAAACACTAGAGAAATGAAAAAAAAAAAATGTTCTTACATCGGGTTTCTGCTCTATTAAAAAAGCACTTCCTTTACTACCTTACAACAAAAATATAATAGTGCAGCTCACTGAATACTTTCAATGTGCTCACTTCTGGTCAGGGTTGGACTGACAACTCACAGGGCCCCCGGGCAATAGGGGATCATGGGGCCCCTGTGTCCTTGCCTAAACTCAAAAAAGCCTATGAAAAAGGTACCAGGGGCATCTCATGGGGCCCCCTACTGACCCCAGCCCTCGGGCAGTGCCCGAGTTTCCAAATGGTCAGTCCGCCCCTGCTTCTGGTTTTCATGTGTACAGATCCTTCAAGACATTGTCAATACAGATGCATAACACAGATACTATCTTTATTGGAGCCCCAAGTGAAAATGAATACAGTAACTGTAAAAGTTTAAAATATATATTATTAATAATAATAATACTGATCATAAGTGTGCACAGCCTGTGGCATTAGGGTGTGCACCCCAAAGCTCAAACACATATGCGTTACGCCCCCCACCCCCAGACCCCCACAACCACCAGCCAACCAGGGAAGAGGCCTTTGTCCCCATCAACATGGAGACAAGGTGCTTTGGGGGGCCCCCCTGCCCCAAAGCACTCCCCTCATGTTGAAGGCATGTGGCCTGATATGGTTCAAGAGGAAGCACGCTCACTCGTCCCCCCCTTTCTTGACCTGCAGGGCTGCAAGCTCGGATAAGGGTCTGGTATGGATTTTGGGGGGGACCCACACGCCATTTTTGAAAAACATTTTGGTGTATGGGTTCCCCTCAAAATCCATACCTGACTAGAATGGCTTGGCATAAATGGGGGGGACCCCATGCATTTTAAAAATATTACTAAAATATTGCATGAGTTTTAGTAGTGAAGACTGTTTATTGAATTGTCCCTGTTTGAAGTTTGTGGTCGATCGTTCGGTAGGTTCGAATGTTTGACCGCGAACCAAATGGGGTGTACGGCCCATCACTAATACTGATATTTTACAATAATGCTACTGGGATATACAGTAGGCACTTAATACTTAATGCTACATCCAATAGTAAAGTTGCCTTGCCCCTAGTTAGTAACAATGTGCAAATGCATTAGTAGACACAGGTAAAATACTGTGTTTTGCCAGTAGCCATACTGTATGTTACAGAGGTTTGGTTAGAGATGGCCATTTGTATAGGTTCCAGCATTGTGGAATTTACAAAGTTTAGGGAATTTTGCACAACACTGCCCCAATTTACATATCCAATCTTATCTCTAAATATCACCCAAACCGTACACTCCGCTCCTCGCTAGACCTCCAACTTTCTAGCTCTCTTATCTCCTCCTCCCATGCTCGTCTCCAAGACTTCTCCAGGGCGTCACCCATCTTCTGGAACTCCTTACCCCAACCTATCAGACTATCACCTACTCTACTTACCTTCAGGCGATCATTGAAAACCTTCCTATATTGGTCCAAAACTGTTGTTGTTTTGGAACACTTTTTATATGTTTACTGAGTTTTCTAATAACTCTTTGTGTAGTGCTGCAACCCTTATATCAGAGGCTTCCCTAAGGTTGGTGTCACCCGGTGCGGTAACACTTGGTGACACCCCCTCCGACAATCCCCGCAGAATGGATCAGATCTGCTGATTGAGCATAATGGATCGGACTCGCAGGATCGTCAGCATGCAACCTATATGGGGTGACACTGGACCAGCTCCAAGAAAAGGTAAGTTGTAAAGAAAGCCAACGATCCCCGCAGGATGGATCGGATCCATCCTGCGGGGATCGTCAGCTTGCTTTACAACTTACCTTTTTGTGAAGCGGGTCCGATGTTACCCAGTGCGGTCGGAGTCACCTGGTGTGGACCGCACCCCCCGCACCTGCCTCAGGACGCCACTGCCTTATACTATTTTGATTTTTTTTAATATAAGGATGAAGGGGACAGCTTGGCTGCATTGCACCTGTGCTCACCTCTGTTTTACTATATACAGTGGGGATCGAAAGTTTGTGCACCCCAGCTGAAAATTTGTATTAATGTGCATAAAGAAGCCAAGGAAAGATGGAAAAATTTACAAAAGACATCCAATTACAGATTAGACATTCTTATAATATGTCAACAAAAGTTAGGTTTTATTTCCATCATTTACACTTTCAAAATAATAGAAAACAAAAAAATGGTGTCTGCAAAAGTTTGGGCACCCTGCAGAATTTATAGCATGCACTGCCCCCTTTGCCAAGCTGAGACCTGCCAGTGTCATGGATTGTTCTCAATCATCATCTGGGAAGACCAGGTGATGTCAATCTCAAAGGTTTTAAATGCCCAGACTCATCTGACCTTGCCCCAACAATCAGCACCATGGGTTCTTCTAAGCAGTTGTCTAGAAAACTGAAACTGAAAATAGTTGACGCTCACAAAGCTGGAGGAGGCTATAAGAAGATAGCAAAGCATTTTCAGATGTCAATATCCTCTGTTCGGAATGTAATTAAGAAATGGCAGTCATCAGGAACAGTGGAAGTTAAAGCAAGATCGGGAAGACCAAGACAAATATCAGACAGAACAGCTCGCAGGATTGTGAGAAAAACAATTCAAAACCCACGTTTGACTGCACGATCCCTCCAGAAAGATCTGGCAGACACTGGAGTTGTGGTACACTATTCCACTATAAAGAGATACTTGTACAAATATCGTCTTCATGGAAGAGTCATCAGAAGAAAACCTCTTCTACGTCCTCACCACAAAAATCATCATTTGAACTTTGCAAATGAACATATAGACAAGCCTGATGCATTTTGGAAACACGTTCTGTGGACCGATGAGGTTAAAATTGAACTTTTTGGCCGGAATGAGCAAAGGTACGTTTGGAGAAGAAGGGGCACAGAATTTAATGAAAAGAACCTCTGTCCAACTGTTAAGCATGGGGTTGGATCAATCATGCTTTGGGGTTGTGTTGCAGCCAGTGGCACAGGGAGCATCTCACGAGTAGAAGGAAAAATGGATTCAATAAAATTTCAGCAAATTTTGGATGGTAACTTGATGCCATCTGTGAAAAAGCTGAAGTTAAAGAGAGGATGGCTTCTACAAATGGATAATGATCCTAAACACACCTCGAAATCCACGGGGGATTACATCAAGAGGCGTAAACTGAAGGTTTTGCATGGCCTTCACAATCTCCTGTCCTCAACATAATTGAAAATCTATGGATAGACCTTAAAAGAGCAGTGCGTGACAGACAGCCCAGAAATCTCAAAGAACTGGAAGACTTTTGTAAGGAAGAATGGGCAAAGATACCTCAAACAAGAATTGAAAGACTCTTGGCTGGCTACAAAAAGCGTTTACAAGCTGTGATACTTTCCAAAGGAGACAGTACAAGATATTAACTCTGCAGGGTGCTCAAACTTTTGCAGACGCCATTTTTTTGTTTTCTGTTATTTTGAAAGTGTAAATGATGGAAATAAAATCTAACTTTTGTTGACATATTATAAGAATGTCTAATCTGTAATTTGATGCATTTTGGAGATTTTTCCATCTTTCCTTGGCTTCTTTATGCACATTAATACAAATTTTTAGCTGGGGTGCTCAAACTTTCGATCCCCACTGTATATGGTGTAACAAGCAAATATGTACAATTAGGTGCGTTTTGATCTATTGAAGGAGTTAAAGAAGCTTACTCTGGACAAACATGAAATCTTTTAGAATGAATGAATAACATCAGATGCACGCTCCTTATAAGCTTGTGGAAAATGGTTGTAGATTAAACAGGACAAGGTCTTACATAATTTACCTTCATTTCCCTTTGGAACTAAATGAGACATGGATAAACTTGCAGAAAAATGGATTTGCAATAGAATGACTGTTCAATTTGACAGAAAGAACTGATATAATTTGAGGAAGACAAACAGCTGAGAAAAACATAGCTGCAAGCAGGCAGGTATCCTGGAGTATTGAGAGAGCTAATCAAAACAGGTTGAACTGAGTAGTTCATAATTTTCCCACAACCAAAATATGGACCGGATATAACTGAATGGGTCGTGACTGTGTGTGACCAGCTTAACTTGTGTTCATATTTCTATGCCGAAATCTAATTTTAAATATAAAAGTGCTATCCGTGAGATTGTTTAGGAAGATGTTGTCTTTCTATAATATTACTTAGAGGCTTCTTTGTGCATATGAGTATATTTTATATAGCTTATATTTGGTTTAGTAAATATATTTGAATCATTTTGATCTGTTTCCTTAGATTTATTGAAAACATTATTCTGCTTAACTGTACTCTAAGGCAGAGTTTCTCAACCTTTTTTCAGTCAAGGCACCCTCTAAAATTATGGACAGTCTTGAGGCACCCCCATTCTAAAATGTTAAAAACTTTTCTAATAGTTTTAAATAACGCAGCAACATCCGCACATATAGGACACGCAACGTTAGAAGTGATTTTATTCTTCCAAATGAAATACACGTTTGCACACTGGTCCTGACTAGTATTCCAGTGTTTCTCACAGTTTTTCTGATGTGACCCCAGCACTGACAGAGAAGGGCAGGGAAGGGTCAAACAAGGATGCTGTGCAGGCAACTGACATCCTCCTTATCAACCGATAATGTAATTGGTTGTCAGGATGCCGGTGGCAAGAAGGTCGTAATGGCACACAATGAAAACCTGTGGCTTTGTGTAACTAAAAGTCCAGCTTCTTCCACCTATTAGCTTGTATACACGTTGTGTGCAAATTTTAGACATTTTGCCAAGGCACCCCTGAAGAAACCTCAAGGCACCCCAGGATGCCTGGGCACTCTGGTTGAGAAAGGCTGCTCTAAGGATAGCAATACACCATACTTTTATATCCCCTCTATACAGGTGTATGCTTTGCTCTCTGGGATGCAAAGGGGAGAGTGCTAGATTGCCCGGGTTGCTACCTAAGTTGGTATTTACATGCGACATACCCTTGTTCAGAAACATCCCAATGTGCAGTGTCTATAGTAGTGGCAGTGACACTAGATCACATCAGAACTGATAGGGATTATAGTGAGGTGTTGTGCTTTTGATCAGGGCTGTTCTCAAAAAGGTCACAAGTTAAGGGCCTTGAAATACCTGTGTGGATTGATGTGTAGAAACTCTACATATAAAAGGGCTGGAAGCAGTATATCTAGATCAACTCGAGGTATCTATAAATTATTCTAACCCTTTTCAGGGGTCTTAAGAGTGCTTACCCTTCTTCAGGATTATGATAAAGCATCAGCTACAGTGGGGATCGAAAGTTTGGGCACCACAGCTAAAAATTTGTATTAATGTGCATAAAGAAGCCAAGGAAAGATGGAAAAATCTCCAAAAGGCATCAAATTACAGATTAGACATTTTTATAATATGTCAACAAAAGTTAGATTTTATTTCCATCATTTACACTTTTAAAATAACAGAAAACAAAAAAATGGCGTCTGCAAAAGTTTGGGCACCCTGCAGAATTTATAGCATGCACTGCACCCTTTGCCAAGCTGAGACCTGCCAGTGTCATGGATTGTTCTCAATCATCGTCTGGGAAGACCAGGTTATGTCAATCTCAAAGGTTTTAAATTCCCAGACTCATCTGACCTTGCCCCAACAATCAGCACCATGGGTTCTTCTAAGCAGTTGTCTAGAAAACTGAAACTGAATATAGTTGACGCTCACAAAGCTGGAGAAGGCTATAAGAAGATATCAAAGCGTTTTCAGATGTCAATATCCTCTGTTCGGAATGTAATTAAGAAATGGCAGTCATCAGGAACAGTGGAAGTTAATGCAAGATCTGGAAGACCAAGAAAAATATCAGACAGAACAGCTCGCAGTATTGTGAGAAAAACAATTCAAAACCCACGTTTGACTGCATGATCCCTCCAGAAAGATCTGGCAGACACTGGAGTTGTGGTACACTATTCTACCATAAAGAGATACTTCTACAAATATGGTCTTCATGGAAGAGTCATCAGAAGAAAACCTCTTCTATGTCCTCACCACAAAAATCATCATTTGAACTTTGCAAATGAACATATAGACAAGCCTGATGCATTTTGGAAACAAGTTCTGTGGACCGATGAGGTTAAAATTGAACTTTTTGGCCGGAATGAGCAAAGGTACGTTTGGAGAAGAAGGGGCACAGAATTTAATGAAAAGAACCTCTGTCCAACTGTTAAGCATGGGGTTGGATCAATCATGCTTTGGGGTTGTGTTGCAGCCAGTGGCACAGGGAACATCTCACGAGTAGAAGGAAAAATGGATTCAATAAAATTTCAGCAAATTGTGGATGGTAACTTGATGCCATCTGTGAAAAAGCTGAAGTTAAAGAGAGGATGGCTTCTACAAATGGATAATGATCCTAAACACACCTCGAAATCCACGGGGGATTACATCAAGAGGCGTAAACTGAAGGTTTTGCCATGGCCTTCACAATCTCCTGACCTCAACATAATTGAAAATCTATGGATAGACCTTAAACGAGCAGTGCGTGACAGACAGCCCAGAAATCTCAAAGGACTGGAAGACTTTTGTAAGGAAGAATGGGCAAAGATACCTCAAGCAAGAATTGAAAGACTCTTGGCTGGCTACAAAAAGCGTTTACAATCTGTGATACTTGCCAAAGGGGGCAGTACAAGATATTAACTCTGCAGGGTGCCCAAACTTTTGCAGACGCCATTTTTTTGTTTTCTGTTATTTTAAAAGTGTAAATGATGGAAATAAAATCTAACTTTTGTTGACATATTATAAGAATGTCTAATCTGTAATTTGATGCCTTTTGGAGATTTTTCCATCTTTCCTTGGCTTCTTTATGCACATTAATACGAATTTTTAGCTGGGGTGCCAAAACTTTCGATCCCCACTGTATACAGTCTAGATCGGGTGTCGGCAACCCGCGGCTCCGGAGCCGCATGCGGCTCTTTTTCACCTTTCCTGCGGCTCCGGAGCACACTGCCCACCAGGTGACAGGCAATAGGGTCGGCAAGCCGCGGCTCTTTTAATGCAGATCTTCTGTGTGCCGGGCGCCCGCTGGCAAACATTGGCTGTCAGGATGTAGGCGGGGCAGCCCGGATGTAGGCGGGGCAGCGTGACGAACTCCTCTCCTCTCACAGTCCGCCCTGAAGACCAGAACGGCGCGGGAACCCAGCGAGAGGAACGCGCGGAGCAAAGGTAAGTGAATTCACACAATATGGGAAATGAATTACTATGGGGGATGAATTACTATAGGGGGGATGAATTACTATAGGGGGGATGAATTACTATATGGGGGATGAATTACTATAGGGGGGATGAATTACTATAGGGGGGATGAATTACTATAGGGGGGATGAATTACTATATGGGGGATGAATTACTATGGGGGACGAATTACTATATGGGGGATGAATTACTATAGGGGGGATGAATTACTATAGGGGGGATGAATTACTATAGGGGGGATGAATTACTATGGGGGATGAATTACTATATGGGGGATGAATTACTATATGGGGGATGTATTTTCAGTTTTAAAAATGTTTCTCTCAAAATAAATTTCAATCGTGGTTTTGGCGAGATTTGGCTCAGTCGAAAAAAAAGGTTGCCCACCACTGACCTAAGGCTATGATTGTGATTATGACGATACACTGTGGCCCTGATTAACCCTTTGCTTACTGGGCCCTTAAACCCCCTTCATGACCAGAGCGTTTTTTGCAATATATGCAGTGTCGGATTTGTTTTAAATGTTGCAATGGTTTTGCGGCTCCCAGTCTTTTTTTCCCTCTCGGAAACGGGTCCAAGTGGCTCTTTATGTCTTAAAGGTTGCAGACCCCTGGTCTAGATCAACATGATGATATAGATAGATATATATATATATATATATATATTTCATTTATTTATTTTATTTATTTAAATATGTGTTCTTTTTTTAAAACATTGTCTTGAAAAGGCTATATTGTTTCGTACATTGCATGCTACAGTATGACACATTGGGCTAATTTGTCAGGATAATCTGGCAAAACAATAATTGTTTCAGTTGCCGTTCACAGCCTATTAAACTAAGTTAGTTATGTAATCACAACAGGATTAAGCTGATTTAACTCCTCATTAGTCTTCTGCTGGTGTACATATGAATTAGTTGACTAATACACTGGGATAGTCAAATTAGCATTGAGAAGAATGTTTTGACTTGTATGCTTCATTAAACAACAGCTGGCCAGTTATTTCACAATGATACCTTACTACAAATTGTATCGTATTCTACTCAGCATTTTTAGGCTTAGGAATTACATCATTTGATAAAATAAGTATTTTAAATCTCTCAGCTATTGTCACCAGTTTGGCCCTGACACAGAAAACACCCATGTACATGTACCTTATGAGATAAAGTGTCACAAAGTGATTATTCTACTTCTATGGTATACAAGTACCTAGGAAAACATGCAATAAGATAAATATTTGAAGACTTCTTCTGTATGCTTGGCATGTAATCTTAGATAACAACACCCTCTAAATTAAGCCCTTGTAAAGAAATATATGATCTTTGATTAATCCAGGTATTGAAAGTAATAACACATATGTAACATAAATGCCTCCCTTCCAAGGTCAGCAGTAACAAAAATCCTGTGACCTGCAGTCCACCCCAAAATGTATAGTGTTAACAAAGATCATGTTGCTCGTATTTACACTCCATGGATCAGTAAGAACAAGTATATAATCTGAACTATTAGCAAACGTAAAGACCAACCCATATTGATTATTAAAAACAAAGTATTTATTATTTTTTTGCATTGGAGCCTGCAAAATAATTCAGCTACAAACAGTGATCTGGCTTCTGCAAACTATTCCTCCAGCGGAAAGCCAGTACTGCGGTATGGACCTTCAGTTATGAGACTGGGATAAGTATCAATGAACAAGTACAGCAATGTCATGACACCTGTGCTTCATTGAAAAGTACAAGTCTCTCTGCCGTGGTGGCAGATGTGGCACGATTTTGCGTGCAGTTTTCTGTTTGTGGAATTCTTACTTCCTTGCTGTAGTGGTTATGCTAGACCTGTGATTCTGCTCACATGTGCAGCTGGCTTCTGTGATCACCTATGGGTGTCGCCTGCTCTACTGTGGATTTATATCCCTTTCCCTTCTATCATTTCCTGTTCCGCCTCCCAGTCTGCTTCTCTATATAAAGACACGATCAGCGCAGTTTGTGTTGCCTAAGCAACTTCCTAGTTCCTCTATACTCCTGCTTTCCTGCGTATTACTTGCATTTTATTTCAGACTTCCCGCATAGCGACCAGGGGCGGACTGACAACTCATGGGGCCCCCGGGCAATAGGGGATCATGGGGCCCCTGTGTCCTTGCCCAAATGCAAAAAAGCCTATGATAAAGGTACCAGGGGCATCTCATGGGGCCCCCTACTGACCCCGGGCCCTCGGGCAGTGCCCGAGTTTCCAAAAGGTCAGTCCGCCCCTGATAACGACGCTAGCTTTGTCAACTGTTTTTGCTTGACAGCCTCAAGTCCTGACCATGGCTCTTTTCCTGGATCCTCTTCTGTCTCCAACCACCTGTACTCTGCACATGTGAGTGGTCTCTGCATCTTCAGATGGGTGAACATGGGGGCCATGACCTGGTTCCAATTTGCTGCAAGTCCATCCCCACCATCAGAGGCATTGGTGAAGAAACAGGCTGGGGCTTAAACTCCATGCCCTGGGGAACCCTGAGTTGGTCTTCTAGAAGGGCTCACTACCGTAGGAACCTGACAAGATATGACTTGTCATTTTTTCATTCATAGATTCCTGTGACTGAATGATGTGACTGTGTGGGTGGAGCCTCTAATTTTGTAAAAAAGGGCAGTTTGAGGGTAGAGGTTTATGCATTGTGATTATGCTTTATGGTACACCTTTTATCTTTTGACACTATGGGGTTTATTTACTAAAGCTGGTTTACTCAGAATCTTGTGCACTTCTGCATAGAAACCAATCATATTCCAGATTTTATTGCTAAAGCTTAATTGAACAAGCTGAGTTTAGAAGCTGATTGGCTACCATGCACAGGTGCACACAATTTGGAGTGAACCATCTTTAGTAAATAAACCCCTATGCATCTATTTCATAGATGAGATATTTGAAAAAAGGGCATCCTTGCCCATCCCATTAGTTTTCAGTGCCTACATTTATAATGGCAAATGTCAGGTCTATACTTATCCACACCTAAACAATGCTTAACTAACAGGAACTACAGCAGATGCATAAACTGCACCACTGTAATAATGCTATAGCTGAAACATTTTTTCTTTTGGATAAAATAGGGATGTGTTAATATTCTTGTCAGCTTATTTTTTGCTTTCAGGGTTTCAATGGAGAGATTTTCCTTTACTCCCTGTCCTAGAAGCAGCCAGCAAGCGATGTACAGTGCAGAGAGGGCAAAGTGTCCCCAGTAAGTGGTGACCATTTTGAAAGAGACAAAGTGCTGAGGAAGACCCCTAGGGGTTTATTTACTAAAGCTGGAGAGTCCAAAATCAGACTCCCTTCTGCATAGAAACCAATCAGCTTCTAACCTCAGCTTGTTTAATGAAGCTTTGGCAATGAAACCTGGAAGCTGATTGGTTTCTATGCAGAAGTGAGTCTGATTTTGCACTCTCCAGCTTTAGTAAATAAACCCCCTATTGTCTACAGCCACAGTCTGGGCCTGGCCCTTCCCGTCATATGGAACTGGGGGAGACAGAGCCCGTACTGAGGAGATGATAGCCACGTGAGTGGCAGTGACTGAGCTGGACACAGCTGTTGATGGAGTGTACTGTGTAGGCTCTGTGAGCAAAGCTTCAGAGACTGTACAAAAATAACAGAAAAAACTTTCTGCACTGCTATAGGTATAGATAGGACTATTGAAAAAAGCTGCAAACACCTAGACCCAGACACCACTAGCAGAAGGAAACAAAATAAATAAAATGGTGTTGCGCTAATATCAATAGTACTAAGGACACAATAATTCGAAGAGTGGGGAGACAGAAAAAATAACCCCAAAACAGAGGTGATAAGTATAAAGGCCTGAATCCAGACCTTTATACTTGAACTTAGTTTGGTCTGGGTTCAGGCCTCAGGTTTACATTTGTATGTATTATTTATGGTCACTTGCTGATTATTACTCACATTGTCTTTGTCACAGTCCATATTGCACCTAATTAGGTTTGGATTCAGGTCTTTATACTTATCACCTCTGTTTTGGGGTTATTTTTTCTGTCTCCCCACTCTTCGAATTTTTGTGTCATTAGTACTATTGATATTAGCGCCACACCATTTTATTTGTTTTGTTTCCTCTGCAGAGACTATGCTGCTCAGAGTACTTCTGTGCATTGACAGCAGGCGTTGGAGTGAATGGCTACAGCAGAGTGGGACCTGTGTGCAGAGGGCCTGCTAGAGATTGGTGATATATAGGGTTGATGTGCAACCCAAAGTACTACTGTTTGCTGGCTGTGAAGACTGTTGCTGTACAGAGCCACTGTACTTACGTTACATGGGTCTGTTCCTGCTTCTGACTCTGAGGGAAGGAATGCTGCTGCCAAAGATTCATCAGGACCATCGAAGTGATGAGACCTTTGACCACCTGTTTGACGATGCTGTTGCTAATATTTAAATGTTCTGCTAGAGGAAAGTAAGCCCTGCATTTCTGTAACTTTCTCATTCACTCAATATTTAAGGTAGTTGTCCATTGCAAGGATGGCAGCAATCATCCTTGACCCCAAGTAATCACCAAACATGTGCTGCAGCTTCTGGCAATAGCTTCTGGCAATAAACAACCCTTGGAACTAAGTTAAAAAAATGTTTTGAACATGTCACCACATTGTCCGTGAGACAGTATACGGCCAGCCTCTGGAAAGGAGTTTAAAATATAACTTGAGGTAAAACTTTTTTCTTTAGTTTTTGAGAGAATGGAGATGTTTTTATTGCTTTTTGTGCCCTTTGTTAGGGAGGTTTGCCCTTGCTTTTTGTCCTAGTTACCATTTGTCAGGAATGGACTTGCCAGTAATGGTGGGACTCACCTGCCTTGTGGGCTGCAGTACCAGGGCTGGCCAGCGGGTGCTCCCAGCAATCAGAGACTCAACCCTGCAGCCAGCCAAACACCTGAAGTTGATCATGCAGGTGTATTTAAGGGATGGCCAGACCTACAGTCTCTGCCTTGGTGTGTGGTTTTCCTGGGCCCTGTATCTTGTTCCTGCATCCCTGTCCCTGTCCCTGTCTGACTGATTCGTTGCTGACCCTGCCTGATCTGGACCTCTGCTGACTTCTCCTGTTTCATCCCTGGCTTGTGACCCCGACCATTCTCTGCCTGGCCCCCTGTACCTACCTGTACGATTGTTATTGACCCGGCCTGCCTGACGACGCTTGCATTGTATGTACTGTTATCTGTGGGTGGTTTGGTTTGGTTAGTTTGCACTGTGTTATGTTTTAGTATTGCACTGCGTTTTTGTTTGTATTGTTAGTCTTTAATAAATTATATTGTTTATAACTTATCTGAAGCCTGCGTTTCCCTGCGTCAGTCACATACCTCTGGTCACACCCCGGAGCCCTGACACCATTATCACATAGAGTGAAAGTGAAGGAAGGACTCTGGTGACAAATACTGGATTCCCTTGCCTTGGTGGCGTTTATTTTCAATTCCTGTTGTATCTATGCATGTGCCCTGTATAAGGAGGCACTGATGTTTGGAAGGGAACTTATTTGTGCCCCACTGATGCATGTGCAGCCACTTCAGCATGGTCAAGGTAGAGTTTCACTGAGTAGCCATGTCACAAGTCAGGTAGTTTGCAGGCAGATGAAGTTCCTTCTGAATTTTACTCAGCCCTACACTGGCTGGGTGTGACCACTTGAAATGGCTAAACACTCTCCTGGCTGTAGGGATATTGTAATTATATATATATACTTTATGTGGTGTATTTTCACGTTATTGACCAAGCCAGAATATGACGAAGCTAGATCTATTTTACACAACAAAAGCAGCGAAGAACACTTTGCTATGTTCATTTTATGCAGTATCACCTTAGCACTCAGGGTTACAATTCAAAGGAGGTAATTTGCAAACTTGCAAGGGTGATAAATTGCAGATAGCTCAGTCAGACTTGAAAGGAGTTGGTGTCAGGAATGGTCTTATCTCTGGTAGTGCTGGGGCTTACCTGCCTTGTGGGCTGCAGTACCAGTGCTGGCCAGCGGGTGCTCTCAGCAGCCAGTGTCTCACTCCTGAAATCAGGCCATCACCTGAGGCTTATTGCAGGAGGTGTATTAAAGCAGGACCAGGCCTGCAGTCAGTGCCTTGGTGTATTGCTCCCTTGTGCCCTGTATCCTATATCCTGTATCCTGCATCCTGCCTCCTGCCTGCCTGATGCTCCTGCTCGACTCTGACACTGCTTGAACTCTGCTCGTACCAACCCCGCCTGTTCCTGACCACTCTTTTGCCTGCTCCTTTGTACCTTGTCTGCCCAATAGCTACCGACCCGGCCTGCCTGACTACGTTTGTGCTCCATACATATATATATCAGTTAAGGTTTGGGTTTTGTTTGCACTTCGTTGTACATATTTATATTAGTTTAGGTTTGGTTTGTTTGCACTGCGTTTGTGTATTGTATAGCATTTAATAAATTATATTGTTTACACCTTACTTGAAGCCTGCATTTCCCTGTGTCAGTCCACACATCTCTGGTCATACCCGGATCCCTGACAATTGGTTATCTACTAAAAGGGGTATTATGTATGGTAAATAGCATTCTTCAAAGGGTAACTTGTTTATCTAATTAATAGTAAAAGAATGCAGTTTAGGAAATATCTAGACAACTTTTACTTCATCTGTCCAAGTCCAAAATACATTACCTGTCACCCAGAAGATCAAAGGGGCTACTAAAAGTGGCCAATCAGATTGCTTGCCATTGTACTGAATAGGAAAAATGTGTATATTAAGGAAGCTTCTTTTTGGTTAAATGTTACAGGAGAAAGGGGTTCTCTGAAGGTTTCTAATGATTGCATTAATATTCTAAGTATCCTGTCATCTGCCTTGTCTGTATCTCATCTTTATGAGGAGCTTCTTCCTTTCATTAATATGGAAGCACAGGTATAGATCATAACTCACATTATTGCATGCATGGAAGCTACCTAGGCGCCTATTATAGATCGGACATATGCTGGATGATGTAGTATCTCCATGCTTGATATAAAGTATCTTAAATGGGACTCTGAGGGTTCTTGTTCATTGTAATATTTACAAGTATTCAGCTGGATTTCTGTCATCTGTAACAAATATCTTTATCTGAATAAATGCATCTCTCTGGAAAAGAACTGTTGGACTAGTTGCTGCGGGAAAAGTACATTTATAAATATACACTGGTCATCTGTCCTCCTACATTAATATAAGACAACACTGGCCTGCCTCAGAAGATTATGTAAGCCAGGATACTTATCCAGGAAGTGCTGCAACACCAGGTTGAAGACTTGTGCCAGACAAGATATGTTTGAAATTTCTTTGCCAAAGTGAGGACAGCAGGCTGGTGCCATGGTCACACATGAGCTTTCTTGGTGCAAGATGGTGTGAGGTTAACCATAACTGGGTCTGCCCCTTCAGATCCAACAGAATCTCTGCCTAATGTGACTCCCCCAGCTATAACAACTGAAACACTTTGTGGTAAATTTCTGCCTGAGCTGTTGCGCAGCCTTGAATACATGCAGGGAGTTGGGATTTCAGAGGATGGCTCACAAGAGGGCAATGAAGAAAAGTAGAACATGGGGGTGACTGCATTGTCACTATTACAAGCTGTAGGAATGTGGAACAGCACAACCAGCTCCAATGGCGTGCCCCTTCCCGGGTGCCAGCAGAGTTACCCAATGGGTCATGAACAGTATATAATGTCTCTGCCCATACTTGCTGGACCAGGTATCTGTGGACAAGTGGATTCTACTGTTGACAGCGTGTTCCAGCCACATGGAGACATTACTTTCTACATGATAATGGAGGGCAGGAGTGGCTCTGGACATGGGGTGTACTTTTTCTTCTATTCCAGCAGGCTGAGAAACTGCAGAATGCAACAGCTGGAGATGGCAGGATGGAGTTGGCAGAAGCACAGCAAGGTTGGAGCCTACATGGCCCCATGCTGACACTCTAGTCTGCTTGAAGAGTCATAAGATAAACCTCTAACATCCCTTAAAAGACTTTTAACATTGCTGGAGACTGCTAAGGGGGAACCCTGTATAGTGGGAGTAGAAATGAAAAGGGAGGAGCAGGAGGAGTGCAGCCCTTTTGCTGCCAACAGCTAGCTTTCAGTTTCTGCTCCAAATGAGCTGCATAGTGAGAAGTATTGTGTCTCTTGGTCCCGTGGTACCCAAATGACCGATAGTATTGTCATGCTTCCTACTGCAGCTCAAGACTGCAAATTACTATGGTGTGGTGTACAGCACACATGTTGAAACGGCCTACAGAGCTGAGCTCTGTGGAGCAGCTATGATAATAGCTGTATGTGGGGCATATGTTGCTTGGGTGCAATGGAAACAAATGCACTAAACTGCACTATAATGATACTGTATGTGGTGCTCCACTACAAATACAGGGCAGAGTCTGTGGTGTCACCAACAACCACAAGCTACTGTTGATTTAAACATGCGAGAGTCATTTTGTTTTGATCTGCTTTTTGGGTGAAAATGTCATTTTTGGATATTTGTATATAGTATACTTTATACTTTTATTAATACTTTATTAATCCCAAAAGGAAATGTTATTGTATGTATGTATCTGAATCTCCAAATGGACAGAAACGAATGGCCATGAATTCGAAAACAGTTATAACTAAATTAACAAATGCATTAGTTGCATACAGATGACCTTACATGATGCGATAGTAGTTTAGGCCCATGGGGAAATTAATAACATTTTTTAATTTGTTTGATAATTCAGATTCGGATATCAAATGGATCTGAATTTCCTTCTTTAATTCGGATGGACAGAATGCTAGTCAATATTGTCTAATCAGCTCATGTCATTTCTCTTGGTGGACTGGACTAGTGTCCGAAAATATTACATTTATCCGATTCGATAATATATCTAATATATAGCAATCTTCTGGAAAAACTTTAAAATTTTTCGTATCCATCTGCCTAATGCGAAGATACTAAACACATTTGGAAAAGTAGGGATGCACCAATACCCTTTTTTGATCAGCGAGTACGATTACCGATACTTTTGTTCAAGTACTCACCGATACCGAGTACTGATACTTTCCGATGCAATTTGCGTCAATAAAAAATGTACGGATGCAAATTGCACCACAAGGAATAGCACGCTATTTGAACAGGAATGCGATTGACCGTGACGATGCTGACCAATCAAAAGCCCTCTAGCCCGTACTATCATCCCTGCACTCAGAGAAGAGAGATTTCAAATCCCCAGCTTTTCCTTCTGTGACAGCATGGGATCCGTGCAGGGAGGTTTCTTACACCACTCCTGTGTGAACTCTCAGGCTATGACAAGTCTGGGTTCACATAGGAGCAGTGAAGCAACCACATGGGATTTGTACAGACATTGCACTGCATTCCTGTACAAATCACATGCTATTCTTTGCAGTGCAATTTGCATTCATACATTGCATAGATGCAAATCGCACTGCAAAGTATCGGTTTCTGTAAAAAGAAAAAAAAAACAGGAATTCCTTTCATTCATACCATCCCCTTGCCTTAGATGAAGGTCTAACACAGACTTTAATGAGGGACCCCATAAAATTTAAAACAAAATGCCAAGTGGTTCCACCTAAAATACATAGCAGACTCTTATTCCTAATGGGGATCTGGTATGGTTGTAAAGGAGACCCCTCTCAAATTTTGGTATGGGTAGTGGGAAACCCACACAAAAGTGTGTGTATGTGTGGTCCCCAAAAAAACATACCAGACCTTTTTCTGAACATGCAGCCTAGCAGGCCAGGAAAGCAGGGGAATAAGAGCTGATTTATGTGTTACTAAACCCAGGACCCTGCATTCACCATATCTTGTTTCCCACAGTAAACAGAACATGGAAATGCAATTATTTTAGTAAATATAAACTGCTAAATACCTTTTCTCATCAGTAGTATATAACAGTTTTGTGACTTCTATCATTGTCCAGCTGAGCACTGATTAATGCTTGTAGGAGAAGTTTTAATTCTCCCCTGACTGTTATATGTGGCTGCATGGCCCCTGACCCTCTGTCTGGACAGTGCTGATTGGCCCTGTGCCAATCACATGCACCCTCCCAATGAAAAAAAAAACCTCTCTAACAATACACACCAAACTGAGCATGTGCAGAGTGACTCCTAGAGCTCTGTACTATCAGCAGATGGATTGGGGACAGTAGAAGGGGAGGGTCAGAGAAGACAGGATTAAACAGCCTTTTTACACAATGCTAAGGATTAACCCCTTAGGTTCCACAGTGAGTATAACAAGCATGCTTCACTGCATATACAGACAGATTTTACTGTTGTGGGTTTAGTAACACTTTAATAAATGAATGGGGCCAGATGGCCAGCATTAAATGAATAGGACTGAATGATATCACTGGTTGCTAAGGATGTGGTGGGTGTCGGTACCTGTTGCTTCCTTAAAAAACTTGACAGTGGAAGATGGAAGATTTCAAATATAATAGGAGAAAAGTAGCAGGAGAAAAATCTGCTGATTTATATGACGTTTGGGTCTTGCCAAACAAGCCGAAAGTCCAGTATTCAGATGTCAAGGTCCTACCTTTCTTCAGAGCTTGTGCATCTCCATGAGCTGGCCTCCATCTTGGTTTTCTGCAAAGCATGGTGGGAACCTTTATGCCTTCAGGCTTCTGCGGCTCCTCCTCAGAAGGGTGTGGTTGAGCACATTTAAACCTGCTGTCTGCAAGTGTGCTCTGCACTTGTGTCCTGTATGTTGCCCTGTTGCAAGCTCTTGTGTTGTTCCCATTGCTCTCCTGGTAACCGACTCGGCTTGGACAAGACTACTCTCTGCGTTAACCCTTTATCTGACCTGTTGAACCCGGCCCGTGACCTGAGTCTTCTTTGCCTACCGTCTAGTACTGTCTGCTCCATTGTTATTGACCCGGCTTGTCTGACTACTCTACTCGTGATCCCATCTAGCTCCCACCAGCTGTACGCCATTGGCGGCAGTCGTTATCGCAGCTGGGGTCACTCGGGGGCCGCGACCTGGTCTCAGGCTGCGTCAAGTCCATCCCCACCATCAGGGGCCCTGGTGAAGGGTAGCCTGGGGCTTAGACTCCGCGCCCTGAGGGACTCTGGTCTGTGGGTAGTGGCTGTCGTCAGTCGCAGCGTGACCGTACCATAGGCCTGCCTGCCCATTCCATCGTTCCTGCCCTGACATTACACAAGTGCCATGAATCCTGACGGTGCGGGTACGCCTTCGATCCCTATGTTACTCGCCAGACTCGACCAACAGGATCGCTTGTTGGATCAGTTCGCTCAGGCGTTGCAGGCTCTGCTTGCACGCACAGCGCACCTTACCCCTGGGGCTATTAGGTCAGTTGTTACTCCGGTGGACTCTCCCACTGTTGCTCCGGTTGTTGCACCTACCTCTGCATCTGTTGCGGAACCCGCGGTACCCAGAGGTATGACTGGTTCTGCCCCTCTTCCTCAGCGCTTTGGGGGGGAACCGAGTCAGTGTCGTGGTTTTCTTAACCAAGTGGGGATTTACTTTGAATTAATACCTCACGCTTTCCCTACTGAGAGGGCAAAAGTGGGCTTCCTAATCTCGCTGCTCTCTGATAGGGCCTTGGCCTGGGCTAATCCCTTATGGGAGAGGAATGACCCGGTGATTCACGTGTTTACCCGTTTCGTTGCCTCCTTCCGTACGGTATTCGACGTACCCGCTCTGCTGCCAAATTTCTCATGTCCATGCATCAGGGTTCACGAACCGTTGCCGAGTACGCCATCGAATTTCGTACTTTGGCGGCAGAGGTGGGTTGGAACAATGAGGCTCTAGTGGCTGCTTTCTCTCATGGTCTCTCTGATGCGTTGAAGGACGAGATCGCAGCCAAAGAACTGCCTGTGGAGTTAGAGGCACTCATCTCCTTCCTAATCTTGATTGACACCAGGCTCAGAGAGAGGCCTTCATTTAAGGAGCGGCTGCGGAGGCCTCCTAACCGTTTGGCGCCTACGTTTTCTGTCCCACCCGTGCCTCCCTCTCCTCCCACGCCTCCTGGGGATGGTTTGTCTGGTAGTGAGCCCATGCAGCTGGGGTTTGCTCGCCTTTCCGAGGGGGAGCGGGCCTCTCGGCGTCGGGAGGGTCGCTGCCTGTACTGTGGACTCGGGGGGCATTTTCGGCAGTCCTGTCCGGTCCGTCCGGGAAACGCCCGCACCTGAGATCCTGTCGGGGGCAGATCTTGGGTGGAGTTTCCTCGTCCCCGGTTTCCCGTAAAGATAAACCGCTTATCACCGTTGTCCTCTCTTGGGCAGGAGGCTCGGTGACGGCCCAGGCGCTGGTAGACTCTGGGGCTGGCGGTTTGTTTATGGACAGTTCGTTTGTGGCCCAGTACTCCATTCCTCTGCAGGCTCGAGAGACTCCATTGGTTCTCGAGGCGATAGATGGCAGGCCCTTGCAGCCATCGCAGGTTACCCACGAGACCCTGCCGGTGGAGGTAGCTATTGGGGCTGTTCACAGGGAATTGGCCTGTTTCCAGGTAATTTCTTCCCCACACTACTCCGTGGTTTTGGGCTATCCCTGGCTTCAGAGGCACAATCCGACCTTTGATTGGCGATCGGCCGAGATTCTCTCATGGTCACCACGGTGTGGGGCTGGTTGCATCCGTGGTCTGGTTAAGGTGCTGTGCACCTCCTCGGACTCTGTGCTGCCCACTGAATATGGGGAGTACCTGGACGTGTTTGACAAGGTGCGCGCCGGTGCCCTGCCTCCTCATCGTCCATACGATTGTGCCATAACCTTACAAACTGGTGCTACTCCTCCGCGTGGCAGGGTGTATCCTCTTTCGGTGGCAGAGAATCAGGCCATGGAGGAATACGTTGCGGATGCGCTTTCCCGGGGGCACATTCGCAAGTCTACGTCTCCAGCAGGAGCTGGGTTTTTTTTTGTGAAAAAGAAGGGAGGTGAGCTGAGACCCTGCATTGATTTTAGGGGTCTCAATCGGATCACGATTAAAAATGCTTATCCTATTCCGTTGATCACCGAGTTGTTTGACCGCCTCAAGGGAGCAACGGTCTTTACTAAGCTCGACCTTAGGGCTGCCTACAACCTTGTACGGATCAAGGAGGGAGATGAGTGGAAGACCGCGTTCAACACCAGAACCGGCCACTATGAATACCTGGTTATGCCCTTTGGGTTGTGTAACGCACCCGCGGTCTTTCAGGAGTTTATTAACGATGTCTTACGTGACTTGTTGCAGCAGTGCGTGGTGGTTTACTTGGAGGACATCCTGGTTTACTCTGCGTCTATGGAGACTCATACCCAGGATGTTAAGCGGGTGCTGCAACGGTTACGTGAAAACGAGCTTTTCTGTAAGCTCGAGAAGTGTGAATTTCACCAATCACAGGTTGCCTTTTTAGGCTACATCATTTCCCCGATGGGTTTTTCTATGGACCCTGAGAAGGTTTCAGCGGTTCTGCAGTGGCCTCGTCCCAGTGGTCTTCGGTCCATTCAGCGCTTTTTGGGATTTGCCAACTATTATCGGAAGTTTATCAGGAACTTTTCCACATTGGCAAAGCCTCTCTCAGATCTGACCAAGAAGGGCAGTAACCCTCACGAGTGGTCACCCGAGGCCATCTCAGCTTTCAAGGCTCTGAAAGCCGCCTTCACTTCAGCCCCAATTCTGTCTCATCCCAATCCTGGGTTGCCTTTTGTTCTCGAGGTTGATGCATCTGAGACAGGAGTAGGCGCCCTCTTGTCCCAGCGTCAGTCACCCGAGGGACCCCTACTTCCTTGTGGGTTCTACTTCAAGAAGCTTTCCTCTGCAGAGTGCAACTACCAGATTGGAGACAGGGAGTTGTTGGCCATTATTCTGGCTCTCAAGGAATGGAGGCACCTGCTTGAGGGTTCTGTGGTCCCGGTCCTAGTTCTCACTGACCACAAGAACCTCACATATCTCTCGGAGGCTAAGAGGTTGACACCCCGTCAGGCCAGGTGGGCTCTGTTTTTGTCACGTTTTAACTATGTGGTCTCTTACTTGCCTGGTTCCAAGAATGTCAGGGCTGATGCCTTGTCGCGGCAATACTCTGAGCTGTCCAGGGAGGACGCTGAGCCGACCTCAGTCATTCCTCCAAACCAGATCCTGGCTGCCATTCGTACCAACCTGACTTCTCCCCTTGGGGAGCAGATTTTGGCGGCTCAAACTAACGCTCCACCTGAGAGACCTGCTGGAAGATGTTTTGTACCTGAGGGATTGCGTACCCGCTTGCTACGTACCTACCATAATGCCAAGACTGCCGGTCATCCTGGTAGGAACCAATTGTCCTGGGTCGTTTCTCGGTTATTCTGGTGGCCATCTCTCCGTTCTGACATCGCCTCATATGTAGCAGCTTGTTCGGTCTGTGCCCAGAATAAATCTCCTCGGCACCTTCCATTGGGCCTTCTGCAACCCATTCCCAATGGGGAGCGTCCCTGGTCACACCTGGGAATGGATTTTATTGTGGATCTTCCTGCGTCTCAAGGTCATACGGTCATTCTTATGGTGATCGATCGTTTTTCTAAGATGTGCCATTGCGTTCCATTCAAGAAATTGCCGACTGCACAGGAACTGGCTATGGTTTTCGCCAAGGAGATCTTTCGCTTGCACGGGTTGCCCAAGGTGATTGTCTCGGACCGTGGGAGCCAGTTTGTGTCCAGGTTCTGGCGCGCCTTCTGCTCCCAGTTGGGTATCGAGCTTTCCTTCTCTTCGGCCTACCACCCTCAGTCCAATGGGGCTGCGGAGCGTTCCAACCAGGCCCTGGAACAATTCCTTCGTTGCTATATATCAGATCATCAGGACAACTGGGCCGATCTCCTGCCATGGGCAGAGTTTGCGAGGAACTCGGCTGTCAACTCCTCCTCTGGGATGTCCCCCTTCATGGCCAACTATGGGTTCCAACCCGCTGTATTGCCTGAGTTGTTCTCTCCACAGGACATTCCGGCTGTGGATAACCACCTGGCTGCTCTGCGCTCCTCATGGGGGCAGATTCAGAGGTCCTTGAAGGACTCAGCACAGCGCCAGAAGCTCCAGGCTGATCGTAGACGGTTGCCCGCTTCCTCATACCAGGTCGGAGATCGGGTGTGGT
This sequence comes from Staurois parvus, assembly GCF_062004578.1. Classification (NCBI taxonomy): domain Eukaryota; kingdom Metazoa; phylum Chordata; class Amphibia; order Anura; family Ranidae; genus Staurois; species Staurois parvus. The sequence continues at coordinate 1,395,819 of NW_028317808.1, forward strand.
TGTCCACTCGCAACCTCAAGCTTCGGGTGCCCACACCAAAGCTGGCCCCCCGTTTTGTTGGTCCTTTCCGCATTCTTCGCAGGGTGAACCTGGTTGCCTATGCCCTTGCTCTTCCTCCTGGGATGCACATCTCCAATGTCTTCCACGTATCCCTGTTGAAACCTCTGATCTGTAATCGCTTTACTGCCTCTCTGCCTCGTCCTCGTCCTATCAGGGTCGACGGTCATGAGGAGTATGAGGTGAGCCGCATCTTGGATTCTCGGTTGGTCCGCGGTCGGGTACAGTTTTTGGTCCATTGGCGTGGTTATGGTCCCGAGGAACGTTCCTGGGTTCCTTCCGCGGATGTTCATGCTCCTGCCCTCCTCCGCGCTTTTCACGCCCGATTTCCTCAGAAACCTTTTGTGGAGCCACGGAGGGGGAGGGGCCCTTGAGGAGGAGGTACTGTCAAGGTCCTACCTTTCTTCAGAGCTTGTGCATCTCCATGAGCTGGCCTCCATCTTGGTTTTCTGCAAAGCATGGTGGGAACCTTTATGCCTTCAGGCTTCTGCGGCTCCTCCTCAGAAGGGTGTGGTTGAGCACATTTAAACCTGCTGTCTGCAAGTGTGCTCTGCACTTGTGTCCTGTATGTTGCCCTGTTGCAAGCTCTTGTGTTGTTCCCATTGCTCTCCTGGTAACCGACTCGGCTTGGACAAGACTACTCTCTGCGTTAACCCTTTATCTGACCTCCCGTTGTTGAACCCGGCCCGTGACCTGAGTCTTCTTTGCCTACCGTCTAGTACTGTCTGCTCCATTGTTATTGACCCGGCTTGTCTGACTACTCTACTCGTGATCCCATCTAGCTCCCACCAGCTGTACGCCATTGGCGGCAGTCGTTATCGCAGCTGGGGTCACTCGGGGGCCGCGACCTGGTCTCAGGCTGCGTCAAGTCCATCCCCACCATCAGGGGCCCTGGTGAAGGGTAGCCTGGGGCTTAGACTCCGCGCCCTGAGGGACTCTGGTCTGTGGGTAGTGGCTGTCGTCAGTCGCAGCGTGACCGTACCATAGGCCTGCCTGCCCATTCCATCGTTCCTGCCCTGACATCAGATGAACACCCCAGAGAACAAAGTTCTCATCCCAGTGCATTAGCAGCCAATGACACTGTGTAGCTTGTGCAGCATGAAGTATCCATTCATAGAATGTAGACTATGGTACCCCATTAATTGATTCAAGGCAGAAGTGCGTGTGCAGGAGAGAAAAGAACTGGTGGTTTGTGGCTGGCCAGAGCTAGCAGAGGTCTGAACTGGCAGCAGATGGTATCACAGTCCATTATCCAGGCAAGGGTCATGGCAGGCAACTATCTGAGTCTAATCCTTATCCAAGTAAATGGTCATGGCAGGCAGAGAGCAGAAGAGTAATCCATTATAGAAGCAAAGGCTCAGTAAGAGCAGAATTCACAGATGACAAGACGGGGCAGACAGTAAAGACAAGTCTAGTGTGCAGGACCAGGTAGAAAAATATTATCACATGGCTAGAGCTCTGGGCTTGTGATGTCCAAATAGAGCGCTACAATGCCACAGCCAGAGAAGAAGCATAAAGACAGAACTGGGATGTGTGGCTGCTAGACTAATTAGTGTGGAGAAGGCTAGGCAAACAGAGGCAGCCTACTACCCAACAACGATGCACCTTCCAAGAGCACTGCCACCACGGGCCAGTTGGAGTAGGAGGCATTGCTGCCAGAGCCAAGCCTGTTGTCCATAAACCACTGGCAGCTGAGGTGAGTGAGAGGAAATATAGTAGTGTCTCTCAAGGTTCTAACACATCTGCTTTCCTACAAGTATAGCATTTGCCTGTGTATAGCTCTTTTGTCTAAATTATTATTTTTTTATTCCTGTTATTGCTGTCATTGCTGGATTGAAGAAAAAGAGCAACAACAAAGGTTAGAGTGTATGTGTGAATGTGACCTGCAGATGACATCATTTAATTTTAAAATTCATATAATTTGGAGTATTTATATCACAATAAGGGAAACACATCTATTAGCGCCTGCAGCATTTGATAAGAATACAGCTGGGATAATAAATATCTCACTTTTCTAAATAACATTAAGTTATGACAGGCCCTCAAGCCTTTTTTCGCAGATGCAACTCTATTTGAACTTTTATATTACCATACATTCTTCATACCACAACTGCTAAACTCACAGCCGTTAAATGGAAATATCTGTTGCAGGTAATCTCAGCTCTTTTTGGATACGGATTAAACTGAGAATGACCTGTCTGTCATAGTGGATAACTGACTTGATTGTTACGACTTTTATTTATATTCACTAATAAAAAATAAATAAAAAATAACAGTGTTGAAAATGGCTACACTTGGCAAAAGAATACTTGCCTTCAGTCCTGCTCCAGAAGTCTTCAATGTGCATCTCTGCTTGGTGCTATACAACGTTTGCATGACACTGCCCTAGGGTAGGCCTACTTTTTGGCAGGTACCTACAATAAGCTGTTTGCTAGTCTAGCTAGTTGGTCTGGAGAAGGGGTTAATTTTAAGGACCTCATTTCCCAGGCTTTTGTCTAGGGCCCACCTTCCACCCTTTGGTATACATAAATATGGGAAAGATCCAGTTCAGGGTGAGCTCCAGGAAAGAATTGGAGCGAGAGAGAGCACCAAAAACTTGGAGTCCAGAAGTTTGAGAACCAGCATGTACTCCTACAAGATACCAGGGTTTTGGTCGACACTACCAGTCGTTGGAGATCGACAGTCATGAACTATCATCTGTTAAGGTTTGTCTGGGCAGCCACCACCATAACTTAGTTTAGGGTCTGGATTATATTTTTTCTGTTATTTATTCTGCCATGAAGAGTTACAGCAAAGTTGTTAAACTGTTCCAAAGCCTGGTCTGATGTCGTTCAAAGGGGTGCATGATGATTTCTGGTATATGAAAGGACAGGGAGGGTAGAGGACATATGGAGTATGAACTCAGTAGGAAGGAAGAGAACAGTTGCTACAGGTAACCAAAGGCTGGTGGAGAGTGTACATCAGCCTGTCATAAAGCATGGTACCTGGCATGGCAAAAGGGTCCTCCATTAGCGAAGGGGTCAGTGATCTGGCTTCCTCCCCAGTGGTCTGTTCCCTGAAGATTTTGGAACCAAACTCAGATTACAGAGACCCATTGTCTAGCCGCGTGGTACAGGAGAGCTGAAGGAGTTAAGTAAAGCATGCATGAGATTCATGTTAGTGCTCAGCGGGACCCCATTCTGTCACAGAGCGTGAAGTAACAGGTATGCTGGACAGGTGGAGAGCACACGGGCTCAACAGCATCCCTCCTAAATGCTTCATACTACAAGGGAGATGTGTAGTGACATGAGATGGAATGCATTACAGAGGAAAATGGTATGGCTCGCCTCTAACCAGGGGTACTCCCATAATGTTGATGTCACATGAATGTGGCCCCACCTGGCCCCAGGCATTGACAAGCATGTGCACACACAAGAAAAGGTACAAGCAGGGAGAGGTGGCCCTGCCCACATACTGAGTATTAGGGATCAAGTTTAGGTTTGCTGTTAGTATGGGTTCGAGGCAAATTCTGCTGGTTTGAGATTTGTGTTCCCAACAATTTTTTGTGCAGATTCATAAGAGATAATTTTTTAAGCCATAATGCACTGCATACCCTTTCAACTATAGCCAGCAGACTTACAAGGGCAAGAAAGGGGACATTTGGATAAGCATGCCCCTTCATTATAAAAGGGGAAGCACAGAGCAGCCATAGTATCTGTACATTATAATTCTGTTTGCTTAGCTCTAGGCAATCATTTGCCGCCTTTTTTGTCCTTATTGGGGGATTTGTTCTCTTTTGTGGCTAATTTGAAGTCAACAGTCATTTGTATCTGTTGTCCTGTCTAAAGGAATTTTTTTTTTGCTGCAAGGCTAACCGATTCCCGACGAGCCTATTATAATATGACGGTCAGGTGGGCGTATTGAGCATTGTTATCCTGGGTGGGCGTCATGTGACTGTCACCCACATCAGTGCACTAGGCCGCTACCGGTACTATGTGATCGCTGTGACCAAACACAGCATATCATATGACAATCGTACACAGTGCATGACTTCCATTCATACCATTCATTATGTACTATTGTGTTGTTCTCTGTGATTTGTCACAGTTATCACATGGTACAGACAGGGCAATCACAGCCCATCTGTACATATGATTAGCTGTGGCCAATTCCAACTAATCACAATAGTAAACACTAAATGAATGTATTTAATTCATAAAAAATGGTTGCCTATAACAGTGATTATAAGTGTTATAAGCGATCATAAAAAAAAAAAAGCCTGATCATCTCCCCAGAGTACTACAGTGTTAATATGGTAACACTGTTTTGCTCTGGTCACAGTATGTAAAAAATTGAATAAAAAGAAAAAAAAATTAAATAAAATTACATTTACACTCTACATTTTCATGTCTCTGATCACTGCCACACCAATAATATGATGGTGCTGTACTACACTGGTGAAAGTATGTCAAAAAAATGTTAATTTTTTTTTTTTAATTTCTTATTTTTCAAAAAAAGTGACACAAAATGATGACTTCTAAAAACTTGCCATGCCTCTTAATAAATACCTTAAGCTGTCTACTTTCCAAAAAAAGGTATTTTGGAGGGTACTGTCCTGGCATTTTCAGACCTCAAAAAATGAGGCCATCAGGGTTGATCAATGTTCTAATATGTATACCATAGTTTGTGGACTCTTTGCTACAGACTAAATAATATACATTATTTTGGTTATTTTGGTTACTTTCACCAAAGAAATGTAGCAGAATACATTTTGGCCTTCATTTTATTTGCAAAATTTTATCACAGAAACAAAGAAAAACGCATTTTTTCAACAAATTTTCAAAGAAAATAAAAAACCCAGTGGAGATTAAATACTGCTAAAATAAAGCTCTAGTTGGGTACAGTGTTGCTTGGCCGTGCAATTGTCATTCAAAGTGTGACAGTGCTGAAAGCTGAAAATTGCCCTGGGCAGGAAGGGAGTGAAAGTGTCCTGTATTGAAGAGGTTTAGGAAAAATTTAATTTTATGGGGGGGTGGTGTTTTGTGGTTTTCATTTCTTTTGGTGTTTATTTTTATGTTGAAACGTTTTCAGTGCTTGAGGCAGAGAATTCACTTGTCCATCTGTTCTGGTGCAAGAACAGTGTGCACCAGGGGCGGACTGACAATTCATGGGGCCCCCGGGCAATAGGGGATCATGGGACCCCTGTGTCCTTGCTCAAACTCAAAAAAGCCTATGAAAAAGGTACCAGGGGCATCTCATGGGGCCCCCTACTGACGTCGGGCCCTCGGGCAGTGCCCGAGTTTCCAAATGGTCAGTCCGCCCCTTGTGTGCACTTAGAACAACTCTCATTATATCACCCACATTTACTGCAACACCTTATCCCCATATATAAAATAAAAGATAGGCATACACCAGTTAGGACTATTATCCTCTATTCAAGGTATCTTTCTGCTGGTCTATAGTATATTCATTATTGCAGCAAAACCCCAACCTGTGCTCTTTGTCACTAATAAATTTGGACCTAACCTTGCTATTTAAAATTGTCATGCTGTTGGCCAATTGTATACTGCTATGTCTTTTAATTTGCGTAGGTGTTGATGGTGCTGTGGGGAGTTGAATTTATATTTATTTATATTCAGTTATTCATTTAGGAAGTGGTTTTATTTTATATAATTATTTGTACAATAGGGAGTGTGTTTTTCCACTAGGGGATATGGATATCTTGAATTTCATTAATAATAGACAGGTTAATCTTAATGAGGTTTTTTCAACTATACACAAGAATTTTGAGGATAATTTAGAAATTATGGTGAAGAAAATAGGGTTCACTATGGAGAAAAAAATTCAGTTATGGTGGGATATCATTACCTTTGAAAAATATCTGACGGAAGATATTATTCCCAGACGCTTGAGGTGGGATTTAGGTCCTAATGATGGGCTGGTGGATGAAGCTTCTAACAAAGAATGGAAGAGTTTTTTCCATACCTGTGAGAAGCAATTAATGAATATGTTGCTAGAAAGGAAAAAAAGAAAGCTTCAATCAGTAGAAATTAAACTTGTGGAACTGGTAAACAAGGTAGAAGCCTTCAAGGATAATAAGGAATATGAGGAGGCATTTAAGAAATTGCATGACCAATTAAATAAAAAAGATACTGAGATTAAAAAGAAAAAACATAGGAAATATATGAGGGATATGGGAGATTATCAGAATAACAACATTTACAAATGGCAGAGTGTTATTGCTAATAACTGCCATTCTACTACTACCACGCCAGATAACTCACCTATTAAAGGAAAGATGCAAACAAAAAGTACAATTCCCGTTGATAAAATGGAAGATAAAAAGAAAGATAATGTTAGATATATACAATCAGTTCAACCTAAGTCTCTGTGGAAGTCTAATGAAGGAAATTATGGGAGCCCTTATAGGACCAATTATAATGTTCCAGTCCATAATAGATTCCAACCTCTGGAGGGATGGAAAAATCCCCGTGGATTCGGTAGAAACCTAAGAGGAAATAGGAATTTTTTTCAATGGAATTACAGAGGGAGACCCCCGGGACCCCCACTAAGAACCCCCTATTATCAACAAGGATGGGGAAGAGGAATATCAAGGGATCCACCTTATCCCTACCAAAATTTTCACAGAGGGGAGATGAAGGGATTTCCCCAAGTAAGGGGTCAAGACCAAACAGAGTATTCGATGGAAAATTCAGAAACATTAGGGATGGAACCAAAAATGGACAACAAAAGAAAAAGGAAAGATGTTTAGGGAAAGGGATATACAGTTGCGAGAAAAAGTATGTGAACCCCTTGGGATTACGTGGCGTTTTGCATGAATTGGGCATAAAATGTGCTCTGAACATCATCTAAGTCACAACAATAGAAGAACACAGTCTGCTGAACATAATACTACACAAACATTAGATGTTGCCATGGTTTCATTGCACATAACATGTAAACATTCACAGTGCAGGGAGGAAAAAGTATGTGAACCTTTGGACTTAATAACTGGTTGACCCTCCTTTGGCAGCAATAACCTCAACCAAACATTTCCTGTAGTTGCAGATCAGACCTGCACAACGATCTGGAGTAATTTTGGACCACTCCTCTTCACAAAACTGTTTCAGTGTAGCAATATTCTTGGGATGTCTAGTGTGAATTGCTCTCTTAAGGTCATGCCACAGCATTTCAATCGGGTTGAGGTCAGGACTCTGATTGGGCCACTCCAGAAGGTATATTCTGTGCTGTTGCAGCCATTGTTTTGTTGAATTACTTGTATGCTTTGGGTCATTGCCCTGTTGCATCACCCATCATCTGCGGAGCTTCAGTTGGCGGACAGATGGTCGTACATTTTCCAGCAAAATGTCTTGATAAACTCTGGAATTAATTTTCCCATCAATGACAACAATCCGTCCAGGCCCTGAGGCAGCAAAGCAGCCCCAAACTATGATGCTCACTCCGCCATGTTTTACAGTGGGGATGAGGTTTTGATGTTGGTGTGCTGTGCCTTTTTTTCTCTACACATAGTGTTGTGTGTTCTTCCCAAACAACTCAATCTTGGTTTCATCTGTCCACAGTATATTTTGCCAGTAGTGCTGTGGAACATCCAGGTGCTCTTTTGCAAACTTCAAACGTGCTGCAATATTCTTTTTAGACAGCAATGGCTTCCTCCGTGGTGTCCTCCCATGTACTCCAGCCTTGTTTAATGTTTTCCTTATTGTACATGTGTCAACAAAAATGTTAGCATGTGCCAGAGATTTCTGTAGGTCTTTAGCTGACACTCTGGGATTCTTCTTTACCTCAAGCAGCATTCTGCGCTGTGCTCTTGCAGTCATTTTTACAGCACGACCACGCCTAGGGAGAGTAGCAACAGTGCTAAACTTTCTCCATTTGTAGACAGTCTGTCTTACCGTGGACACATGAACATCCAGGCTTTTGGAGATACTTTTGTAACCCTTTCCAGCTTCATGCAAGTCAACAATTCTTGATCGTAGGTCTTCTGAGAGCTCTTTTCTGCGAGGCATGGTTCACATCAGACAGTGCTTCTTGAAACCAGTACACCCAAAACAGGTGTGCTTTTTAAGGGCAGGACAGCTGTCAGCAACACATCCAATATCATCACACTGATTGGAGTCAAGGTTGGCTCACTCCTGGCTCCAATTAGCTCTGGGAGAAGTCATTAAGCTAGGGCCTCACATATTTTTTCCTCCCTGCACTGTGAATGTTTACATGTTATGTGCATTTAAACCATGGCAACATCTAATGTTTGTGTAGTATTATGTTCAGCAGACTGTGTTCTTCTATTGTTGTGACTTAGATGACATTCAGAGCACATTTTATGCCCAATTCATGCAAAACTCCACGTAATCCCAAGGGGTTCACATACTTTTTCTTGCAACTGTACATCTATCAAATGGGATCCACTCTATCCAAAATGTGTTGGGATTTAAACCTAGTGGGAGCTATACAAGAATGAAAACAAACTGATTTATAATTAGCTTTTGAAGCAAGGTGCACATGAAAAGGTATTGCACAGTCTAACCATACAAACAAAAAATGATTTCCCAGCACACTTAACAGCTAGCCTGCAAAAAAGCCAAAATGGTACTGTCTTACAATTTACATTAAAAACAGAGGTTCAGTTCTAACTGTTATATTTGAGAGTCTCCATGTTGGAGTATATCTAGAAGAAGACAAATTAATGGTGTATGCCTGGCACAGGGACACATTAGAAGCCCAGCAAGAGACCAATGACAGCTGTGGGAGTCCATTGCATCCCCACATCAAATCCAGCGAGGGGCTGGATGGGCTCCCTCAAGACATACCTGTCTGGATAAAGTAGTCAATGCTTAGTATCACCTTGAAGATTTTTACTTTTTTGCTGTTTACATCCCCATTTATTTTGAGACGCTTAATGATTTTTAATTTAAAGATTAAATAGTTATGAAACTTACATGTTTGACTGGGGTTGCCCTTTAAATATGTTTATCTGTATTGACTAAAAAAGTCATTAAATGTAACCTATATTTTATTTTGTAACTGCTACTGTGAATTTGCTGTAGAGTACATAAACACTGTTTGGTACTTTCCCCTGCACATGATGTGAAAATTAATAAGGAAACAAGATGAACACTTCTGATAGTCAATCTTGAATTTTGTTGTTTATTTAATTATTTATGTCTACAGATTTTTTAACAGTATGTACCTTGAGAGTGCAAAGAAGAAATGTAATGCTTGAACTATTATGAAACAGAGTAATGCCTTCCAAAAGTTAGCATTCACAATCTAAACTCTTGTCATGTTCATTTTGTAGAGTGTGTATACACCTTCAACTTTAATGATCTTTCAGTTGACTCAAAATTTGTTTCTGTTCTCTGAGCTCATTTTCTATGGCAGATCACATGAGCTCTGAGTAGTTTCCAAGAGTTAGATGAGAATGATTAAAAACAAAGAATAAACTCCTGGCATGGAGACATTGTGGCATAATGGGTTATTGACTGGCCTATAAAGTATAGAAACCTATTTCTTTCTGTCAGCTACTATACTTGCTGAATTCAATTTGCAGAATAATCCAAGCAACCTCCCTAGTGTATCAAGAGTAGGTTGAGACAAATGAATGCGGGGGATGAAAAGTTTATAGATATTCAACTGCAAAAGCAGAGTTTTTGCTCTATCTTTGAAAAGAAACATTGCTTATAAGGATATATACTTTTTAAAAAAAATAAATTTTTGACATTTTTTTTTTACAAATTAAAATCTATTAAAGGTCCAAGTCAACCCACTCTCTAGGTTTTCTATTTCCTTCTCAGACGTCCATCTCCTGCATGTATTTTTTATATTGTGGGTCCATGACATCCTAATAAGTGAGTCAAACAAAGCCTAACATCCTTCATCCTGGAAAACAACGGGCCCTGGATCGCAGAGTAGATGAGTCTGTTGAGGACAGTGCCAGAGAGGTGAAAGTATTAAAACCAGAGCTATAATTTGTATTTGTATAATTCCTGGGCATTTTAAAAAAAATAAAAATATTCGGTCCCTAAGTTTCTGTCATCCTGGACCCCATGGGTGGTACGTTTCCTCCCACCAAACTTCGATGACTCGCTGCTGCTTCCCTGATGTCCTCTAATTACGCATCATGATAGTCCTAAGAGTCGCGTCTTGCAGTGCCCTGGTCCCGAGATTTTCTGTTTTCTTCCAATCTCTCCATCAGTCTTTCCTAATTGTCCCCCCCTCTCTTTTTCTTTCTTCTTTTTCTTCTTTCTGCTCTATTTTGTCTTCCTCCTCATGCCTCATACGGAACCCTCAAATGGTCATTGGGAACAGTGCTCCTTTTCACTTGCTCATTAAGGTCCCATCTTCCCTTGTACCACTATGCCTCTTTATGTTATCCTATGGTTCCTTGCAACAAGTCTTTTATGCAATAATCCTCCTTCTCCGTAGGACACCATGTTTTCTTTTTGTATTTAGTTATGTCTGTACATGTTAGTGGACTGTCCTACGCCTGTTTCCTTTTCATGTATCTGAAATTAATAAAAAGTTTGAACAAGAAAAATAAAACTAGAACTGTGCCTTAATACAATGTTGTGACTTACCATAAAAATAATAGGAATTTAAAATTTCTTTTTAGGGGCTTCCATTGTTGACCACTTCTGGAAATGTTGGTTACCAGGTTGTCACTGATGCAGCTCAGAGCTTATGACTTTTTTTACTTTTTGCTTACACATTTTCAGACAGGGACTGAAAGCAGTGGGTTAGTATAACAGCTATTACAACAGCAGCCTACATTTTCAGGAGGTCAGCCCTCTTGCTAGGCTCTCCTCACAATTTTCCTTTAGGTTTCCTATTAAGTGGCATGGTTTTTATCAGCCTAACCACATAATCTTAATAATATAATAATGCGTGGTATGAAATAGCTATTGAAGCTGACCAATATCAAGTCAAATAATGAATGGTTAGGATAAAACTAAACAGAGGTCTGAATAGAGAAATACATGTACAAATAATGTTAATTATGTGAAAATATAATAAATATTTGAAAAAAAGAACCACCTTCAGGTTTGTTGCTGTTCAGAAAAACAAAGGGAACAAGATAGCCCTGTCATTTTGGAGACATCCCTACTAGCTGATGGCATGCAAGATTTGCTGTTAAGCCCAATCATCTTGTTTCATGACCCACCCCTTTGTGTATTAGTGCTTGTGTGCACACCTTGGCTATGCTTCTAACAGCATAGGTGGTAAAAATAACTGGAAAAAAGTCTCTGGTCTCTGACTCTCCTGGTAATACCTGACATATACCTGACATATAGGAGATGCAAAGGACATATAGGAGGCTGCGCTACAGGTGTGAGGGATATGTTTCTTGATGTACTATATGTTAAGAATTCTTCCTGCCAGGATAATAGTTATACTGGTTAGAATGAGCTGTTCCAGTTCTGGCTGAAACACATGACAAATGTTATATATAGTGGCAGCTTTTCTACTTTGCCCTGAAGGTGTAGGCATCCACCGTGTTCTTAGCAATCAGTGACATCACCCAGCCCCATTCATTTGCTGTCCAGCAATCCACGTAAGCAAAGGCCATATTTCTGCAATGACATTGACCAAATATGGCCGAGACAAAATTTAGTCAATGATGTCAGCCACTATACTTACTCCATGTTTTAGATGTTGAGATGAGCTTGGGGGCTGTTTTTAACACGCAGTAGTTAATGGGTCAGTGTTCATCATGATTGTTTTGGTTCTACATTCCTGTACAGCATGATTGATAATGGATGTACAACAAAGGACATTTTTTTTAAATAAAAGACTTGTCAAAATGTGTGTGTCTTTAATTGCTATTTACATTTTTTTTTATTTGGGAATGAGTAGGGGTAATACTACTTACACATTCATGTAGGCATGTCCAGTATCTGGGGGACCCCATTAAAAAGGAGACTTCCAGATTACAATTATCCCCTCTCCCACAGAAGCCCACAAACACCAGACCAGGGTTGGGAAGAAAAGGCCCTTGCCCTTATCAAAACATTAATAGACTCCCTATGTTGAAGGCATGTGGCCTGGCATGGTTTGGGGGACGATATGAAAGCTCACTCCCCCCTGTGATATGGTAAATGGCCAATCATGACAGCCTTTTACCATGTGATCAGTTGTGTCCAATGACACAGCAGATCACAGGGTAAATACAGTTGCCGGTTAACGGCTGCACTTTCCTTACGCTGTCACAGAGTGAGGAAAGTATTGCCGAGAACCGGCAATTGTCAGCGAAGGAATCGGCACTGATCATCGGGGCACTGATGATCAGTGCCCTGATTATCAGTTCCACCCACCTGTGCCCATCAATGCCACCCACATGTGCCCTGCAGTGCCACCCACCTGTGCCCATCAGTGCCACCCACCTGTATCCATCAGTGCTACCCACCTGTGCCCTGCAGTGCCACCCACCTGTGCCCATCAGTGCTGCTCAACAGTGCCGCCCATCAGTGCCCAGCAGTGCCACCCATCAGTGCAGCATAATCAGTGCTGCCCATCAGTGCCACCTATCAGTGCAGCATCATCAGTGCCGCCTATCAAGGCCGCCTATCAGTGCCCCATATCAGTGCCCATCAGTACTGCCTATCCATGCCACCTCATCAGTGCCCATCAATGCTGCATATCAGTGCCCATCCTGATGTAGCACTACCCCCTTGGGGGTTGCTGTTGATTTGGGTCCCCCTATAGTCCTGCACAGCCAGGCAATCTGCATTCTACACACAAGCTTGCATTCAAAGTCAGAAATCAGTCCTTGAGCTTTTGTTTTATTGTTAATTGAGGGGATTTAGAACTGGGATGGGGTAAGGGGAGTATAGGATGCCCAAGGGAACCGAAAACTGAGGACAAACTTCCTGGAACTATTCACAAGCTTCTCTTTTGTAGCACAGTCTGTTAGGAGAGCTAGCCAGTGTTTCCTTAATGTACCACCCCAGACCTTAGATGAAATTCTCCTCTTCACCTAGCAATCTGGAGGTTTTCCTGAGCAGGGGATCTGGCTCCTGTCCCTTTTAATAGGTGAACAGTCACTAGTAGGGGGCTAATCTAGTCTCCCACCAGAGTGCTGCTTCCCCTATCTGCCCAGGGGGTGCAGGTGTATTCACTCAGATCCTCTCCTGTACCGCTTGTGGGTTGGCTGCTTCTACCAGGCCTATCAGCTGGGCTGCTCCTTCCCTGCCATACAGGTGGTCTTCACTCAGGGGGCCAGTACGTTCTGAGTTTTCCACCTTTCCAACTCCAGGCTCGCAGGCAGGTCCCATCATACTAGGCTTCCTGGCAGCCTCCTTCCTCAGCCTCACATCTTCCTCTCTCACTCTTCAACCTGACTCCAACTCCTCAACTCCTGCCACTAAGCAGGAAATTCCAGAGGGGCTGGCCTGCAGAGCCTCTCAGCCCTGACCACAATTTCACCCTTCTGGCTATTACACCTGATCTAGCTCCCCCTAGCTAAACTAGGAGGGTGCTACACTGAGAAATGTAAAACTAATTGCATACATATAGATGGAAAAATTACTGCAAAGAAATTAGCAGCATTGAGCTGTAACACAGGATGAGCAAAAGTGAAAACAAGTGTTTTTTAATGTCAATTGTTTTTTAAACGCACTTTTGAAACTAAATGCCATTCAGTTAGGCTTTCAATCTACTTTAAAGTTCATTATATTTATATGAGGCTACATTGAATACTATTTTGTTAGAAATTATACTCTATGAAATTTTATATAACTGTTCATGGCTTAAAACGCTGATGCCAAATACAGCTAGGAGGCTTTCCGGTTCAATACAAGAGCTAGCGTCTCAGAAAGTCATACATCAGGTGAGCTTGTAATACAAAAAAAGAGCAGACTAGTATTCACAGAGCTGGAATAATGCATTTTACTCACTGACATTTCATCGCTACTTTTCAGTTTTGTCTCCTAAAGTTTTTATACCTAGTTGAATAAAAATCATTGGCATTATTTTCTTTTGGCTATTATATCTAATCTAAACTAAAACTGTTGTAATTGATTAAAAAAATTTAAATATCAACAAAACGACGTAAACCAAAATTTTGTTTAAGATTTGTAAATCCAGCACATTATATATAAAAAATGCAGAAAGTTGGCTATACTTTAACTATACTAAACATCCTTTATGAAGAGCTGCAGGAAGCTGCTGGGACATATTACTTTTTTAGAGAAAGCCACGTGTAAGAGATACCTATTTTGGCAAGGCATTTGATACAGTTCTACATAATGATAGAATAAAAAAGTTGTAAAAGTTAGGACTTGACTCTTGGGTGGTTCTTTGGATATGCAGTTGGCTAAAGGATAGACACCAGAGTGTGGTTGAAAATGGGGTTCATTTGGAACAGAGACCAGTCACTAGGGTTGTACCACAAGATTCTGTACTAGGTCCTGTTCTATTTAATCTATATGTAAGTGATATAACCAAAGAGTTGTTGGGTAAGGTATGTCTTTTTGCAGTCCAATTTGTCTGAATGTAAAATAATGCATCTAAGGAAAAAGAATCCCTTGACAGAGTATAACATTGGAGGTACAGAGTTGGCCAGCACTAAAGAGGAAAAAACTGGTTAATGACGTCATTGCACCCGGAGGCAATGTCCACAGGCGTCCTCACAGACACGTGAACAAACAAGGCTGAATCTGGAGCAAACGCTTAATATTGCTTCAATCTATATACTACCTTGATTAGGAGTGATTTCCAGGGACAGTTGGAAGGCTTCAATGTGGAACAGCACAGCTTGAGACAACCTGATGCAGTCAGCAGCTTATAGAAGTATACTCAAAATCAATCACTCATTATCAAGCTATGAAGTGTTGGATACACCCCTGGTGAGTGATTCAACTGTGATCTTTCTATGCACTTCTCACTTTAGCCGGATCATGGTCAACAGCTGTATGTACGCTGACTTGTCTAAACCCACATATCACTTGAAGCCTACTCTCTAACATTATTTGTCTACTGATGGAGCAGTTATCACTCCTCCCTAGTCCCTGGCTATAAACGTGCTGTGGCTATAATGGACAAGTTTGTTTTTCATACCATCCGAGTTCAATGTGATCCATCCACACAGACATTGGAATAACCTAATTGTGTCCTCTGGACTATTCATATGATCCTCAGTACTCCTTATTCCAAGGATAATTGGAACTTTTGAGACTCAATGTTTTGACTACCTTTCACTATCAAGGACACTTAGTATTTATGATGCTGGGGGTCATATTTTGTCCTTTTACATGTAGCTATTTGTTTAATTGCTCTAATTCTCCTTATTAGGATTCTATCTATTAGAAACACTGGTCTAAGCATAATTGTGCTTATTGGCAGCCTAAATTATATTACTGACAGCCCATTGATATTGGAATCCGGATTGCTTATTTTAATTTATTGTGGTGTTTCTTTTTGGTCACCTTGCAAGGTTTCACACTTTTTTGCAAGATTTGTAATAAAGGATTTTGTACTTTATTGTCATACTACTCTGCTTGGATTTATTTATAACCGTCTTTTTTACAGCCTGTCCTTACGGCTGTAATTTTGTGCTGCTAAAAAAATGGGAATACCTACAGTATCTCAGATTATTGCAAAATGAGGAAACAGTGTGGCCAAGCAGTGGGGAAATAGAATTCTACAATGCATCACTAGAGGAAGGAGGCCATGATTCCGCTATATAGGTCTTTAGTTAGGCCTCATTTACAATACTGGGGTTGATTTACTAAAACTGGAGAGTGCAAAATCTGGCATAGAAACCAATCAGCTTCCAGGTTTTTTGTCAAAGCTTAATTGAACAAGCTAAAGTTAAAAGCTGATTGGCTACCATGCACAGCTGCACCAGCTTTTGCACTCTCCAGTTTTAGTACGTCAACCCCATTCTGTCCAATTCTGGAGACCTCACTTATTAAAATATATGGATGAGATAGAAAGAGGTAACAAAAGTGGTGAAAGGTCTGGGGGATAAAACATATCAGGAGTGACTTCAGAAACTTAATATGTACAGTCTGGAGGTAAGAAAGGAAAGGGAAGTTATGATTGAAACCTTTAAATACACCAAGGGGATGAATAAGATTCAGGAGAGAAGTATTTTTAAAATGGAACCAAGTCCAAGGACACTGTGATATTAAACTTGCAGGATGAAAGTTCAGAGCTAATTTTAGAAAGTATTATTTTAAAGTAGTTAATGCTTGGAATAGACTTCCAGCAGAGACAGTGAGTCAGTCAACAGTAAGCGACTTCAAATATGTTTGGGACAAACATAGATTTATACTCAGACGAAAAAAGCTAAAAACAAAAAGGGCAGACTGATGGACCACTTGGTCTTTTTTCCGCTGTCACTTTTCCATGTTTTAGTTTCTAAAAAACAGTGATGTTATGCTATGCAATAATACTGTATGTTGTTTCTCACACTGTAATTTATGGTCCTATGAAAATATTACTGCATTTAAAAATATGGTCATCATTTTTTAAAACACTATCAAGAACATTATGCAAACATCAATATGCTTTATCTGTAACATTCTAAATCAGAAATGAATGTCTTACCTTTTAACCCTTTAGTGACAATGGGCAAAACAAATGTTAATGCCTGAACACAATTTTGCAACTTTGAAAAACTTTGTAAAACTGTACATATCATCCCAATTACTTTGTGTATCCAGGTGGATTAGGTCTTGTTTTTTTCAGGGCAGAATGGACTTTCTTTTGGCGGTAAATAGTAACAGATATTTCCTGATTTTTTTTAAATAAGGAAAACATGCCCAAATTAGTTAAAAATATTTTTTTATTTAGCTGTTTATTTCTTGCTATTACTATAATTTACCACTACAGAACAATCCAAAATAAATTCTCCTGACAATCACAGCGCTACCACATATGTGTATGTTGGTTGTTGTTTGTACCCATAGTAGGGCCCAGAAACAATGGTGTGCATTTTTATTCTTTTTAACCTATCTAAAACACACTGACGATGTCACTAAATAACACTGATACTAATTTAAATAAATTATTTTTTAAATCCTGCCCAAAATATACTGACCCTGACCTTTGACCCTTACCTTGACTCTAACACTAACCCTGGAGTTGACCTGTATCAAACCTTGATCTGGCTATTGTTTTCTTTATTAAATTTTTTTCTTTATTTATTCCCCCCCCTTTTTTATTTATATCTTCCTCACCTGCAAGGAGAGAAACATACAATGTACCTTTCTCTTCATTCAGAAGATGAAGTAAACACATGGGCAGGCTGCACTGTGATGGATCACTGTAATAGCCAATCAGAGGCTATCACAGCAATCAGGTGACCCGGAACCACGAGTCCCGGGTCCTGATCACTAGTACGAGACCAGTCTCTGTGCTGGGAGTGCACTGTGTAGCACTCTCCCAGCACAAAGAGAGATGCGCATATATGCAGCCCTGTGGATAAAGGCCCACTTCCGTAAGGTCGCATATATGCATATGGTCAGCAGAAAGGGGCTAAAGAAAGCTACCACATTTTAAACTATATTTTTTCTGTGTAGAGGGGATGTTGTAGACTTTTTTTAAAGCTCAGAATCATTACAGTAGATACTGTGAGTGATGTGTGTTTCTGTTAGAATGTATGGTGGTAGCTATTGTTTGTGTGGATAAATTATTAGCTAGATAGGTAACTAGCTCTAGATTGTCGTCCCATGAGCTGGAAAATGTCTGTGCATGGTAAGACAGTGCTGATGTCCAAGAGCAGGCTTCAAGGGAATTTTATCCCTTCTAAACCCCAAGAGTTGTACATGGGTTGGTGAGATTGTTGAGAACAGTGTTGTTGTCAGCGACACAGAGGATCTATATTTCTCTGCTGCAGACAATTTGTGGCAAATTAAGTTTTTTATGTTTAAATGCCTGTACAAGCACCCCAGGACTCGAGTCATCAAATGGAGGGACCACTATTGGGTGGCCACCCTTTTGGATCTCCAATAAAAAGTTAAAACTGAGAACATCTACTTCCACAATCCCAGAAAGATCCAAAAATGTGACACTTTAAGGACGAAACTCTTTGCTACATATCCTGATGGTGGCAGGATCCCCTTTGATGACAAATGTGCCTTCAGTCCTCTGATTCCTAAAGAGAAGTGCAGCGGTAGTAGCAGCTGCTTTAATTGTTTTTAAACCCCAGAAACCAGGCATGGCTTCAGGCGACACTTACAGGCTACACTACACTGGGTCCAGGGTTGGTGCAGGGTCACTCTTAGAAATAAGAACCCCATGAGTTATTAA
Source organism: Staurois parvus (assembly GCF_062004578.1). Lineage (NCBI taxonomy): Eukaryota > Metazoa > Chordata > Amphibia > Anura > Ranidae > Staurois > Staurois parvus. The sequence goes on from NW_028317808.1 coordinate 1,414,125, forward strand.
GATTTTAGATTTGACCTCTGGGAGGAGCTTGCACAGTATATGCAAGAACTTCTGGCTTCACCTGCAGCTAGTGTTCTGTTTGAGAGGGTCCTCAACATAACAGAAAGTTTAATTACAGAGAGGCAAATCCACCTGTCCCCTGAAAGTGTGGATTTGTTCTATTTCATCATAATGAACTCGCGGCTGCTGCTGTCAATCACCGAGTCCTGGCCGGTGATTACTCGGCGGCGCCCGGAGATTCCCGAGCATCTCTGACGGGGGGGGGGAGAACTGTTAGTAAACAAAACAGTTCTCCTCCCTGTCAGCTCGTGCACATTGGTTTGCATGGATGTGCACAGCATAGCCATGAGCCATGCAAAGCAGTGTGCTTACAGTGAAGCACTAACACACAGCCCCTAGTAAATCAGCACACAGTTAACCCTTTGGTCACCTCACATGTTAACCCCTTCCTGCCCAGTGCCATTAGTACAGTGTCAGTGCTTTTTATTAGCACTGATCACTGTATTGGTGTCACTAGGGATGTCAGTGACACCAAGTCAACTCCCCCAGTGTCAGAATGCCCGCAGCAGTCCCGCTATAAGTCACTGATTGCTGCCAACATTTAAATTTTGGCCTAAATTTATAACGAAATTAGATTTTTTTACTGGACATGTTTAATAGCAAAAAGTAAAAAATATAGTTTTTTTCTCAAAAAATTTGGACTTTTATTTTATAGCGCAAAAAATAAAAAAGGCACAGGTGATCAAATACCACCAAAAGAAAGCTCAATTCGTGGGAAAAAAAGGATGTAAATTTCATATGGGTGCAGAGTTGAATGACCACACAATTGTCAGTTAAAATAAAGCAGTACCGTAATGCAAAAAATGGCCTTGTCATGAAGGGGGGTAAATCCTCTCGAGGGCAACTGGTTAAAGAGAACTTTCCTATACATTTTAGATCTGTTATCGATGCTATTTCTACTGTTCAATTCAGGCTTTTACGTCTGAATAAAAACTCAGGTGTTCCAGCCAAAACTACCTAAAAGGCATTTTTTTCAGGTTGAAATAAATCAGGTCAGGGTGCTGCTGATTGATTTCAGCCAAGCTAAATGTAAAAGTTAAAAATAAAATGTCCAACTTGAGATGCACTCTATTAGTGTTAACTGTGCTATATGGAGTTTTGGCTTCAGCTCAGTCCAATAGCCATGCCTCCTAATGCATTTCATCCAGATTGGGCTTAATCATAGAGGTAGAAGTGACCTGGAGTAAAGGACTTGTATACACATCATGAGCCATTCGTGAGAGGGGATGGTTGAGGAAGAAAGGGAAAAAAAGAGAGGAGAAGGAAGGGAAGGAAAGAAGAAAGTAAAGAATGAGGAAATAGTAATGGTAACAAAGGAGATGTGGAAAAATAATATATCATTCATAATATTGTGTAATATCCCACTCATAATTTAGTCCTCTGGAGATCCCAGTATCCAATTTAAAGATCCAAAAGACTTCTCTTGTACTGAGATTTGAAAGGCAATCACATCCTGTCTTAAAGGGATTCAGCCTTTCCATAATTTGTGCTTTTAAAGACTGCATACTAGATCCATGACAATGCACAAAGTGCTTCACTACATTAGTATTTTTTGGGTTTTAATATTAGATGAATGATCCCTCACAGCAAGTACTATATATTACATGCAGTGCAGGAGATAACATAAATAAAAAATTTTGTTTGGCAATTAACCAGTTGTTTAATTTTACAAATCTGCCATTTACACTTGAAACAACATGAGGGTCACTCAATAATGCATAACTTGAGCACCGTGTGGCTTCACACTTATACAGGTCCCTAGCAGTAAGCTAAGTGTGAGCTTGTCTATCAGATGTGAAATGGCAAGGATATAGCATATTACCTATGGTAGAAGCCTTTCTTGCTACAAATCTGGTGGCCTTGGCCAAAACGGCTTTATATTCAGGATTCCCATGTGACACCAGTAAGTATCTGGTAACTATGTATTTAATTTAATTGAATTTTAAACTATAGAGAGTGCTAACACTATCCGTCTCACTTCACGTGTACATACTATTTCATTACTAGCAAATATCTTACTTGAAGCACCTGATTCAGGTCTTTCTTCAAGATTTCTCTTGCTCACATCTAAGTTCTGGTGACATCAGGCTTATTATAATTTATATATATATATATATATATATATATATATATATATATATATATATATATATAGCAGTGCTCTTGTGATATATTTCAGGATATAGTGTTAATAAAGTGCTCTGTGAAAATCAATCAAAATGTTCCGTATAAACCGTATACATCTTTCAAGCATGCAATTTAAATAATAGCATTAAAAGGACCTATATTTTTTGCTATGTGAAATGTCCCACATGGAAAGGCCTAGCTTATTATACTCTTTTTGTCAATAGCTTGTCTATTAGCCTTTAACATGCCCAGAAGTTAGTATCAAGATTTGCTTCCTATAGATGTCAGTGGGGATTTCAGCTATGTTTGAGTTTCATGGACAGGAATCCTCACCAAACAGGAATCGCTCAACTCCTAGTTATGAGTGACTTTTGAGTCAATTCCAAGTACTATTGTTAGCCCAGACTGGGCTCACAGATACGGAGGATTGGTGCTTCACAACAGAGTACTTTTAAGGCAGTTCTGAAGTGTAAGAAAGTGAGTAGTGATTTGGGACTGTTTTTCCTAGAAGGGTTAGGTTAAAGGAATTAGAAAAAAAAATATTACCATGAAGTTATGTTTCAACTACATATAGCAATCAGAATAAAATATTTTTTCTCAGTATTGTATGAATCATTAGATCAGTATAATCACTGACTGATAAACCAGCAATTTTTTTGTGATTTTTAGAGAATCTAAATATGCTTTTAGTAAATCTAGGGTCAGTTGAATTTCTGCATATAAATACTAGCTCTACATGGTCTAAGATAAGAATTACATTTAACTAAATAGGTCTGTTAAACTGCAATGTGTACTTTCAAAATAAGGCCTAAAGGTTATATTTCATTTTTATTAAATTAATTAGTCTTAGCCATATGCTGCACTTTGTTGAGCATGATGTTTCTTTTGTGGGAAAAACTGATAATTGAAAAGGAACTGTTGATGACCTGTGCTATGTTGTGTGAAACAATACAAAAACAGCTCCAATCCAGTCCCAAATTGACTAAATATGTCACCCCCTGCTCGAGATAACCCAACAGCTAATGAACCTTAATGTCCTGAGATGGAAACTATGGTAAATCCAGAATTCAAGCTTTATTACAAGTAATTTTCAATGCCCTGGGGTGTGGACTAGGCCTCACGGACAAGGGCTCCCTTCCCACCGCTGAAGAGGAGAGACTGTTGATCTCTATTTTCTCTTTCTACATGTTTCTCATCAAGAAATCATCCCTGAGAAGTTGAGCCATCAGACCTTCTATACCCTCCTAAAGATCTGTTTCAGGTACCCTTCGAGATCTAGGTATCAATGCCTTTTAAAAACCTTCCTGCTGGACATCCTTTGGGACATTGCTTGGAGACCTTTAAGGGGCATGCTCCCCTTGTTTGACCAGGTTCCTAGGTCAAAAGGTAACAGGGGTCAGTAGATCCAAAGGTAACATACTGTATGTTTCACTCTCTTGAGTGAAGTTATAACCTGTGTCATGTAAAGTTAGGTATGTTAATGAGTTTTCGGAAAGGGTTTATTGCCCTAATAATGGTTTGTGCTTTGTTTCCCCCACATAGACCTTGCTCTCACCTGAGAGATAGTTGGGTGAGTGGTGTTGTGAATTCCTTTTGCTCTCTCATTATACCAGGGCTTATCCCTGCTACATCAACCCTTCATTGTCTCCGTACCCATTCTTGTCGCTTTCCTTCTATTTTTCTCCCTTCTCATTGCTGTTTCCCCCACCCTTCTTCCATCTCCTTCTTCCTCCTTTCTACCTGCCCCAGCAATTAAATGTCATTCACTAAATGAGACCATATTTTCAATTATTTCTTAATCTGACTGCATTTTTATCTCAAAGTCTTATCCTGTTATGATCTCAGTGGAAGATGGAAGTCTATCCCAGAAATACAGGCAATGCTTGACCCCTTATTGAATTATTGTCAGGCCTTACAAATATGACACTTGTTATCTACTATCAAAACAAAATAGTGAACAAGACAATTCATTCACCCTTTTGAGAATTATTTTCTAGACCTCTTAGCCCTATGACATGTCTTGTCAGTCTTATAACTTTCCCTGGTGAAGGATTTGTGCCACCATTTCTCAGAAAATGGGAAAGTGACTTATTTTTTGCACACAAGTCATCTATTTCTAACAGATTTGGTATAAAATGCTGACAAGGTCATGTAGGGTACCTACCATTCTGAATAAAATGCCCCCCCAACACTCACATGCTGTAGATGTTAGCAGGCGAGAGACCGTAGCACTATAACTAAGTTGTTTAAATGTTAAATACCCTTTTGTTCTGTACAGGTTTGGGGCTTTTTTAATACACTTATGTGAAAGTTGTAAATATCCGTAGAATTTCACATATACCGTATATACTCGAGTATAAGCCGAGTTTTTCAGCACATTTTTTGTGCTGAAAACCCCCCCTCGGCTAATACTCGAGTCAACGTCTGCAGGGGGCTTCTGTCTCTTACCTGGCTCCGGTCCCACGACGATCCGGTCCAGGAAGCGCGGCTGCTCCTTCATTCGGTTCGTCCACTGGATGTTCGTGCGGCTGCTCGGCTCCGCCTTCTCACCGGTGATTGGCCGCCAGAACTGTAGCTCAGGAAAGGCACACAGGCGGCCAATCACCGGCGAGGAGGCGGAGCTGAGCGGCCCCGCGAAAATCGAGTGAAGGAGATGCAGGTAAGTGTGCTGTGCTTAGGTGCTGCTGCAACCACATATGCTGGCTGCAGCAGCACCATACTGGAACAGGGGTCAGCAAGTGTCAGTGGGAGGAATAGTGCCCCATCATTGGTGTCACTGATACCAATGATGGGGCATTATTCCTCCCACTGACACCAACGATGGGGCACTTTTCCTCCCCCCCACTGACACCAACGATTGGGCACTATTCCTCCCCCCCCCACTGACACCAATGATGGGGCACTATTCCACCCCCCACTGACACCAATCATGGAGCACTATTCCACCCCCCACTGACACCAATCATGGGATACTATTCCTCCCCCCACTGACACCAACGATGGGGCACTTTTCCTCCCCCCCACTGACACCAACGATGGGGCACTATTCCTCCACCCCCCCACTGACACCAATGATGGGGCACTATTCCTCCCACTGACACCAATGTTGGGACACTATTCCTCCCACTGACACCAATGATGGGGCACTATTCCACTGACAACAATAATATGGTGCTATTCCCCCCACTGATAATAATGATGGGGCACTATTCCTGCCACTGATACCAATGATGGGGCACTATTCCTCCCACTGACACCAATGATGGGGCGCTATTCCTCCCACTGACACCAATGATGGGGCACTATTCCTCCCACTGATACCAATGATGGGGCACTATTCCTCCCACTGACACCAATGATGGGGCACTATTCCTCCCACTGATACCAATGATGGGGCACTATTCCTCCCACTGATACCAATGATGGGGCACTATTCCTCCCACTGACACCAATGATGGGGCACTATTCCTCCCACTGACACCAATGATGAGGCACGATTCTTCCCACTGACACCAATGATGAGGCACGATTCTTCCCACTGGTGTTCCCACCCTCGGCTTATACTCGAGTCAATAGTTTTTCCCAGTTTTTTGTGGTAAAATTAGGTACCTCGGCTTATATTCGGGTCGGCTTATACTCGAGTATATACGGTAGTTATTTTATGATTAATGATTCTACAAGTAACCTTATCCTTGTAATTATTAGCTGACTTTCCAAAACACTAAAAGTTACTAATGGTAGAGATCTGAAGCAGCTGCTGTTTATATCAATATCAATTAATAGTACGGTAGTTGCTTCTGAGTTTTTTATCACTTTAAAAGAAAATATTAATAACTACACTATAACAAATAAGAATGTGCCCTGCTATTTTACCATCCAAGAAAACTTTAATACCATCTAATTGGTGTCTTAAAAAGTATTACCACAATAACTGAAAATTAGATTTATGTAAATATCTTATTAACAGCATCTATTCACTTAGGAAAGTATACTGGGAAAATACAAATCATTTAAAAAATACAGTAAATCAGTTATTGCTATCAATTAACCAGATACTTTTATCCTTTTAACCCACAAATAAAAAGAATGTAAAAAGATGTTCAACTTTAGTTTGGAATTTGGGATGAACAAATCAAACCATGTAAAATTTTGCAGCGCCTGCCCTTGAGGTTCACAGGGATAATGAATACTATTTGCTACTGTGAGGACGTGTTTCCTTGCTTGATGTGTTTTGCTGTCTTGAAAATGTCTCTCTCAGTTTATCTGTTTTACCTATATACCAGCCTCTGTGGTGTATAAACATAACATATTCTTTCATAACGGTAAAGGCCTGGTACATTGAAAACTGAAATAAAAAAGAATATAAAACAGATATTCTTGTTTCCTTGCCACAGCAACATGTTCATTTGAAAGTATATCTAAACCCCAAAACAAAAACAGACATCTAGAAAGATGTTGCCACTTCAGGTCTTATAAAATCTCTGTGACCACGTCTGTATTGGGTGAAACATTAAGGAGGGATGGTCCAAGGTGGGGCTGCAGTATGCTATGTTTGGGTTTAATAAAGCTAGATGAAATCTGGTGTAATTGGTGTGAGACTTCCTGCTTTCCAAAAAACAAAAATGTTATATATTACAGCTTACCAGTTCTTCAATGTAATGCTTACCTTAGTTGTATTTCAGGCGAGTAAAGAAAATAGAACTTTGTACCTGATGATCGTACTAGAAATGCATAGATTTTGTCACTTGGGGGAGATTTTCTAAAACTGTTGCACTCAGAATCTGGTGCAGCTGTGCATGGTAGCCAATCAGCTTATTAGTTAAACCTCAGCTTATTAGTTAAACTTTGTCAATAAAACCTGAAGGTTAATTGGTTTCTATGCAGAGCTGCACCAGATTTTGCACTTTCCAGTTTTAAACTGAACTGAAAAGACAGCATAAACAATGATATCTTTCTTTTGTATAATACTAGTCCAATCAATTCACCATGTAATGGAAAAAAACAAAGGCATACACAAAAAGTTTTTGACAGCCATAAATATTTCTATAGATACCATTGAGACATGAGTGTAGACATAAAGAAACAATCAGTTATTGACGGTATTGCCAGGTGAAAAAAGAGAAAAGGGCCTGTAAAAAAACAAATACAGCCACAAGGACTAGTAGGCTGTAATGTATACATTGTTTGGTTTGGGGTTTGGATATGCTTTATGGCTGCTTATCTTGCCTTTGCTCCCCTACGGCACCATTTTAAAGGCAGTAAAAGAAATGATATGTCCAGTACTTCAGGGTATGGTGGAACATAACTAACAAATATCATTTAGTCTAAACTACACATTTACTAAGAGCCACTGTTTAAAAAATATATAGACACAAAACTTTCTTCTACTGTCAGAGATGAGGAAAAAAAGCTAAAAAATGAATGATACCTCCAGCCAATACTTCCATGGGAAACAATTGTATAGGTGGAGTTATTTTGGGGTAGTCTAGGTACTTCTAAACAATAGCATATGCAATCTGATACCAATGGATTGTCAATTAAAAGCAAAAATGAATTATTTTACTTTCAGTAATAATTGACCATGTAGCTGACTTAATAAAGAAGTAGAGCTCATTCACTTTGCAAAGTAATTTCTCACCTGTTTTTGTTAATGTGCTGAAATTTCACTTTGCAGAGAATGCCCAAAAATATGCAATGAAAAATCATTTTGGAAAGTAAACATGCTTTACTCCTTTAGTAAATCAGCTACCATGTGAAAATAACAAGCAGACAATATTACGTACCTCATTTACAACCAGCATTTTCTAACACAATATCTCCAGAATAATAGTAGCTGAGTATCTACAATAAGGTTTGATAACATCCACTACAAAATTACTGGACAATGGGTGGTATGCTTATTTTGTCCTAATAAAACTATAGTTCTACTTTAAGTCATAGCAGGAAAATAGCATATGCTGAATAACAAGATGTATGAGAGCATATTTATTTTTTATCTGTACGAGGAAACACCATCTGCTGGCGGAGCTTAGGGGATAGAGATATTAAAGGAATTTCAGCAGTCTTACAGAGCACTTCAGTACATTCGGAGCCATTGAAGTCACTTCATGGAATATAAAAAGAATAAGACAACAGTATCCTATGATTACACAGAGCAAAGTCTCCTAGAAACCCATGAAACAAGAAATTCATTAAATGAGTAATACTTGAAAGAAGCTTAAGGATATATTATTTGCTCTTTCCAGCTGACATCAAATAGCAATATCTGCCTAACCAATAGCAATGTAACAAAATTACTCTACAGCAGAGACATCTTTATCTTTCCTTGTTAGAATTAAAAGTTGCAAAATAAGAAATTATTATTTTAAGATCAAAGATGCATGATGATGATGCAAAGAGTCCTTCATAAGTGTTGTAATGAACCATTAATTTTATGTGGCCCTGCTAAAATTTGTTTTTTTTCCAGTAGATACCATTCTCTAACGTATTCAGGCACAGAAGACAAACAGTATTATCAAAGTAATACATTTTAGTGGCCACCAAAAATATTTAGAAATACAAGCTTTTTAAATGATATTCCCCTGGATCCCCACCCTTTGCTTACATTCAGCTACTGGCCCAAGACATGTCATTCGCAGTGAGTCTGTCGGGAGCTGAACGTCTTGGTGGTTGGCGTGTCTTGGTGATTGGTGGGAATCATTTATGTTGATTGATGTGCTTCTATTTTGCTAGATGACATGACTGACAATGGATTTACACTAAGGGAGTTTTTTGTCAAGTGTGTGGTGTGTTTGTTTAGTTTTTTTTTTATGAATGAGAAATTAGGGGTACTTTGTATGGTGAACCAGATATTTAGGGACCTCTTGGTCTTGCAGACCATCACATTCACTGGGCAGAGATGTGGGGATACACTGGATACCTGTTTGCAAATGTGTGCAACTGAGTCCCTTGTTTTCAAGGTGACCTATTAGACAGGGTCCATTTGGTTTTGTTGCAGACTAGCTGGTAAGTGAGCTGGGAATTTTTGCTTGTTTTTTATGTGCTTTGCCCTTCCATGTGCTCCTTGCTGCAAAGGCTGGTTATAGGTTGGGGTGGTTGCCATTTGTTTGCACAGTTGGTGAATTGGTGCGGGGATGCACTGGATACCTTCAGCTGCCTTTGTGCCCCTGCTGGGTGTCCCATGTGTCCGTATACCTACATGGATGGGTGGGCTCCCTCCTGGCAAACCTGCCCATAATCTATCCACTGCTATATGTGCTTCAACCTGGGAGACTCTCAAAATTATAGAGTTAGGACTGCAGTACACTGGTGCCTTGACGAGGCCACTGAGGCTTACATATATGTTTGTAAATGTTTGTGACTAAACCCCTTGTTTTTAATGTGAACTGTTAGATTGGGTCCATTTGGTTTTGTTGCAGGCTAGCTGGTAGATGAGCTGTGAATTTTTGTTTGTTTTTGATGAGCGTTGCCCTTCTATGTGCTTCTTGCTGCAAAAGCTAGTTATAGGTTGAGATCATTGCCACTCGTTTGTACACTCCATCCATGTCTCCATGGTTAATTAGGCTTACATTTTGGAAAACACCCCCTTGCATTTCTGGTCATCTTGAGTAAGGGCAAATGATTCATGTAGTATTGACTCCCTGGAATCCATATGCCCTTTGCTTAGGCATGCAGGCAAGAAGGTATGCTTAGCTGAGAATATCCCTCCTCCTGAAGGGATGTATGACATAATTTGCCTAGGCCCTTCTTTTCTGTATCACAGCAAAGATATTCACGCTTGGATTACCTTTTCCTGTCCCAACCTGACCTTCCTTCTCTTCAAAACTTTGGTGGCTGACTTATTTGCCCCACAATTACTGATGGATTTCAACTGCTTATCTAAGTCTCAACACTTATTTGCTAGAATCCTGGAGGCCTATCTTACTGTGATCCTCAGAGAAGGGAGGGATCCTGCCCAGGTCTCTAATTACAGGCCTATAATCATTTTCAAACATCAGAAATATCTGCAAAATCTTAGTGAATTGTCTAATCCTGTTCCTTAGTTCCTGGATCTCCCTTGAATAGTTTCGCACTCTCATTGTCTCCCTCCCCTCAGAAGTAGTTCAGCGTTGTCAGGAAAATTTTCCATTCCTATGAAAGACGGTGACCATTCCTTATCTGGGGATCTAACTTCCAGCGAATTTATCAGAATTATACTCTAGGAATTTCCTCCCTGAACTACAAAACAGGAACAGACCTCACTTTTCCTGGTTTTGTAAGCCAGCAATTCTAAAAATGAAGGTTCTCCTAGATTTTTGTACAAACTTCAGACTATTCCAGTTTGGTTATCTCCATTATTTTCAGCTTACAAGGCAATGTGTGTAAAGTTCCTTTGGATGGGGCAGCCTCCCCAAGTAAGTTGAGCCCAATTTAGTTTAGCAAAATCCAAAGGTAGTATCGGCATACCGTATCTTAGAAAATACTTTTGGGAGTGTCAACTAGCTGGAATTGGAGTGTCCACCAAACTATGGAAGACTAGGTAGGCCTGGAAAATTCCTTTTCACCACTAACCCTGGGGTCCCTCCCATGGATAACATTATTACATACCTGAAGGTCCTTATGGGACCACCTAACTATAGGTTTGATTCTTTAAAGCTTTTGTGAGTGTTGCAAAGTCACTTCACTATCTTCCCTACTCAGCCTCCATACTCCAGTCAGGCATAATCCTGCATTCCCCCCATATATGTTGCAGTCTTTTCCAGCCACATAATGGCCTAATGATAATGTGGTCACTAAATAATTACAAAGAGGGGGATTTGAGAGCATAGAAGCACTCTCATCTGCTTCACATATGAAATTATTCCTATTTTTGGTCATATATCCAAATCTGACATTTCTGGAATCACTCAAATACCCGTCCCTTTTTCTCAGGTCAGCTTACCTCCTTTGAATCACTGTGTAATCATCAAACACCACAGAGGCATATCATACCTATTTATCTTCTATTTATCAATTTCAGCTTGATGTCTACATGGTGAGGTCAGGGATAGTATGCTCAGCATGGGAAAGGGATCTTGGTCAGTATTTATCAGTTGATGACTGGATAACTGTCAATACATCGGTTCATAAAGAAACCCTGAGCTCTTTACAAACGATTTCCTAAGGCACATAGACCCACTCGTGTCCTGTTTATCCTACAGTTGGGTACTTCTCCCTGTAATCTTTTGAAGAAAAAAATAAATGCACAGGTAAAAAAAATGTGGATTTATCATTTTTGTTTTCAAGAAGCCTGTAGAGCATTGCACCCACAATCAGTAGATCATAGGCTCCTGCAGACTCTCAGGATAGCTGTCTGCTCATACCTCACAGTTGCTTGAGAGCAGGAAGATAAATGAAATACAAGAGCGCTCACCAGCACCCTCATAGTTCATAGAAAACAAAAAACCATCAGCCACAATGGCTGACCGTAGTTGTAGTCCATTTATTCACAGGAAACTGTGAATGAATGATTTGGCCGTGTGGTCAAAGCCATACACAGTTGCACTGTTTTCAAATTGTGACAGTGAGTGTGGGGAAAGGATCTCCTGCCTGCTTTCAAAGGGAGAGAAGATCAGGGGGAGAAGGTGCAGATGGGTGTAACATGTTTCAAAGGTGTCTATATAAAATTGATCCTCACGCTTAGTTGATTATAACTACAGGGCTGCTGCAACTTAATCCTGAATACTGGACCCAACAAAACTCTGAAATCAAAAAGTGTGCTGTCCCTTTAAGTAAAAATTATTTACAACTTATTATCCTGGATGAAAAAAATAGTACTAAGCATGCATGATTAATAAAAAATAAACAGTGTAATCATTTTCATTAGCATATCCTCATACAGATAATACATTTTTAAAAAGTGCAAAAACAATAACCCCTATCAATAGAAAATATATGACAGCTGACACTCTCACAATTTAATATGAATTTCGAAAGTTTTGATACACTAATACATTTTCTATCAATAGGGGTAATTGATTTTGATTTTTTTTTAATTATTATCTGTATGAGCATACACTAATAAAAATTGTTACACTATTTATTTTTTTTATTACTCACATGCACTTAGTAGTATTTTTTTCATCAAGGACATTAAGTTGTAAATAATTTCTACTTAAAGGGACAGCACACTTTTTGATTTTAGAATTAAGGGATACAGGGATAAGCTCACCTTTTGATCAAAAATAATAAATGTTAATTGTTTTGCAGGTAAAGAAATGTGCATTTATTATTTTTGGTTGCAGAAGCCTAAAAACCATTGAACAAGTGATCAGCAGATCACTGGCGCCATGCAGGTCTTCTGCAAGCAGATATACTGACAGGAAAAATCAATGAACTACCATGGCACTCCACAGCCCTGTGGTAGCTCATTGAGAACTACAAGCCGACAGCCGCTAAGGCTTTCAGGACTTGTAGTTCATTTAGGACTCGTTCACACCTAAATGCAGCATTGGGAATATGTTACATGTTCCACCCTAACAACGGGTGGAACATGTAACATGTTCCCAAAGGTGAACTTATCCTTTAATATTCCAAAGCTTAACGTATTCTTTAAGGCTTCTTACTGCTGACCTATATGTAGTTGGCAATGTCTATTCTTCTTGTTTGAAACTTTTTACTGTTTTTTCATATTTGTTGGATTATGTCAAACTTGCCATCATAAGATTACCTTATGGTCTCTCAACTTTGTGAACGTGAAGTCCGAATAAAGCTTATATGGAGAAAAATGTTAAAACAAGTAAATATGATATACTTTCCTATGTATTTACTAAAGGTAGCAGCATAAGGATTAAAAATAGTTAATTTTGGTTGGGAGAGAGAAGTTCTGTTTTAATGTATGATTAAGAAATTGTATGTTTTAGTCAGGAATGTAAATAAAATAGTAAACACAAGAAAAAATAAATAAATTAAATTTTAGCTGTAAAATGTGTTTTTGACCATTGCATAACTTGAACTTCCCAAGTATCAGACCTGCAGGAGTCGGCTTAATTTTAGGCAAACAACATAGGTGCACACAAAGCAAAAGTAGGCCTAAGATGATACTTCCCCAGCTTTTGTTTTTTACATAAGTACATGGGTGCAGTACAGTACTTTGCACTGTTTTTTTCATATATTACCTAATAAGTGAAAGCTACAACAGCAAGTCATTTCAAATGGTTTCTAGAGCAATAAAGGCAGTTTCCTTGTTCTCAATTAGAGTTCATTGCAGCCAAGCTGGTCTACCATGTAGGTAGCCAGCTAACTGCTAGGCTCACGTATAATAGCCAGTATTGTCAGTATTGTCAACAACCTAATCTTTATCAGCCTTCTTTAACCTGGACTTATGAAAGTGTTTACTATACCTAAGCTAAATGATCATGGCTCAGGACAGAGTGAAACCATAGAGAACCAAAACAATCAGATTCAGAGAATAGCCAGAGAGTAAAAGATCAGGAGAACCAAATGACAAATTAAAAAAAAAAGGCGAGATCAGTCAAAAGACCAAGTCAGAGGCCAAGGTTGCAATAATTAGAATCTAACACACAAAATTGGTTAGCAAAAATATAGCAAATAAGATGTGGATGAGTACCCACACAGCCAAGGTGAATTCTAAATTGAACACCAAGGGCAATCAGTGATGGTGTTTATTAGAGCTACCAGACAATTCCTGGGTGAAGAATGGAGTGCTGTCATGCAGACAATGGGGGGGATTTACTAAAACTGGTGCATTCAGAGTCTGGTGCAGCTGCATTGGTAACCAATCAGCTTCTAACTTCAGTTTGTGCGATTAAGCTTTGACAATAAAACCTGGAAGCTGATTGGTTTCATATATATTAAAAGTTTCTGCACTTTAAAAATAAATAAATAAATATATATTTATTTATTTATTTTTAAAGTGCAGAAACTTTTTGAAGAACCCCCGTACATTTTGGGCATGTGGGTGCACGGGTTCCTAAACAAAGTATAAATTGTGCATGTGTCTGTTGGAGAAATCAGTGGGTAAGCTGCTGACATAACAGCAGTGCATTGATTACTGTCTGACAGAAGTGGCTGTAAAACTGCTGTGGCTTTACCAGCTTTACATCACTTTTTGTGCATGCTACCCTTAAGGTCCATTAAGAGGAACATGTTTTCCTGTAATACTGCAATGCTGTTTTAAAATATGTATCTTCTAAAATATATTTGTGCCTCCATTATTTTATGATCTTGGTCTCTTTAAATGAGTGGTTGGAATAGAAGACATATTATGGTAATTGAAGTAGCTGTAATGCAGTCAATCATTTTTGTGCTGGGAAGGAAAATTTTGTCCAGAGGGTGAAAGTGAAAAAAGAGCTATATATATATAAGAGGGCAAGTACATGGCATACGTACAGTAAATCTGTAGGTTAGAAGAAAACATTTACCTGTCAGTGGCAGACATATGACAGGATTACTGGCAAAGGTTTCACTTTCCTGCATCTCTGCCAGCACTTATTGTATGAAATTATATTTGAACAGGAAATGAAAATTGTGTGGGCTGAATGATTTGTTGTATATACTGTATACTGCATTTAAGGCAGAAGCCAAGAAAAGGTTGAGGCTGAGCAAACATTGGCCTAAGGGTTATGTGTTATTTAGCATTGAAAGGAAAAAGGCAGGAGCTTGTAATTTTACCTCTCATTTACAGAAAGCTTTACTGAAAAACATTATATTTCCCTACCAAACAAGTATATTGTTTTTATTGTGCATTTTCAATTAAAGGCCTATTCCAGGTAAAATTGGAGTTTAAAGAGTAACTCCACTTTTGCTGAGAAATAAACAGTCCCCTCCGGGTAATCAATGTATATTGCATGCATTTTAACAAATTGCTACA
Organism: Staurois parvus; assembly: GCF_062004578.1. Taxonomy (NCBI): domain Eukaryota; kingdom Metazoa; phylum Chordata; class Amphibia; order Anura; family Ranidae; genus Staurois; species Staurois parvus. The sequence goes on from NW_028317808.1 coordinate 1,429,162, forward strand.
GATTCCTCCCTGTTTCTGCTCCGAAGGAATAGCCCTTCTATGTCTTTTGGATACTGAGTCAGAATGGGAGTTTGTTTCTCATTATTAATCAACTGATGCACTTGTAGGATTCTAGTGAGGAGAGTGGCAGGGTCTGCGTCCCTGTAAATGTGACTAATCCTATAGGAGCATCTTAACAAAAATGAAATTTCTTCCGCAGAAAATGCCTACAGTCTGACTTAGTGCAAACTTCTGTGAAAATCTGAGTCAATCACACAAGCAGGAAATTACATTTCTGCTGAAGTTATGTATACCAACTGTACACAGGTGGCCACATTGCTTTTAATTTCACAAAAAATTACAGTACTGTAAATGAAAAGAAAAGGTAAATTTAATACCATTAAATTACAATGTGGCATGTATCACAATTGTATAGGCTAAATAGATTTTTTTTGTTTGTGATCTTTTTTTTCCCAAGTGGAACAACCCTTTAACTTCTTACCGGGCGCTTTTACCCCCTTCCTGCCCAGGACAATTTTCAGCTTTCAACGCTCTCACAGTTTGAATTACAATAACGCAGTCATGCAACACTGTACCCAAACTAAATTTGTATCATTTTGTTCACACAACTAGAGCTTTCTTTTGGTGGTATTTAATCACCACTGTTTTTTTTATTTTTTTTGTTAAAGAAACTAAAAAAGACTGACTTTTTTTTTCAAAAAACAAGTTTTTCTTTTTTTCTGTTAAAAATTTTTTGGAAATAAATAATTGTTCTTCATAAATTTAGACCAAAATGTATACTGCTACATTTCTTTGGTGAAAATAACCCAAATTAGTGTATATTATTTAGTCTGTAGAGAAAGTTAAAGAGTCCACAAACTATGATATATATCTGAAAATCGATCAATCCTGATGTACTGACAGCTGACCTCATTTCCTGAGGCCCAAAAATGTCTGGACAGTACAGATATCCCCCAAATTACCCCTTTTTTGGAAAGTAGCTGTATTTTGTAAGAAGCATGGCAAGTTTTTTGAAGTTGTAATTTTTTTGTCCTTTTTTTGGAAAATAAAGAAATTAATTTTTTTTTAACATACTGTCATCAGTGCAGTACAGCATCATAATATAACTGGTGTGGCGGTAATCAGGGACACTGACTGGAGACAGTAAGAAAAATAATAATAACAATAATAATAATTATATATTTATTTATATTTATAATTTTTTTATTACATTTTTTTATTTTTTTTTAAACACTGTGACCATATTAACACTGTTATACTCTGAGGAAGTGATCAGTAATTTATTTTGTTTTCTTTTACATATTATGATTGCCTATAGCAGTGAATTTCACCTAGCAGCTGATTGGTTTCTTTGCAAAGTTGCACCAGATTTTGCACCAATGGCCACAGTTGGTGACAGATCTGGTTGCAGCACATCAAGAGTCCTGCTCAACCATCATTTTACTATTGTCCGCGCGGGAACTGGTTAAGCTTTAAAAATCGTGGAGTCTGTTTGCTAAAAATTTCAGTTTTTGCTATCATGCAGTAATCCAACCCTTTCCATTCTGTCAGTAATCCTATGATTTGGAAAGAGGTAATCTCATCCTGTAATATACTGTAATATGCTGTAAAATGCATGAAGCTTACTAAATCGAACAGGCAGTACTAAAAAATTTCTCAAAGCCATCAATCATATTCAAACCTGCAGTAGAAGATTGGAACTGATTGGTGATACAGCAAGCAGAAAGAAAGAAAACAGAAACGGACCCACTTATTCTAAATGTGTGAAGCTCTGCAGAATCTGGATTCTGCTGATTATAAAGGTATCAGATTAAGGATAAATAACTGGAAATTGTTTTAGTTTATCCTATCTATCTATCTATCTATCTATCTATCTATCTATCTATCAATTGTAATCACCCTGTATTTTAGTGGATGTCTAATTTTACTTTTCCTAGGTGGTAGTTTACTTGGGACATTTACTAGTTTCTCATTTGGCTTCTCCCCTGTGTTTCAAAATTGCTACAATACTTTACTGTTGCAACTGGGTGTCTCTGGCAATTAGAGCACAGTGGGAAAAATAATTATTTGATCCCCTGCAAGTTTTGGAAGTTTGCTCACTTACAAAGAAATTAAGGGTCTATAATTTTTATCATAGGTGTATTTTAAATGATAGAGATAGAATATCAACGAAAATTCCAGAAATAGCACATCATACAAATGTTATAAATTGAGTTGCAGTTTGATGAATAAAATAAGTATTTGACCCCCAAGCAAAACATGATTTAGTACTTATTATTATTATTATTATTACTACGAGTTTATATAGCGCCAAAGGGTTTGCTCAGCGCTGTACAATAGGGGGGGACAATACATGGCACAGTACAAATACTTGGTGGAAAAACCCTTGTTGGCAAGCACAGAGGTAAGACGTTTCTTGTAGTTGGTTACCAGGTTTGCACACATCTCAGGAGGGATTTTGGTCCACTCTTTTTTACAGATCTTTTCTGAATCGTTAAGGTGTCTTGGCTGTCACTTAACAACTCGAAGTTTCAACTCCCTCCATAAATTTTCTATAGGATTAAGGTTTGGAGACTGGATAGGCCACGCCATGACCTTAATTTGCTTCTTCTTGAGCCACTCCTTTGTTGCCTTGCCAGTATGCTTTGGGTCATTGTCATGCTGGAAGACCCATCCACACCCATCTTTAGTGTTCTGGCTGAGGGAAGAAGGTTCTCATCCAAGATTTTACAATACATGGCCCAGTCCATTGGTCCCGCAGTGCGGCAAAGTCGGCCTGTACCTTTAGCAGAAAAACAGCCCCAAAGCATAATGTTACCACCTCCATGCTTGACTATAGGGATGTAGGGTCATAGTCAGTATTTTTCTTCCTCCAAACACGGCAAGTCGAGTTAATGCCAAAGAGCTAAATTTTGGTGTCATCTGACCACAGCACTTTCTCCCAATCCTTCTCTGAATCATTTAGATGTTCATTAGCAAACTTCAGACAGGCCTGTACTAGTGCATGATCTCGTGGGCACTGCAGTATTTCAATCCATGGCCTTGAGATCATCCACAAGGTCCTCCCATGTAGCTCTGGGCTGATCCCTCACTTTCCTCATGATCATCCTTATTACATTAGGTGAAGTCTTGCATGGAGCTCCAAACCAAGGGATGATTGATGGTCATTTCGTATTTCTTCCCTTTGCGAATAATCGTTCAAAACGTTGTCTCCTTCTTTCCAAGCTTCTTGCTGATGGTCTTGTAGCCCATTCCAGCCTTGTGCAGGTCCACAATCATGTCCCTGATGTCCTTTGACAGCTCTCTGCCCATGATGGTGAGGTTTTAATGGAAGAAAGAGATTCAGTGGACAGGTATCGTTTATACACATAATGAGTTCTTAAATTGACAGGACTAATCTGTGTACCACATAGCCAGTCTGTGGGAGCCAGATTTATTGTTGTTTGGTAGGAGATCAAATACTTATTTTACCCACTAAACTGCAACCTAGTTTATAACATTTGTATCGTGTTTTTTCTGGATTTTTGGTTGATATTCTGTCTCTGTCATTTAAAATATACCTATGATAAAAATTATAGACCCTTCATTTCTTTGTAAGTGGGCAAACTTACAAAATCTGCAGGGGATCAAATAAAAATTTTCCCCACAGTATGGGAGCATTTGTGTCCTCTCTTCTAATGCTTTTTTTAACTACTTGCCAACCAGCCAACAGTAATTTTTAACCCCTGGCTGGTGGTCTGAGCAGGCATCATGACATACCAGTACATCGCTCTGCTCTTGCGCAGCCCCTGGGGCATGCATCTGCACACTGTGCAACTGCTGTGCCCACCGGAGACAGCTGATTGCGCTGCTCGGTGTCAGGCTGTTGTAAGCAGCCCAGATACCATGTGATCGTTGTGTGTTCACAAGTCACCTAGTAAACAATCCATTGATGACAGCATTGTTTACTACTGTGTGTCATCTGTGACACACAGGCTAATCACACAACCCTGTACCATGTGATTGCTGTGGGCTAATCACAGCATCACAATAGTAAATAGTGAGTCATGAATGAAATAAACTCATGACAGTTCAAATGATTGCTGCTACACTTACAAAAAAAACTAAATTAATAATAACAAATTATTTATTTATTTTTGCTTACATACTGTCGTGAGTCAGTATCCCTGATCACCACCACACCAGTCATATTATGACGCTGTACTGCACAGATGACAATATGTAAAAAGAAAATTTGATTTTTTTTTTATTTAATTTCTTCATTTTCCAAAATATTATGACAAAAAAATTACAACTCCAAAAAACTTGCCAATGCCTCTGACTAAATACCTTTGACTGACTACTTTCCAGAAAGGAGCCATTAGGGGAGGGGGGGTATTTGTACTGTCCTGGCATTTTAGGACCTCAAAAAATTAGATGTCAGTACACGAGGAATGATCAATTTTCAAATATATCTACCATAGCTTATAGATTCTATAACTTTCCTACAGACTAAATAATATACCCTGATTTGGGGTATTTTCAGCAAAGAAATGTAGCATTATACATTTTTGCCTAAATGTATGAAGAAAGCTTATTTATTTGCAAAATTTTTTAACAGATTAGAAAACCATGTTTATTTTCCAAAATGTTAGGTATTTTTGTTTATATAGCAAAAAATGTAAAAAAAAAACAGCGGTGATTAAATATCACTAAAATAAAGCTCTGTTTATGTGAAAAAATTATATACATTTCATTTCGGTACAGTGTTGCATGACTGAGTAATTGCCAGATAAAGTAGCACAGTGCTGAATAGCAAAAAATGCACTGGACTTGAAGGGGGTAAAACCTTCCAGAGGTCAAGTGGTTAAGTGGTACATGCTGGGGGAGGCTATAAATGTTTGGAGCGTGGCCTGGTGAGCTCTCTGTCCCCCAGGCGTGGCCTGGGGAAGACGTGTCCAATGTTGTGTTGTATAGGCCTGAGTACTATGGGGCCTAGCACAGGATCGTTCAAGCTGCCTTGCCTGGTTGAGAAGGGTATCATTCCAGGATGGAAGAGTGTGGAGGATGTCTGCTAGAAAGAGACTGACGTGCCTGGTCTCAGATAATCCAAGTACTATCTTGGATTGGTGGGACCTGGAAATCCTGGTTGCTCCTTGAGGCCTAACCGTAACTCTCTCAACTGCAACCCTCTCTTCCTGTGAAACTGGAGCAACAAAACTACAAAAGACTAAAGTGACTGGTGCCCTCCTTTGCCATGGATCCATCCTGAGGTAAATGCTAGCCTTCTTCCTACTGGAGGTGAGTCCTCTCCTCTACCCCATGCAGGCCGAGGCATACTTATTATGAGGCAAACAAGGCATTTGCCTTGGGTGACATTTCTTGGAGGTTGACGCTGCCCCCAAACAGAATGGACACACGTGGCAGTTGACAGAAGAAGGAGAAGCAGGTGAGGCACTGCAGAAGCTCCTGAGGATGGTACAGAGGAGTCATCTAAGGAGACACCTGCTCACACAGAAGCCGTTATGTTTGCAGCAGTCTCCACTGGGATCTGTGAGAGGCTTCAAGCTGCTGGATGGTGTCAGACTCTACCTCCCGGTCCTGATCATGGCTTCGGTGGTGCCTGGCTGATGTCATTCTATGAGATGTGCACCAAATTTTACTCCTGAGTAGGGCAGCAGGAAACCAAAATACACCACTGCATGCAGGAGGGGTGCTATCTATCTATCTATCTATCCCCCCCCCCCGAAGAAGGGACCAGGTGAGCAGCGGCGGACAGAGCCATGCAGGGCCGCCATCAGAGTGGTGCCACTAGTACTCCTGTAAGTGGCCTGGACAGCAGGAGGATCAGAGTGGTGGGGGAGAGCAGTTGCAGAAGGATGTACTGTGTATCTCTCCCTCCAGCAGCTGAAAGCCGGTTTGAGATTTCTCCCCCTCTCCCTCCCACCGGCTTTCTGCTGCTGGAGGAAGAGACAGACCTGGCTGGATGGAGGGGGTGCCCTGGTGTTCCTGAGTGGCCGCTCTCCGCTGAGCTCCTTCCCCTGCCTGCACTCAGAGCTGGGACCAGGAGACAGCCTGGAGCAGGGAGAGGAGAAGTGGCTGAGAGGAAAGAGCCCAGAGGAGGTGAGCTGTGATGTGTTCTCTGGGCTCTCCCTCCTGTCATCCATCCAGCACATAATACACTGATAAATCTATGGGACTGCACACACACACAGAGTATGATTACCACCCCCTGCCCTCATTTCCTGATGCCTGGAGATCAGCAGCCCTTTGAGGAAGTGGGGGGGGGGGGTAATCATACTGCGTGTGTGTATACAGTCCCATACGATCTGAGAAAGAGAGAGGAGAGAGAGAGAGAGAGGAGAGAGAGAGGAGTGAGAGAGGAGAGAGAGAGAGGGAGGGAGGAGAGAGAGGGGGAGGGATGAGTGAGAGCGGGGGAAGAGAGAGAAGAGAGAGAGGGAGGGGGAAGAGAGAGAGAGAGGGAAGGGAGAGAGGGGGAGAGAGAGATAACAGAGAGGAGGGAGTGAGAGAGGGGAGAGAGAGAGAGGGAAGAGAGAGAGAGAGGGAAGAGAGCAGCACAAAACCTAAATACACCACTCTATCTATCTATCTATCTATCTATCTATCTATCTATCTATCTATGTATAGTACAACGAAGTGGATATATTCCTAAGTATCTGGTTATTACCCTCTGCTTTATACAGTGGGTCAGTTAAGTCCATTCTTTAAGCCCTCTACCTCTGAGAAATTGCCTAATAATTAATATCAACATAAACAGAATTAGGCTAGAGCAGACGTTATGAACTGACATTTTAAATCAGTGAGCTATTGAATCACTGAACAAGAGCTGAATATTTTCTTTTTTTCCATAATAGGTTTTGGCAAATGAATAACCCTATGGGCTCTTTTACAGGAATAGGAAGAGACTAGTTGAAACCTCAGGCAATCTGGCTATGTGCACTAGATGAGGCATCATCTCACTTGATTTGCTGTTACCAAATCATTGACATAAACGAAGTCCTTGAAGATTAGCTGCATGGGGGCTTCACTCTAAATAATAGTGATTCATCTGTAACACCATTCACTTTTACTTGATGTACTAGCTGTGTTCTTGTAATCTGAGCTGATAAGGGGAAGGAAAGAGATACTAACTGGCCAGTGCTGAGATTCCTTACACAAGTATGCCAACTTTTTTTTATTGGAAATATGTTTCATTGCTTGTTGCTTAAAGCAAAGCAAGTCCTATTGTACATACACTACTTCTAATCTTGACTGTAAGCCTAATCCATTTTATTTATTGAATAAAAGCAGAAATGGATAAACTGGGCCTTGTTTGTTTTGCGCTAGGTTCCCTGAAGCCCAAAAATGAGCTCCAACCTTATTAAAGAGGCAGTAAAATCCGCTTTTTTATTTATACCTACAGGTAAGCCTATAATAAGGCTTACCTGTAGGTAAAGTACCTGGTGCAGAGCTGTGCCGTGGCTATGACTGCCACTCGCATGTGTGGGAGTGACGTCATCGCAGCTTGGCGATTAAAACAGCAGGAACCCACGAACCAGGAAAGAAGACCGGATGAAGATGCAAGCCCTGTCAGTGGTAACAGCAGGTCATTAGAGGGCTTCATTTTAAGGTAAATCTGTCATAATGTATTAGTATGTAAGGCTTACTAGCACATTATGGCATTATAGTGCAGGGGCCAAATGTTTTTGTTTTGTGGTTTACTACCACTTTACAGTCTATGGAAGGCAAAACTAACAATTTTTTTGTGTCCATTTTTAAGGCTAATATTGGTGAAAGGAGGACATGGGGAGCTGAGCACTTCCATCAGGGACATGTACAAATGCAAAACAAATGTTTAACTGCTTCCCCGCCCAGCCTATAAACAAATGTCAGCTGAGCAGGAGCACTGCTATTCGGGGTGAATATCCTCCCAGTCACGCGCCTCACGCATGCCCTAGGGGCCGCACTGCAGCACAATCTATCCCCTTCTCTGTTCGAAGACTGATCATTGTACCAGGCAGGCCCCAGTACCATATGATTGCTGTAATCAATCACAGCGATAACATGACAAATGAATAGCTTTCATTCATAGCCATTCATTGTGTACTATTGTGATTGGTCACAGTGATCACACGACAGAGCCAATCACAGTGCATCTGTACCACACGATATCTGTGGCTAATCACAGCTATTACAACAGTACACAATAAATGGCTATAAATGAGTGGATGCCATTCATAAAAATTATTTCTTAGAACAATGATAATCTCTGTTATAAGAAATCATAGTGTAAAAAAAAATCCTGATTATTCCCCAGAGTAGTACAGTGTTGTTACTACTGTGAGTATGGTAACTGCTCTGGTCACAGTATGTCAAAAAAATTTGTAAAAAATAAATTATTATTTTTACGAAAGAAATATAGCAGAATACATTTTGTATTAAATTTATGAAGAAAGATTATTTATTTGCAAGGGCCACAATGCACTGCGCTCTCACTGTACAAAGTGAGAGCCATGATTAGCTAAAGCAATGCACCTGACCACAGGTCAGGTGCAATGCTTTGGCCAATAACAGCACAATGCACTGTGAAAGTCATGATTGGCCAAAGTCACGGTGACTTTGGCCAACTTTGGCTTACAGCTAAGTCCACGCCCCACACTGTAAAAGGCTGCTTACACTGCAGCCTTATGCAGTGTGTTGCTGGACACTGCCCAGCACAGAGGGGAGAATAATCAGCCCCCCCAAAGAAAAATTAAAAAATCCAAATAAAAATAAAAGAAAAAATACATAAAAAAAAGAAACAACATGCCCCCCCCCCCATCCATACATTCCCTTTAGGTCTGTAAGGAAGATTAGGATGGACCACACATTAAATTGTTTTTTTTAAATAGTGCGTGTGGTTCCCCCTGAAAGCCATACCAGGCCCTTTAGGCCTGGTAGGACTTTTAAGGAGGACCCCACCCCCAAAAAATGAGCAGAAAAAAAACATGGGATCTCTCCTAAATTCCTACCTGTCTCTTGATCCGCTTTGATTTGGCTCTTGATTGGCTTTTTTTTTTATTAAAGTACTTGTCAAAAACTGTTGTTATGTTTTTTCTTCAATTAAAGGAATTTTTCAAAAGACTGGTCTCTTTATTTTTTTACCGAATTTAACCCTTTAGTAAATGGGTAGGGCTACAAGTACCCCTTGCTCATTCGAAAGGGGGGAGAAGCATCAGGGTGCCCCTTATTTAAAAGAGTACCCTGATGCTAATGAGCCCCCTGCCCACAGACCCCCACAACCACTGGGCCAGGGTTTTAGGGAAGAGGCCCTTGTCCGCATGCCGAGGGCATGTGGCCTGATAAGCCACAAGGATGGGGGGGCACTTGATTGCTTTGCAAGTGCAGTTGCTCCAAAGCTTAGTAAATGAGCAGAAGCTCTGCTGACTTCCATCATCCAATCATGTGCAAGCAAAAATTTTTTTCTTTTATTTTCCTTGCATATGATTGGGTATTCCTGGCAAAGGAAAGCTTTACCTTATTTACTAAGCTCTGGAGCAACTGTACTTGCAGAGTGCAACTGCAAAGTGCACAGTTTATTTGCCTTTAGTAAATCAACCCCAATGTGTTTGTATTCTAACATAATGACACATTGTTTAGCCCCTAAGCAGAGATTCAGGGAACACAGTTTTACAAACCACTAAACAAACAACTTTTCAGAAAAATATTTTTATCGCCCCCTCTCCCACAGCCAACCTAGATTTTGATCAGTTCTTAGGGAAGTGGAATTTTTAAGAAACGGAGAGACAATTTATTTAAGCTTTGCATTTTAGAAATGAAACGTGAAAATACTTTACATCTGTACATCTGATTTCTGATCTGCTTCAGTGGAAAATTGATACTGATAATTTCAATAGCAATATTGCAAGGAGATCAAACTCCAAGGATTTGTGTAGATGGGCAAATGCAGTGTACATTCAGGAGCATTCATCTTGCACTTGAGATGAATATAAGAGGCTTCTGAGATCATTCTGAGTATTTCAAAGGCGCTTCTGATTTCCTTCTGACCTGTAATTAAACTGCTTTTAAGCAGTATTAAGCTGCTTTTACATTCTCTCAATGTGTATGGAGAGAAAAGCAGTACTGATATAAACAAATGTCAATGTACAAAAGTACGTAATCAGGCAATTACATTAGTAGATGTAAATTATGGGCAAGGTCCTACGTTTTCTGGTAACTTGGCACACCTGCATTATTCCCTAAATCTTGAAATGCAGTTCACATTCTGTATCTTGAGCTGTAGTAATGTACACTGATCTTCTATAGCCGCAATAAGTACAGGTTAAAAAAACATACAGTAGATCCAAAATAAAAAACTAAGAATGTATGTAACATATACTATTTTCTGCTTTATAGAATAATTTTTCATATATTGACAAATCATTAAACTGAGAAATAGTGTGTGGTAGGCAGTGGGACATATCTAGGCTTTCATTTGAAAGCCATCAAAACTATTATAGATGACAGCTGATTGGTTGCAACAGAATACTGCACATTGCATACTGTTTTTTTATTTTTTAAAGAAGAAAAACCCAACACTAACTATTCTTAACCACTTCAATACTGGGCACTTTTACCCCCTTCCTGCCCAGGCCAATTTTCAGCTTTCAGTGTTGTCGCACTTTGAATGACAATTGCGCGGTCATGCACCACTATACCCATAAAAAAGTTGTATCTTTTTTTCACGCAAGTAGAGCTTTCTTTTGGTGGTATTTAATCAACACTGAGTTTTTTATTTTTTGCTACATAAACAAAAAAAAACCCAAAACTTTTGAAAAAAAAAATTTTGCAAGTAAATAACATTTCTTCATAAATTTAGGTCAAAATGTATTCTACATTTCTTTCGTGAAAATACCCCAAATTAGTATATATTATTTAGTCTGTAGGAAAGTTATAGTGCCCACAAACCATGGTATATATATCAGACAATTGATCAATCCAGATGTACTGACGGCCCATCTCATTTCTTGAGGCCCGAAAGAGCCAAGATAGTACAAATACCCCCAAAATTACCAATTTTTTGAAAATAGACAGTCCAAGGTATTTAGTAAGAGGCATGGTGTGTTTTTTGGAGGTCATAATTTTTTGTTACAAATTTAGAAATATATATATTATTGCCACAAGTCCAGTCCAGTACAGCGTTATTATATAACTCTTGGGGTGGTGATCAGGGACACTGACTGGTGACAGTATGTAAAAAACATATTTTTTTTCAAAATTTTCTATTATTGTTTTAGTTTTTATTATATTTTTTAATTTTTTTATACTATTCTTTTTTTTTTTAACACACTGTGACCAAAGCAATACAATGTTACCATAGTAACATTGAACTATTCTGGGCAAGTGATCAGGATTTTTTATTTTGTTTTACACATTATGATTGCTAATATCAATGTATTTAATTGATATATGCAATCCTTGTTACTGAATGAAACTGATTCATTAAGTCTTTTGTTGTGATTAGCTGTGATTGGGCAAAGCTCATCACATGATACAGATGGTCTGTGATTGGCTCTGTCTGTACCATGTAACTGCTTTGACCAATCACAGCTAACAACACAGTTGTATACAGTGGATGACATGACAGGAAGCCATCCATTGTATACAGTTGTCATGTGGTCTGCTGTGATTGGTCACAGCGGTCACATGACACTGGCAATGGGCCGGTGTAGTGATATGTCATTGGCTGTGTCCCATGCACACAGCCAGTGATGGATTGCGCCGCTGCATGGCCCCGAGGACCACATGAGAGACTCCTTCTGACAGGATGTCATATGATGCCCATTCAGAACGAGGAGTGACCTGCAGATTGATGGAAAGGTGTTAAAAAACATTCCCATTCCCCATTCCCTACCTATCCTGCATGTGTACTTAACTAATTTAATCTGCTCTTATTACCTGATTCTGCAGCTCCAGCGCCCCAGCTGCTGCAGGAAAAAGGAGGAAGCACCAACAATGGTTGGGCCAATGAAAGTTATGGGAGCCTTTTCGAGCGTTTCCTTACACAGGGGAGCCAGAACTGCAAAATCACGTGACAAGAGCAGACTGGATTGAAAAAAGATAAATATACATATCTTTTTTAAACAGGGTATGCAGGATAGGTAGGAGGATGGGGGAGAGGATTTTCTTTAAATAGTTAGTGTTAGGCTTTACTACCACTTTAAGTAAGCCTGCTAACTAAAAATAAGTGGATGTTCTGACTTTTGTAAGTATAGACTATATCCCAAAAACAAAGTTTATTTTCAGGTACATAGGATTCCAGGTTCAACGACTATAATAATCATCAATTAAACATGCAAGGTTTTGGAAAGCTTTTACTCCATTAGCAAAGAATTAATGAATTTCTACTCATTAATATATTCCCTTGAGGGATTACAATTCTTGATCTCCTATGTTAATCTGTAAGGTATCAATGATTCCTTCCTCATTGTCCCTAAGGATTCCAGTTCTCTGGTTGTACAGTAATGATATGACGCAAAGAGAACATGATTGCGTATTGGGTAAACAAAACAAATCTACTCTTTTAGTGATTTTTATAACCTGTTGGATGATTAAATTAAAAAGAATCTTCATGTGGCAAATGAAAAAATCACAGAGTGAAATGCTAATGCTAATCTGGAAATACAGCCACACTTCTAGAGACAGAAAGCCCATTCAGTTTGTCTGAGCTATACGTGGATCCAATTTTTTTTATTTTGAATAGAGTAGGGTATATTAAAACCCTCATTAGGGTTTTATGCTGTCTGTATTCTATTGGGGAAATTTCCCTTAACTTCTTGTTTAATAGACACCAGTGGAAGGAAGAGAAAATCAATTCAAATTAAGGGAAATTTTCTGTTATACAGTTGCAACCAGGACAAGTGTACCCTTTGGAAGATGTCCTTTTTATTTCTGTTCTTGTGATGATGAAAGTGGGAATATAATTCTTATTCACCTAATTTCACTTTAGAATTTTGATTTTAATTACACACCTAAAAGTATTTATCTGTTTTATACTGTTCTACAGTATGATTAATAGGTGAGCACACAACACATAAAGCAGTTAAATCAATATAGTTCTATATAAATCCTAAATATAAATACAGTGCCAATACAGTACAATATGGGTCAAGGGTTCGATTCCCGACCATGGCACCTCCTGCATTGAGTTTGCATGTTCTCCCTGTGCTTGCGTGGGTTTCCTCTGGGTACTCCGATTTCCTCCCACACTCCAAAGCCATGCTGGTAGCTTAATTGGATCCTAGTATGTGTATGTATGAATGTGAGTTAGGTACCTTAGATTGTACACCCCTTGAGGGTTAGGGACTGATGTGAATGTACGATATATATATGTAAAATGCTGCGTAAATGGACAGCGCTATATAAGTACCTGAAATAAATATTAAAATAAATACAGTGCTGTGAAAAAGTATTTGCCCCCTTCCTGACTTTTTGTTTTTGCATATTTGTCACATTTAAATGATTCAGATCATCAAAAGAAAGGTAGTATTACACAAAGATAACCCAAGTAGATACAAAATGATTTAATCTATTAATACAAAAAAGCTATCCAAACCTGCCTTGCCCTATGTGAAAATGTACTTGCCGCCCCCCTTTCCTTGCTTAATCATGAACAAACTGTAATTAGCCACATTTTTTGAAAAGCTGACTGACAACTCATGGGGTCCCTGGGCAATAGGGGATCATGGGGCCCCTGTGTCCTCGCCCACACCCAAAAAAGCCTATGAAAAAGCCAATGAAAGGTACCAGGCAGGGGCAGACTGACAACACATGGGGCCCCAGGGAAATAGGGGATCATCGGGCTCCTGTGTCCTTGCCCAAACTCAAAAAATCCTATGAAAAAGCTACCAGGGGCATCTCATAGGGCCTCTTACTGACCCCGGGCCCTCGGGCAGTGCCTGAGTTTCTAAATGGTCAGTCAGCCCCTGCCCAGGCCTGATTACTGTCAGACCTGTTGAATCAAGAAATCACATAAATAGAAGCTGTCTGACAAAGTAAAGCACGCTAAAAGATCTCAAAAAGCAACACATCATGACGTGATCTAAAGAAATTCAGGAACACATGAGAGACAAATTAATTGACATATATCAGTCCGGAAAGGGCTACAAAGCCATTTCTAAGGCTTTGGGACTCCAGCGAATCACAGGGAGAGCCATTATTCAAAAATAAAGAAAGCTTGGAACAATGGTAAACATTCTCAGCTGTGACCGGCCTATCAAAATTACTCCAAGCACGCGAAGACCTATCCAGGAGGTCATAAAAGTACCCAGAACAACATCTAAAAAACTGCATGCCTCACTTGCCTCAGTTAAGGTCAGTGTTCATGATTCAACAATAAGAAAGAGACTGGGCAAAATGACATCCATGGGAGAGTTCCAAGGCGAAAGCCACTGCTGACCAAAAAGAACACAAAGGCTCATCTCACATTTGCCAAAAAACATCTTGATTATCTCCAAGACTTTACAACAAATATCTCTGGACTGGTGAGCCCAGAGATATTTCATTCAATGGGCACACCCCTGAAGATGTGCTGTCGCATGAAATGTGTTGGGTAGAACCTGTATTGCTGACGTCAGTCCGCCGCTGCCAAGGAACGGAGTGGCAGCCATCTTGCTATGTTTCCCAGGACAAGGGATATTCGCACCACCTTTACATGGATGATGCTGGAGGATTAACCCCTAGGCTGCTTCTCTGTTCCTGCACCCAGATATGACAGATTGTAACCAATGCCTGCTTACATATAATTTCTGGTGAGTGTACACCCATCAGAGGTGGTGGATTCCCTCCATGGATATATGCACATTTGCATTTTTTTCACTTGGATGTATTGCGATTCAACTTGAGGTCTACTATTGCTCATTTTTTGCTGATGTGATTTGAGATATATTATGGACATTTATTGATTCACTTATATGCATAATTGCACTTAATAGCACTTTAATATTCTGCATTTATATTTTATAAGAATTATCATATACAGTACATTTAATATTTTGTTGTTCTTTTCTGGATAGTCCTTAGGAGGATTTGATATTAAGAGAAATGATTGGTTTACATTTAGTGAATTTAAATCAAATTAGTTTGTATTTTATTTATCTCCTACATTTGGGCTTGATTAATAATTTGATCCATCCATTTATTTGTTTTTCATTTAGATGTCTTTCATGGGGATGATGGGTGACAGTCTGTGTGATTGGTGATCTGCTATATGGCTCATTGGATCACTGTTCACAGTGGTTTCCCTATGTTTGCAAGTTTGCTCAATGCTAGCATTTTAAATACTAATGGAAGACAGCTATGTTTTTACTATTTAAGCTGGTTTTTCGTTGGTAAGTATCAGTTATGAATAAGCACATGTCTCTGTGTGAAACGTGTTAACTGTCTTTTGTCCGGTGTATGGAGTTATAATTCATGCTTTTATATGAAGACTTCAATAAACATTATTTTTACTGGAATTCCTTTGGAGTGCGACCCAAACTTTATTTTCTCAAATTTCATAGTCAACCAGATTTCCAATTAAGAGAAGAAAAACTGACCAAATCTTTAAGTACATTGGAGGATGATGTTACAATAACAAAGAGCTCCAAATTCCTTAGGGACAAGTTGGTCTATGAAGAAGGCACAGTGTACAGATGGATAACCCACAAAACACACAACTAAACAGATGGTTCAGGCGAATTAAAAAATGTTATTATAAGAACCTCATCCACACCGGTGGGTACCCCTAAAAGGGACAGTTTTTCAGACACGGAAGGGAACAACACAGACCCCTCTTCCTCTACCTCAGCATCTAGCATTAAGGATAGGAAGCGCAAATAGAAAGACAACTTTTCAGATGATAGCCACTCTCAACACCCAAAAAAGTTCAACCCTCCCAAGGGAAAGGGGGGTCACAAACGCCTGTCAAGAAGAAGAAAGTAAGGAGAGGGAACAAAGTTTAAGGATCAAATGAATCATGTCAGACTTCTACCAATATTGTCTTGAATTTTTCTGACTAGTCTTTGTCACCTGAAGCATAAAGAGTTCTTTCTAAGGGTTTACAGTACCCAGTACACACCCTCACAAAATCTTGATTTATTTTCCACATTAATTAATGTTAATAATTTTGCGCAACATTTAACTTCGAAGAAGCTCTTCTTCAATACTGAATTTTTGATGTCCTTGGACTAGTCTTTGCATATCACTAATATTGACACTACAGAATTTAATTTTAAAGATTTCTGCCTGATACATGACATGAGTTCACTAAATTCCCAAGTCTATTCTGGTATCTTGGTGTCAGATAAGATTAAATATCTGGATCATCTCCAGACTTCCTCTACACAGAGGTCAGATTTTTATCCCATCCAGTCCAGAGGTGAAAAATTATCTTTGATCAAATTTAAATAAGAAAGAAAGAGAAGTTCTCCAGACCCTGAAAAACAACTTTAATATCAAAATCAAAGAGGCAGATAAAGGAGGCGTGCTGATCGTCCTAAACACAAGTGACTATCATAAAGAGGCACTCTGGTAGCTGTCAGATTCTCAAACATATGAGCACCTACAAATGGATCCAACTTTAGAATACAAAATATAATAATAAGTACAGTGTTGTCAATATAAAAATAGCAAAAACTGATACAAATGTAGAAAATGGAACAGTGTATATCAAACTGGCATGAACTAATGCAGACACATAGAAACAAATTAATAGCTTAAGTCCATGCAGTTGCTCTTAGATCCATAGGTACTGGTGCTTGTAAGGTGAAACAAAAGATAGAAGAATCCTCCCCCGTCACCCCAATAATAAAAGGATTTGACCACTTTAAGAATGGTCAAAAGCGCAGCTTTTGAATCTCCAGATAAGAGTCATCAATCAGTTCACTGTATAAGCACTCTCCTTCTGAATCCAGTCAAATAAACCAGATCTTTTCTTAGAATGACATACATTAACCACTTGCCCTCCAGAAGATTTACCCCTTCATGACCAGGCCGTTTTTTGCTGTTCGGCACTGCGCTATTTCAACTGATAATTGTGCGGACGTGCAATGCTGTACCCAAACGAAATTTATATCCTTTATTTCACACAAATAGAGCTTTCTTTTGGTGGTATTTGTTCACCACTGCGGTTTTGACTTTTTGCACTATAAACAAGAAAAAACTAACATTTTTCATTTTTGGTTCTAAAAAATAGCCAATAAACTAAAAGATAGTTATAAATTTAGGCTAAAATGTATTCTGCTACATGTCTTTGGTAAAACAAATCTCAATACATATTAATTGGTTTGTGTAAAAGTTATAGCGTCTACAAACTATGGTGTATATATATTGGAATTTATGTAGCTTTTACTTTCTGACTGCTGATCACATTTTTTGAGATGCTAAAATGCCAGAGCAGTACAAACACCCCCCCCACAAATGACCCATTTTTGGAAAGTAGACACCCCAAGGATTTTTCAGAGAGGCATGTTGAGTCCATGGAACATTTTATTTTTTTTCAAGTTATCACTTTAATGATATATTGCTCATGCATGCCATGGGTATATGTAGAATAACACCCCAAAACACATTCTTCTACTTTTCCCAAGTATGGGGATACCACATATGAGAGACTTTTTGGCAGCCTAGCTACATACAGGCCCACAAAATCCAATGACCACCTCCAGGCTTTCTAAGGGCATATTTCCTCATATCACTTCCCCACTACCAATCACAGTTTGGAGGCTCTAAAATGCCAGGATAGTACAAACACCCCCCACCCCCAAATGACAAAAAAAGAAATTATGTTTTTACACAAAATTGTCACTTAAATGATTTATTGCTCACACATGCCATGGGTATATGTGGAATTACTCCCCAAAATACATTCTGCTACTTCTCCCGACTATGGGGGTACCACATGTGAGAGACTTTTTCTAAGTCTAGCCAAGTACAGGACCCCAAAATCCAATAAGCACCTTCAGGCTGTTAAAGGGCTTTATTTCCTCATTACACTTCCTGACTACCTATCACAGTTTCGGAGGCCCAGAAATGCCAGGATAGCACCAAACCCCCCCAAATGACCCCTTTTTGGAAAGTAGACACCCCAAGGAATTTGATAAAAGGCACCGTGAGTATTTTACAGATATCATTTTTGTCACAAGGTTTTGAAAAAGAAAAATGAAAAGGAAAAATACATTTTTGTTTTCTTTCTTCGTTTTCGAAAAACATGTGGCAACAAATGAGATTTGTAAAATACTCACCATGCCTATTAGCAAATACCTTGGAGTGTCTACTTTCCAAAAAGGGGTCCTTTGGAGGGGAAGGCTTCTACTATATCCTGGCATTTCAGAGCCAACATTGGAAGCTTATGCCACACATCACCCACTCTTGCAGACCAAGCCTTTTCTGACACTTTTTGTTCACATGAAAAAACTGTTTTTTGTGCTAGAAATTTACTTTGAACCCCCAAACATTATATATATTTTTAAAGCATTTAAAGCAGAGGCCCTAGAGAATAAAACAGTGGGTGTTGAAATTTTTTACATAACACAGTATTCGAACAGCGATTTTTCAAATATTTTGGGAAAAATACACTTTTGAGAATTTTAATGCACAAAAGCACAACATATTGCCCAATTGTTTGATAAACTATAAAAGAAGATGTTACACCGAGTAAATAAATACCAAACATGACATGCTTTAAAATTGCACATGTCGGTGCAATGGCAACAAAGTACATACATTTTTATTATCGATAGGCGAGGTTTTAAAAGCCTTTACAGGTCACCAATTTATATTTACATGGGAGGTCTAGATCCAGAATTACTGCCCTCGATCTGATGTTTGCGGTGATACCTCAAATGCATGGTGCAACCACTGTTTACACACCGTCATGCGGCAACACTTGCATTCTCGGATTCCCCTGTGGGACAGGAGAGCCCAAAAAAACTGTGGAAGACAGCAGGAGGGGGTGTCCCATCCCACTGCTTGTAATAAAAATTCAGCAGCTGATTGGCCACTAAGATTTCTTTTAAATGAAAGCCAACCACCAGCTGAAAAAAAATGATACCAGCATGATGCCTGTAGCTGCAGGCATCATCCAGGAATAACCACTCAAAAACCAAGCGACATACCACTACCTTGCTGGTCCATGTTGGGCATATATGTAACAGCAGAGAACATGGGCATATGATGAATCGGGTCTGTGGACCAATATGACTGCAATTCATTCTTTTTTGTAATGCCCATGTTGAATGTTAGTCACAAAAAAGTTTAAATTCAGAAACCGTGATAGGTTTCCATGTTAATTGTCTGGCAAGAGCTGAATTTGGGTGGGCGGCGATGCATATAAATTGCCTTGGCCCACACTTCATTTTTGGGGACACTATACAAAGGGGACATTAATATAGTTCTAGTCATGATCATTATATTGATCCGTACAAAAACTATACTAGTAATGGTGGTGATCAGCGACCTATAGCGTGAGTGAGATAGACAATCTAACGCTGGCTGACCCTGGCTGGGAGGGACACTAACTGACCCTGACATTATCTGATGTCGCTAGTGGCAGGAATGCAGTGATCAGTGAAAAATTCTATATACTGACACTGTACTCATGGCACTGGCTGGGTGATGGGGCGATCAAAGGGTTAAATGTGCTAATCTAACGTGTGTGTGTGTGTAAAATGTAGTGCTTTTACTTGGTGCCGTGTTCTCTCTTCACTCCCTGGACCAACCATGGGGGCAGCGGGGGGGGGGGGGGGGCCCAGGCGCGTTCACACCCCAAAATAGGAAGTGATGCAAGATTACGTTGCTTTGCTAATATGCAAAATGCGGATAAGAGGTCAGCAAGTAGTTAAAAAAAACCCTTAAAAAATATTTTTTTAACCACTTGACAACCGGGATATAACCGAATGAAGGCTACAGCGCAGTTGTCCAGTTTTGGGAGGGCGTCATATGATGTCCTCCCATAACACGCCCTCCCGCATACCCCCAGCGGTGCACACCCGGTGATCTTGTTGTAAAAGGCCAATCATGTAATGCCTTTTACCATGTGATAAGCTGTGTCCAATGACACAGCAGATCACCGGTAAATGCAGTTGCCGGTTATCGGCTGCACTTTCCTCACACTGTCACAGCGTGAGAAAAGTACTGCCGATAACTGGCAATTGTCAGAAAACAGATCGGCACTGATGATCAGTGCCCTGATGATCAGTGCCCAGCAGTGCCACCCACCAGTGCCACCCACCTGTGCCTAGCAGTGCCACCCACAAGTGCCAAGCAGTGCCACCCACCTGTGCCCATCAGTGCCCAGCAGTGCCATTGAACTGTGCCTAGCAGTGCCACCCACCTGTACCCAGCAGTGCCACCACCAGTGTCCAGCAGTACCCCTATCAGTGTTGACCAGCAGAGCCACTCATCAGTGCCCAGCAGTGCTGCCAGTCAGTGCCCAGCAGTGCCACCAGTCAGTGCCGTCAGTCAGCGCCACCCATCAGTGCTGCCCTTCAGTGCCGCCTATCAGTGCCCATCAGTGCCACCTATCACTGTCCATCAGTGCAGAATCATCAGTGCTAGCTCATCAGTGCCACCTATCAGTGACGCCTACCAGTGCCACCTGATCAGTGCTGCCTATCAGTTCCCATCAGTGCTGCCTATCAGTGCAGCCTCATCAATGCACATCAGAGAAGGAGAAAAATTACCTGTTTGCAAAATTTTATAATAGAAACAAAGATAACCTTTATTTTTAAAAATTTGTGCTCTTTTTTGTTTATAGTGCAAAAAATAAAACACCCAGTGGCTATTAAATACCACCAAAAGAAAGCTCTATTTGTGTGAAAAAAAATGATAAAAATTTCATATGGGTACAGTGTTGCATGATTACATGCGCAATTGTCATTCAAAGTGCGACAGCACTGAAAGCTGAAAATTGGCCTGGGCAGGAAGGGGGTATAAGTGCCCAGTAGGCAATTGGTTAATTTCTCAATATGGTATTTTTTATTTATTTTTTTTAACATTTTTTTAAAACTTTTTTTAATACATTTATCAGAATAGTACAATGTTACCATAGTAACATTGTACTACTGTTGTGGGGGGGGAGGGGCTTATCATGGATTATTTTACACTTTGCTTTGCAGGAGAAATAAAGATCATTGCAATGCTTGCTGTCATGAACCTAACTCATTCATAAACTGAGTTAAGTTTTTGACAGCTCAAGATAGTGATCTGTGATTGGCTGGGGCTGGTAACATGATACAGGGTGCTGTGATTGGCCCCATGTATCATGTGACAGCTGTGGGCCAATCACAGCTCACTAGGAAGAGAAGCAGAGCTGTTATGAATAAGATTGATTCATAACAGCTTTGCTTACATTGTGATCATGTGATCGCATAGCGATCACATGATCACTGAGTCCCGTTCACCGAGATCTTCATTCCGCTGTGTACACCGGACACAGCAGTCATGGTGGGGGAGCACTGTACTAATACAAGCACCCCCTGGTGTTAATACAGCCAGAGCGATGTATGGGTACGTAGTACATTGCGGGCGGGTGGGAAGTGGTTAAAGAGAAAGCAAGGCCAACTGATAGTGTAATAAAACCACAAATATTAGTTTATTAAAAGTATTGCACTTCACTCAGCATTACATCATTTAGTATAAAAGCCAGCATATCACAATTAAGTTTCAAAACAACAAGATGCCTATGGTCCATGCTGATGCGCAATGACATCACATGCTGTGACTTCTCTCTACGCGTTTCATCATCAGCAGATGCCGTTATCAGAAGGTGCCCCTGACAAAGTCTGCTGATGAAATGCATATGGTGGAGTCACGGCATATGACATCATCGCTAACCTGTGATGTGCAATCTCTGTACTCTTGAATTCCACATGCTCTAGGCCTTCAGACCTTACAATACCATATGGAATTATACACAGAGATCGCACAAGGAATGAAAGGGTTCATTCTGGATAGTGTTTCCTTGCTAATGGAACACAACTATTTCTTGTTCAATCAGAAATATTACAAACAGAAACAGGGAGCCTCAATGGGGGCCAGATTTGCACCCACATACGCCAACTTGTACATGGGTAGTTGGGAGGAACATTTCATATCAACAACTCAACGTCAACAACTCTTATATACATCTAATAAAAGCATATTTTTGATACATCGATTACCTCATCTTTATAGTGGATAGAAATGTAATACTTGAAAACTTCCTAACCTACCTCAATGAAAACTCATTAAATCTGAAATTTACTGGAGAGGAACTCTAACTCTAACAGGTTCTCCACCGCAAAAACAGAGTAACTACACATACATACAGTAAACTAACATAAAAAATCCTTACTGCATGTGTCTAGTTGCCATCCCTGGAACATTATTCAGGCCAATTTACTCGGGTCAAATGCACATACATTTTGAAACAGAATAAAAAATTATGGAACACATGTTTCATGAATGTGGCTACAGTAAATATGTGGTTAAACAAGTATGTCTCTGTTAGTGGAACAGATAGGGAAGCTCGATTGAAAGAAAAAGCTTCAAGATCAACATTTTATACTGACACCACATCTTTGGCATTCTCTGCTCACACGGTGTGGCGATCTTGTTTGTAGTCACACGCTCACGGATCTGACAGGGTACCTGGTCTTCCAGGGATACGAAAGTAGGACACAGGTACCTGTTGGGGTCTGGAAAAGACGAGTGGTCTCTCCCTTTAGGCTGGGGGTCTCAGGCAGCTGGCAGGCAATCTCCCCCTTGGCAGGGGTCTCAGGCAGCTGGCAGGCAATCTAACCCCTGGACTGGGGTCTCAGGCAGCTGGCAGGCAATCTCCCCCTCAGGCAGCTGGCAGGCAATCTCCCCCCCGGCTGGGGTCTCAGGCAGCTGGCAGGCAATCTCCCCCTAGACCGGGGTCTCAGGCAGCTGTCAGGCAATCTCCCCCTGGACTGGGGTCTCAGGCAGCTGTCAGGCAATCTCCCCCTAGACTGGGGTCTCAGGCAGCTGGCAGGCAATCTCCCCCTTGGCTGGGGTCTCAGGCAGCTGGCAGGCAATCTCCCCCTAGACTGGGGTTTCAGGCAGCTGGCAGGCAATCTCCCCCTAGACTGGGGGTCTTGGCAGAGTCTAGCCACGAGGGTCCCGCCGCAGCTGGGCTCCCTCGATGGCTGCGCAGCGGAGAAGATGACCGGAGTGCCCGGCATCAGCCTCTTAAGCTGATGCAGGATGCTCTCCGGTCATCCTGGCAACTGGGGCGGGCCAGAGCTTGCGTGCCAAGTCGTCTGGCAACGAGGCTCGGCTTCAAAGAGCCGAGGCAGGATGAGAGACAGCAGGGGGCCGGTCATCCTGAAAGGGGGGAAGTGGCTAATGAAGTTTAGGCTAGAATACACAAACGAATACACAAAGGACAGAGAGGAAATTGTCTAACGAAATTTGGGTTGGAATACATTATTGCCGGGGAGGAAAGACATTAATTGAATTTGGGAACATAAAGCAGGATGACAGTGGAGGAAATACATTGATTGAATTTGGGAACATTTGGCAGGATGACGGGGGGAAATGCATTGATTGAAGTTGGGGACATTTGGAACAAGAACGTAAGGAATTAATTAAGGATGTACTTCATTTGGGCACAAGGGATTAAGGAAGAAATTAATAATTGGGACTGGCAGAGCACCTATATTGTGACATCCTTCAACACTATAAGACTATGAATTTCATACAGGGGCAGGATCTTTTACAGGATCTTTTATCAAAGATCTTCTTTTAAATACATTTTCAGGTTAGGCTGAACAATGCAGGGCAGCAAGCACAGTCTACTGAACCAGATGTGGTTCCTCGAGCTGCAGAACAAGCCATAGCCAGCATATATATTTTCTCTGTTAGCATTTAGAGTGCATATTCCACATCTCTTTCAGCCATCTCTCAGCCAGACATACACTACATTGCCAAAAGTATTGACACATCCGTCAAATTGCCAGACAGAGAAGTGTGATTAGTCACTCCAGAGAACACGTCTCCAGCGTCCAGTGGCAGCGTGCTTTACACCACTGCATCCAATGCTTTGCATTGTACTTGGTGCTGTAAAGCTTGGATATAGCTGCTCGGCCATGGAGAAACATTCCATGAAGCTCTCTACGCACTGTTGTTTTGCTAATATGAAGGCCACATGAAGCTAGGAGTCTTTAGCTATTGATTCTGCAGAAAGTTGGTGACCTCTGCACACAGTTGACTGTGGAATATTTAGTAGCAAGGAAATTTCATCTATGGACTTATTGCACAGGTGGCAACTTATCATGGTACCACACTTGAATTCACTAAGCTCATGAGAGCGACCCATTTCTTTCACAAATGTTTGTAGAAGCAGTCTGCATGCTTAGGTGCTTGATTTTATACACCTGTGGCCATGGAGGTGATTGGAACACCTGAATCAAATGATTTGGAGGGGTGTCCCAATACTTTTGGCAATATAGTGTAGCTACTAGAGAAGGTTCTTAGCAGCTAAAGAGTACCAACAGTTTGATAATTACCCAGCAAAAAGATGTATACTTGGAACCTTTAACATTGCAAAGTGGACACAGAGGTGTTGTTTTACTAAAGGCAAATAGATTGTTTGCTTTGCAAGGGAAGTAATGCTTTGCTAGAGACTTTTCCCCAGAGCTTAATGAATGAAGTGAAGCTTTGCTGACTTACATCGGCCAATCATGTGCAAGCAAAAATGCTTTTATTTTTATTTTCCTTGAACATGCTTGGTTAGTGTTTACATAGTGATATTTTCCACATTCACTAAGCTCGGGGGAAAATACCCTTGCAAAGTGCAACTTCCCTTGCAAAGTGAACCGCATATTTGCTTTTTGTATGTCAACCCCAGAACATTAAATATTAAAGTAAGGGCTCTTTCACGCGGACATTTCGATCGGAACCTTCATTCTCTGCTATGGAGCGGCAGTTGTAAACGGACATGTGTCCATTTGCACCCCCCCACCGACATCCGATCCGATAAAAAGGGACAGATGGGGATCCAATTTCCCTGCAGTCTGTCAGATTGGATTGGAGGAAAATAGACAGGTGGTCCATTTTCATCCAACAGCCCATTGAGGACAGCAAGCAGCTCTGTGTCTGCTCTGCAGCAGTGGAGGGAACACAGAGATGTCACCCCGGTTGCTCAGTGGGTATCAGCAGAGAGATCCTCTGCTGAGCAAGCGGATCCGCTAAACGGGTCTGCCATGTGTGAAAGGACCCTCAACCTATCATTAAGGTGGCCACACACTAACTGAATTTTAGCCATTTCAGCAGGAACCACCTGAATTCACAGTGTGAGGAAAGGAATTACTGATAAGCAGATTTCCTGTGACAGGGGACATTTAAACTAATAGTCATAGCTCTGATAATCAGTGCCCCGATGACCAGTGCAGCCCCATCATTGCAGGATATCAGTGCCCATCAGTGCAGAATATCAGTGCAGCCCCATCAGTGCCAATCCATGTCCATCAGTGCAGCATATCAGTGCCCATCAGTGTTTCATATCAGTGCCCATCAGTGACACCTATCAATGGCCATCAGTGCAGTGCAGCCTCATCAGTGCCTCTTCATCAGTGCCCATCAGTGCAGCTTATCAGTGGCCATCAGTACCCATCAGTGCAGCCTCATAAATGCAGACTCATCAGTGCAGCCTCATCAGTGCCCAGCAGTGCAGCCTCATCATTGCTCATCAATGAAGACTATCAGTGCCCATCAATGCAGCCTATCAGGGCCCATCAGTGCAGCATATCAGTGCCCATCAGTGACACCTATCAATGCCCATCAGTGCCACCTTAGCAATGCAGCCTCATCAGTGTCTCTTCATCAGTGCCCACCAGTGCTGCCTTATCAGCGGCCATCAGTTCCCTTCAGAGCAGCCTCATCAGTGCCCATCAGTGCAGCCTCATAAGTGCAGACTCGTCAGTGCCCATCAGTGCAGCCTCATCAGTGCCCATCAATGCAGCCTATAATGGCCCATCAGTGCAGCCTATCAGTGCCAATCAGTGCAGCCTCATCAGTGCACATCAATGAAGAAGAAAATGTACATATTTGCTAATTTTTATAACAGAAACTAGGAAAGCAGTTTTTTTTTTAAATCTCTTTTTTGTTTGTTTAGCAAAAAATAAAAACCCCAGTGATAAATAAATACCATGAAAAGAAACGTTTATCTGTTTCAAAAAATGATAAAAATGTCATATGGGTCCAGTGTTGCATGACCACATAATTATTATTCAAAGTGTGACAGCACTGAAAGCTGAAAATTGGTCTGAGCAGGAAGGGGGGAGAAAGTGTCCAGTATTGAAGTGGTTAATGAATAATTGTTCTAGGTATTTAATTTAGAGGATGGCCAGGCAACTAGCATTTTCAGAAGGAGATCAGCAGTGGCGGTATCTGGATTTCTTTTGTAATTTGTATTAATCAATATAACCCTCATAAAGCATAGTTGAAAAAAAAATCTAGTTGGGGGCAGCTCCCGCTCCAGAAAAGAGCAGCTCCCGCTGCAGAAATTATCAGAATTCTTCCCTGTCCTCGGAAAGAGTACAGAACAAAATGGCGGTGGAGCTCTGAACATGGAGACCGCAGCCAGACCTCTAGTGACCAGCCAACAACCAGGCCACGATGCCATGCCTAGCACACAAGGCACTACAGAGCCCAGCAACTCCAGAGTGTCCAATTCTTCCACGAGGAGCCGGGCCAAAACCAGGCCTCGCAGAGACTCAGATCTCCCCAGTGGAGATGACCCGCTCATGGAGGTGGGTATACAGCCAATACCCACACAGGACTCTTTTTCCAAATCAAAGAATGGCAGATGGATGCATTCCGTAAAACAGATAACCTACCTGCACAGGCAGAAGGACTACAAATCCTCCCAGATCTCTCAGCGCACATTTTGCGCCAATGCAAGAACCTAGACACCATAACCAAAGCCCTTCACAACCACTCACTGGGCTATAAATGGAAATACCTGCCAAGCTAATTGTCACCAGAGAAGAAACCACATCCACCATCACAACAATAGATGAAGGCCTCCGTCTCCTACATGAGGAGGGTATCACTCCTGAGCATTCATCTCTACCCTCTGCTAGTTCCTCACCCTCAAGGTTTTCTGGAGAATGGCAAGTGGTCTCCCATAAGTAAAGCCATAAATTGCACCAAAACACAGGCCCCAGAACATGAAGCATATCAACAACCATATAACGTCCTTAAGATTCCCGGCACTTGGGACTCACCATGAGGTTTCCTCCAAAGATATTGCATTTTGCCTGCGCTTAGTTCAACCATATTATTCTTTTTACTTTGCTATGAATGATCCTGCCACTCTGTTGGTGGCATTCTATTATTCCACAAAATAGTTTGAATGTTTTCCATGTTTCTCTTCTAGCCTCGCTAGCCTGGTGCCTGTTATCAGCAGCTATTGTGTACTTATCCACTGGAGATCCATATCACACAAGGGAATGTTCATCAAGGATCCATCATCAAAATCCTCATCTGATGTTCAAGACATCTGTTACATATGTGAGTCTTACTACCCCTCATTAACCTTCATGACAATATACAGTGGGGATCGAAAGTTTGGGCACCCCAGCTAAAAATTTGTATTAATGTGCATAAAGAAGCCAAGGAAAGATGGAAAAATCTCCAAAAGGCATCAAATTACAGATTAGACATTCTTATAATATGTCAACAAAAGTTAGATTTTATTTCCATCATTTTTACTTTCAAAATAACAGAAAACAAAAAAATGGCGTCTGCAAAAGTTTGGGCACCCTGCAGAGTTAATATCTTGTACTGCCCCTTTTGGCAAGTATCACAGCTTGTAAACGCTTTTTGTAGCCAGCCAAGAGTCTTTCAATTCTTGTTTGAGGTATCTTTGCCCATTCTTCCTTACAAAAGTCTTCCAGTTCTTTGAGATTTCTGGGCTGTCTGTCACGCAGTGCTCTTTTAAGGTCTATCCATAGACTTTCAATTATGTTGAGGTCAGGAGATTGTGAAGGCCATGGCAAAACCTTCAGTTTACGCCTCTTGATGTAATCCCCTGTGGATTTCGAGGTGTGTTTAGGATCATTATCCATTTGTAGAAGCCATCCTCTCTTTAACTTCAGCTTTTTCACAGATGGCATCAAGTTACCATCCAAAATTTGCTGAAATTTTATAGAATCCATTTTTCCTTCTACTCGTGAGATGTTCCCTGTGCCACTGGCTGCAACACAACCCCAAAGCATGATTGATCCAACCCCATGCTTAACAGTTGGACAGAGGTTCTTTTCATTAAATTCTGTGCCCTTCTTCTCCAAACGTACCTTTGCTCATTCCGGCCAAAAAGTTCAATTTTAACCTCATCGGTCCACAGAACTTCTTTCCAAAATGCATGAGGCTTGTCTATATGTTCATTTGCAAAGTTCAAATGATGATTTTTGTGGTGAGGACGTAGAAGAGGTTTTCTTCTGTTGACTCTTCCATGAAGACCATATTTGTACAAGTATCTCTTTATAGTGGAATAGTGTTCCACAACTCCAGTGTCTGCCAGATCTTTCTGGAGGGATCGTGCAGTCAAACGTGGGTTTTGAATTGTTTTTCTCACAATCCTGCGAGCTGTTCTGTCTGATATTTTTCTTGGTCTTCCAGATCTTGCTTTAACGTCCACTGTTCCTGATGACTGCCATTTCTTAATTACATTCCGAACAGAGGATATTGACATCTGAAAACGCTTTGCTATCTTCTTATAGCCTTCTCCAGCTTTGTGAACGTCAACTATTTTCAGTTTCAGTTTTCTAAACAACTGCTTAGAAGAACCCATGGTGCTGATTGTTGGGGCAAGGTCAGATGGGTCTGGGCATTTAAAACCTTTGAGATTGACATCACCTGGTCTTCCCAGATGATGATTGAGAAGAATCCATGACACTGGCAGGTCTCAGCTTGGCAAAGGGGGCAGTGCATGCTATAAATTCTGCAGGGTGCCCAAACTTTTGCAGATGCCATTTTTTTTGTTTTCTGTTATTTTGAAAGTGTAAATGATGGAAATAAAATCTAACTTTTGTTGACATATTATAAGAATGTCTAATCTGTAATTTGATGCCTTTTGGAGATTTTTCCATCTTTCCTTGGCTTCTTTATGCGCATTAATACAAATTTTTAGCTGGGGTGCCCAAACTTTCGATCCCCACTGTATGCTCTATAAACACCAGAGGCCTTAACCACCCAGCCAAAAGACACTCATTGTGGTGTGAGGCCCGCTCACTACAAGCAGACATACTTGCAGTCCAAGAGATGCACTTTCAAACTGCTGCTACCCCTAGGTGTGATCAGAAGGACTTTCCACATATATTCTTGTCCACCTACTCCTCAAAAAAGAGAGGGTTACTGCAGATAATCAGGAACATGGTGTCCTTTATCCATAATTGACCCAAACAGCCGATTTGTGATCATAACGTGTGATATCAACAACAAACCTTACATGCTAGTGAATCTCTATGCTCCCAATACCAAGCAACTCCGATTCCTACATAAAGTGTTCAAAAAGCTTTCTGCTATCAAATATGGCAGCCTACTCTTGTGTGGGGACTTAAACCTCACAGTGAATCCACATATGGCATGTCCACATTTCTCAAAGGTCGCACTCCCACGTTAAGATATCTATTCCAAGAAAAAGATGTATACAATATTTGGCACTGTCTAATGTTAATGAAAAAGACTATACTTTCTTTTCCCCAAGGCATCAGACTTACTCTCATATAGATCTATTTGTTTCTGATAAATGGTTACTACAGCAAGTATCCTCTTCCAACATATCAGATATCACGTGGTCTGACCACGCAGCTATCACTATTTCCCTGGTGGAAAAGAATACTTGCCCTCCTGTCAGTGTGTGGCATTGTCATAACAAAATCCTTACAGACCCAGACAACAATGCTTTGCTCTCCCAGCATCTTAGGGAATATTTCTCATTAAATGATACAATTGATGTTAACACTTTTACTAAATGTAATGCCCATTAAGCATTCTTGAGGGGTGTCATTTTAAAATCATATGCCCAAACCAAACGCAGGGTCAGTACTCATTACAACAACCTATTTAAATCAATTCATGAACTGAAATCTAAAAAAAAAACAATTAAACCCGATAAAGACATTTCAAACTCCCTCTTTAAACTGCAGACAGAACTATGCACATAACAATCAGGCAGATACTTTTCTAGCCAATAGACTTAAAGCCCAACGCACGAAAACCAAAATTACTCATATCACCCACCCATTCACTAACCAAAAACTACTAAACCCCCAATCAATTGCAGATGCTTTCACAGACTTTTACAGCTCACTCTATACAGAAACTTTAAGGATGATACTGTACATTCACACCACAACCTAGCAATTCTGAAATCGAGACTTTTCTGTCCTGCTTAAGCTTACCAAGATTGGATAACTCGCAACTTGAACTATTGAATGCACGCTTTACTCCACCTGAAATTATCAATATAATTAAGACCCTCCCTGCGAACAAATCACCAGGCCCAGATGGTTTTACCAATGACTATTATAAACTTTTCTCTCAACACCCTAACTCCGTATATATGACAAAGATATTTAATACAGCACCAAATCATGCTTCATTCCCACAAGAGATGCTGAGGGCACACATTGTTGCACTCCCCAAACCTGGAAAAGATCCCTTCCAACTTCAGACCCCTTCTAACTTCAGACCCATATCTTTACTAAATTCAGATATCAAGATATATGCCAAACTGCTCGACACCCGATTCATGAATATTATACCATCACTAGTACAACCCGACCAACTGGGATTTGTCAGAGGAAGACAAGCTCCTGATGCCACCAGATACATCATAAATATTATACGCTGCACAGAAAAATTTCAAACTGCTTCTCTTCTATTATCAATTTACACAGAGAAGGCATTCTATAGAGTGCATTAGGGATACATGTAGCATGTGCTCCAACAATTTGGCTTCCAAGGACCTATACTGTTGGAAATATGTGCCCTATACTCTTCCCCTCAGCATAGGTCTATATATCTAACCTGCTCTCTAAACAATTTTCTCTATGCTCTCTAAACAATCACAAATGGCACCCACCAAGGATGCCCATTGTTACCACTAATCTTCAACTTAATGAATGAGCCTTTAGCAGAGACGATCTGCACTGATCCTATGATTACTGGTTTTACATTTCACACTAGACAGCATGTTATAAACTTTTTTGCTGATGATGTCATACTTCTTTTGACAAACCCCACTAAATCTTTACCCCCAAGCACATAGAATTCTCACCATTTTCAGTGCTATTTTATACTATACGGTGAATTTCTCCAAGTGTCTTATACTTAAGTTCAGAATTCCTGAGGACTGTAAAATTCTAACACAAACCTACCCATATTCATGGACCACAAACCAGTGTGCCATACTTAGGCATCACGTTGACCTCCACAATATCTACCCTAGCTGAAGCCAACTTCAAACCTCTCTTAACTAAACTTGAAAAAGAAATGCTTAATCTTTCCCGTTATGAACTATCCTGGGCTGGCAGACTAGATGCCTTTAAAATACTTATCCTACCGCAGTTATTTTATCTCTTCCGCTCCCCATACCACTCAAACCTTCTATTATCAAATCACTAACAAATATTCTCAAAAAATTCATACGGCAACAAAAGAGAGCTAGATGTGCGCAAAGTCAACTCATTACACACAAACTGGCGGAGGTATAGGCATGGTAGACATTAAAGAATATTATTAGGCTGCTCTTTTAGATCACATGCGTCACTGGTTTCAACCAGATACTGAGGTCCTATGGGTGGACATTGAAACCACCTTAAATGCCACGCACAACTTGCATTTATTATTACTAGCAGACCTCTGGACTCCTCTTTCTCTTGACAATCTTCCCCCTACCACTAAAGTCTCATTGTGTGCTTGGAGAGCACTACAGATAGGCTTAGACCACTCCAAACCAGACCTTATGATCAAATTGCTTATAGAGATCTTTAAAACATTACTACCTCACCTAAATCATCCTAACTGGTCCTGCTTTAATCTGAAATGGGTGGAGGATCTCTACAATGGCAACAAACTTAAAAAGATTGGGGAAATATGTTCAGAATATAAATTATCTCTAGCTGAATCATTTGAGTTATTCTGCATAAGGTCCCTACCTAGTATCTTCCCCTTTGTTGCCAATCCTAATACACTCTAAAATCTGGTACTTCTACCAACATACCCCTAATACTTCCAAAGGTATTTCATATTTTAATAAAATGTTCCAAAATAATTTTTTTTTTCTAAAACTGCCCCTATATCTGCTTGGGAGAGTGATCTACAAGAAAACTATACAATAGAACACTGGAGAACTCTTACAATATTTCCAAATGTGTAAATCACTGGGAACTAACCCAAAAAATTGTAAACAGTTGGTACCTCACTCCATACCGTATAGCCCAATTTACTTCAGATGGATCCTTTCTTTTCTGCCGTGGTTGTGGTCAAACGGGCAATTTATTGCACATACTTTGGTCATGCAAAAGTCTGAGAAGTTTCTGGGGAAATGTTTTCCGTCTCCTCTCCAATGTCACTGGAATTTTTACTTCACCTACACTGACCCATGCTATATTAAACATTTGGATAGAAACCTTCCCTCATCAATACCGAAAAATAATTTCTAGTATATTACTTGCAGCTAGGTTGGTAATAATGGACATTAGAAAAAGGAGATCTCTCAGAAGTTCTGATGACTGTGCAATCACACAATACTTTTGAAAAAATGTTAGTTATTAGTAATACTATTTGTTAAAATTCATATACATACTGTATCTACAATAACTTAGTCTTTAGATATTAATCTTCGTTGTATTTCTTACTTTGTGATGTATTAATGCATACTACCAGCCCTGTGAGGCAACCTCTATTCCTTATTATTATTGTTATTTTTCTTTTTTCTTGCAAACCTGCAGTTGCAGGACTGCATTGTAAAACTCTAATAAAAATGATTGAACTAAAAAAAATCTAGCGGAAAAAGTACATTTTTAAAAGTTGATGATAATATTAATTAAAAATAGTAGCACTAATAATAGTATTAGCAGTCATATTACACATTAAAAAATACTTTCTTTCAGTAGTTTTATGGTGAAAATGTTTCTTAATAGAGATTCTAAACCATACTAAATACATTTGGAAAATGCAGTTTAAATGTTAAAAAAGCGCCTATTATGAAACTAGAGGTACATATGATGGATTACCCTTAGCTTAATATAAAAAAATATAATTATGCTATTGCACAAAGTGAGCAAAGGAGACCACTATTAATTTTCAAGAGCAGCTTTTCATGAATTATAATTAAATGACAGCAAAACCATTTTTCTGCAGTGAGAAATCTATTTTGTAATTGAATTCTTAAGTTCTGGTTAAGAATAGAAACTAAATCTGAAAAAATTTATGTATATACATCAACGAAGGCATTAATGTCTTCAATTATTTTCAACCATATACAAATTACTACAAAGAACATTTAGTGGAGGGCAGCTGTTCAGTTTTTATTGTTTATGGCTACCACCAGAAACTTTTCAGTAGTTCCTTTATTACAATTAGGTGGGGTGTGTGGGGGCACTGTGGAGAGATGTGTTAAGCTCTGTGCAGCTCAAGTATGGCACAACTATTATCTTTTTTCTCTGACAGCTCTCTGATGATGGATGGTGCATCATGCTACTTTCAAAATACTAAGGCTATATTCACACTTGAGCTGAGCATTTTCAGGTGGGTTTTTTTTTAAGAATTTTTCCGGTTTTTGAGCATTTTTTTTAGCAGAATTGCAAATATGTCAGGCTTTTTTTCAGGCATTTTTTATTTAGGCATGATTGATGTGGCCAATAGAAACCTGTGTGTACAGTATGGGGTTTATTTACTAAAGCTGGAGAGTCCAAAATCAGACTCCCTTCTGCATAGAAACCAATCAGCTTCCAGGTTTCATTGCCAAAGCTTCATTGAACAAGCTGAGGTTAGAAGCTGATTGGTTTCTGTGCAGAAGGGAGTCTGATTTTGGACTCTCCAGCTTTAGTAAATAAACCCCTATGTGTCCAATGAAAACCTGTGTACATGTGACATAAGATGAGAATGAAAACAGCGTGCAACTATATAACTTTGCTCTGCTTTCTGGAAAACATGCAGCTGAAAGCAGAAAACACAAATAAAAATAGTGGGAAATCATGGCTGAGGCTGAATTCACACATAGGTGTTTTGAATCGCGAACAGAATCGCAACAATTCTGCCCACGATTTCACAACGCTCTGCTAAAATGACAAATTGTGGAACTGCATGTCCAGATGCCATTCATTTTATTGGCACCTGAAAACGTGTTGCGGTTTTGCCGTGATTGTGGCAAGATAAATTGTGCTGCAATCGCAGTAAACAGCATTGCGCAAAGCGTGTCGCCCAAAAGAAGTTCCTGAACTGATTTAAAATGCCCATGTGTGAAAGCAGCCTGGCTGACATGCCTGCAAGAAATGCTGTAGAAAAGTTCTAGGCAGAGACAACAGGAAAACCACAATCAAGCATATGGCTGTTGTACACAGAAGTTCTGTACCTTTCTTCTTTATCTGGGGAGCAGTGTACTTGTTTCAGTGTGGCAGCAAGCTTCTTCCAACTTCCTCCCAGGCTCTGTTGGTTCTTGCCTTGCTCTTATAATGGGGATCCCTGGGATCATAGATGCAGGTGTAGCCACGAATTTGACCAATGAAGGTCTCAGCTTCCAGCAGCAAGCTGGAGCAAGCTTCATTTTGAACACCAGATGTGTTTATAAGGTGTTTAGTGATGCTAGAAAAGGGGAGGGAAGATGCTGTTTGAGCTGAAAATGCTTTACAAAACTCATGGAAAAATGCTCAAAAACGCTAATTTCTTGTTCTTCAGGCATTTTCCATTGGTATCTATGGTGACAAAAATGCTCAATTCTGCCTGAAAAGTAGCTCATGTACATTTTTGAGCAACTGGCATTTTGCTACAGATGACAAAATGCTCAAATGTGAACAGGGGCTGTTGTAATTAATGGAATTTTCCTTGCTGAGCGTTTTTGAGCTTCGAGCAATAAAACCCTCAAATGTGAATGGAGCCTTAAAGCAGAGCTCCACCCAAAAGGGGAAGTTCTGCTTTAAGTCTTTGTTCCCCGCTTCCCATTAAGGATTGGCACTTTTGGGGAGTGGGTACCTAAATTTGACAGGTACCCGCTCCCACTTCCACTGCGATCGCCTAGGAAGTTGTCCTCCCCCTTTTCCTTGCTGAGCTTTTTTGAGCTTCGAGCAATAAAACCCTCAAATGTGAATGGAGCCTTAAAGCAGAGCTCCACCCAAAAGGGGAAGTTCTGCTTTAAGTCTTTGTTCCCCGCTTCCCCTTAAGGATTGGCACTTTTGGGGAGCGGGTACCTAAATTTGACAGGTACCCGCTCCCACTTCCACTGCGATCGCCTAAGAAGTTGTCCTCCCCCTTCCCTCCCTGTAGTCTTCTGGGTCACATGACAGGTCTCAGAAGACTACGGGGCCATTCACAAAGCGCAGCACAACTCATGCATGCGCAGTGGGCACCCGGCTGTGAAGCCACAAGCTATCACAGCCGAGTGCCAACACTGAAGATACCGGTACCAGTCCTCACAACGGCTGGTGAAACCAGCCATGGTGAGGACTCTGCTGGACTGAGGGGCAGGTAAGTGTATTTTAAAAGTCAGCAGCTACTGACTTTATTTTTTTTTTTTCAGCTGGAACTCCAATTTAAGCATTTCATTCTTATAGTAACAATCAATTGTCAATAGTATGGGCAAATAATTAGTAATGTATGAACTGTGAGAAGAAACAAAACTTTATACCCTTTCCAAAATGTGAAGTGGCAGAGCAGCTGTTTATTTCCCTTACTTCCTGTTCTGCCTGACATTGACAGGAGGTGGGTGGATTTTTCCTCACTTCTTGTTCCGACACCACTTTCCTAAAGGACTGTCTTAACTCATTAAAGTAATAAGTGCCACTATACTAAAAAGTCATCTTTAACATACAAAATATTTATTACACTTTTTCCTAAAATATGGTAAATTACTATTATTCATGAAAATAATTCATATTATGGAACATAAACGTGTTGTCAAATATTTTTTTATTTATGATTATACTCTGCAGTGAAAAAGGATAATACAATTAAATTGTTAAAAAGAAAAATCTAATATTTTGTTGTCGATTGCTGTAGTTTCATGCGTTTCTTTAGTCATTTGGCCTACTTTAATAACAGTGCTTAAAGTATAACGTTTTTTTGATAGTGGAGAGGGATTACAACACCTATTAGGTTTTATTGCTGTCTGTGCCCCCGTTAGTAAGATTCACCCTCTCTATATGTCCAGTTTACTGTTATCATCAAAAGTGAAAGTAAAAGAAAATCCCAAATTTCGGGTTGTCCCCAGAACAGTAATAGAGGGGAAATCTTCCAATGGGGACACTAGTTCTGGTGACCTGGGGGGAACAATGACAGGGGTTGTAACTCTCCCTTACTATATCCAAAATGAAAACAAATGTTTTGCCTATAGTTTTGCTTTAAAATTCTTGGCTCGAGTGATAATAACAGCATATAGTATCCCTGGAATTAGTGGTTAAAATTGTGCCCAGTATCCTGGTTCTTCTGGATATTTCTGCAATACTATTGACAATAGTGACCATTATCCTTAGTTTCACCTTTAATTGGAGAGTCGCTGGATCCAGTGTTTGTGCCAAATCATATCCTAGTTCTAGGTGTAATAGTGTCCCATATTCTTGGGTTCAAATTCATCCAGTGGTAGTGCCCAAAATTACTGACTATGGGGGTAATACTATCATCGGGATCCTGCATGACTACTTCTTATATAAATATTATTGTATCTTGACAGCTTTACTTTTTATAATATTGCTGCCTGTTTTGAATTATCTTCTGAATTGAACTATATAAAATTTGGTCCATGTAACTATCACTAACATTGTTACTGCTTCCCCTATGTGCGATGATTATTCCTTCCGGCCGAAACACGTAGGGAAGAGCTACGTCGTGTGACATCATTACACAACGCACTGCAGCCATCTTGATGGTTGGAAACTTCATTTGTTGTTATTGAATGCCATTTTTTATGAGAATTCATGTAAGTGCAATGCGTCAACAATTGTCCAAGCTGCTTATTTCATTTTTTATTGACACGAGCGCAGGTTCTTTTTTCTTATTACTGCACCACTACCTGCCACCACTGTCACAACTCTCCAACAAAGACTCACACAGTTTCCTATACAACAGAAAGCTACCTACTTCTCTGCCTCAAATTGTATGCAAGCCTATAGTTACCATATGACACTTGCTCCAGCACCTTGGACAGCATAGTGAGGGAGAGTTCTGTTTCAGACTGTTATCCGACACCCCAGCTGTTTTCCAGCCAATAAAATTTAAATTTTCTTACATGATGTAGCATCTCAATGTGTCAGGAAATGTTGTAAGATCCCTTTGCCTGGGGATAAAAGGGTATAAGCTAAAATGACTACTATAGCATTAAAGTGGAACTTTACACATAACAATACGAAAAAACTTTAGCAAGGAACATATGTAGCACTACCCCCTTAGGAGTCGCTGAGTTTTTGGGTCCCCCTACAGTTCTGCACAGCCAGGCAACACGCTTTTTCTTCCATACTTGCACTCTGGAGACAGTAAACAGTCCTTGAGCTTGTTTTTTTCAGTTTTATTAAGGGGTACTGAACTTGGATGGGGTTGAGGGGTGTATATGATGCCCAAGGAACTGTGAGCATGAGGACAAATCTCCTTGGCAACTATGTACAAGTCCATAGACAAACAGTCTCTCCTTGAAGGGCTCTCTAGCCCTTCTGGTGTACCTCATCAGACCCCAGATGAATCCTCCTCTTCACCCAGCTGCCTGAGGGAATCCCAGAGCAAGGGGACCCAGAAGCTGCCACTTCAGTAAAGCAGCCCCAGATGGGGAGCTAGTTGTGTTTGCCACCAGACTGTGCTCTTACCTTATCTGGCCCAGGTGGTGCAGGATTACTCACTCAGTCCTCTTCTGTAAGCTTTTGGGTTGGTGGCTGCCTTCAGGCCTTAAGCTGGGCTGGCTCCTTCCCTGCTTCCCAGGCTCTCCTCTCTTAGGGGACAGTTGGGACCGAGAGATCCTCCTTCCCAGCTCCTGATCGCAGGTAGGCTCCTCTCCCAGGCCCCCTCCCAGGCTTCACACTCCAGCCTTCTAACTCCATCTTTCACTTGACACTGTCCACTTACTGATCAGGCTCTCTCATACTTAAGGGCTATCCTGATCCCATGCCAAGCCTCCTGATGGGGACTGGTCCCTTAAGGATGCAGATTAGCCTCTCCTCACCCCCACCCACTGCCTTTTAGAAACTTCTCAAGTTTCTAGAGCAGGGGGAGGTATCAGGGAACTGACCTGCAGAGCCCTCAGCCCTGACCCAAAGTAACCTAGCTGAGTCATCCCAGGCTGACTCATACCATACTGC
Organism: Staurois parvus; assembly: GCF_062004578.1. Classification (NCBI taxonomy): domain Eukaryota; kingdom Metazoa; phylum Chordata; class Amphibia; order Anura; family Ranidae; genus Staurois; species Staurois parvus. The sequence continues at coordinate 1,467,669 of NW_028317808.1, forward strand.
TATCCAGCCTGTAACTAAAATCCTAGCTAACTCCCCCTGGCTAACTAGAGGGGACTACTCATACATTCCACATTAATAACTATACTACCATAATTAGTGTGTGCTGTAAATTGCCTCCAGCATTGCTCCTGTTTCTTCTTGCTGGATGCTGCCATTTTGCTGAGCCCCTGAGCAGTAGTAAATCTTTAGGCTGTCTGCAGATTGGCCTCTAGAGGCTCTTATTTTGAGCAGTGTCAAAAATAGAGAGCAACTGAGCATGTGCAGAACAAGGTGAGACAGTGCCTAACTGGATTTTAAACAGTATAGGCACTTATTTTTTTTTCATAGTTATACCTGCAAAAGGGGCCAGCATGAAGTGATCTAGCAGGACTTAATTTTCTGACTAAAGTTCCACTTTAAGTGCCAAAGTTCTGTAATGATTGTTTTGGAATTAAGTAGGTGGGCCCCCAGAGTACGAAATATAGCCCCTTGATGATTCATTCCATTAATTTAGGCCCAATTATTAATTTTAGTTTGAAAGGCTTTTGTAGAGGGTCCAGTTAAAGCAGTGAGTAGGGCAATAGTCCATATAGAGCAGTTCTAAGACTTTCTGCAGCTAAGGTGGCAAGGTTTTAATCCCTTTTTTTTGCAGGCTTCAGGTATGTGGACTTTAAGTGGCAATGCCATCTCCTCCTTCTCCTGCTTCTTCTCATTTGAAATCTTCAAATATAGACCATAGAAACTTTCAATGTACCACATCCAAAATCATATACAGAAAAAAGAAAACCTCTAAAAAATTAGAAGCAGCCTTTATAGGCACCACATGAGACCACACATAATTGTAATCAAAACTGTATACAGTTGCAAGAAAAAGTATGTGAACCCCTTGGGATTACGTGGAGTTTTGCATGAATTGGGCATAAAATGTGCTCTGAACGTCATCTAAGTCACAATAGAAGAACACAGTCTGCTGAACATAATACTACACAAACATTAGATGTTGCCATGGTTTAATTGCACATAACATGTAAACATTCACAGTGCAGGGAGGAAAAAGTATGTGAACCTTTGGACTTAATAACTGGTTGACCCTCCTTTGGCAGCAATAACCTCAACCAAACATTTCCTGTAGTTGCAGATCAGACCTGCACAACGATCTGGAGTAATTTTGGACCACTCCTCTTCACAAAACTGTTTCAGTGTAGCAATATTCTTGGGATGTCTGGTGTGAATCGCTCTCTTAAGATCATGCCACAGCATTTCAATCGGGTTGAGGTCAGGACTCTGACTGGGCCATTCCAGAAGGCGTATTCTGTGCTGTTGCAGCCATTGTTTTGTTGAATTACTTGTATGCTTTGGGTCATTGTCCTGTTGCATCACCCATCCTCTGCGGAGCTTCAGTTGGCGGACAGATGGTCATACGTTTTCCTGCAAAATGTCTTGATAAACTCTGGAATTCATTTTCCCATCAATGACAACAATCCGTCCAGGCCCTGAGGCAGCAAAGCAGCCCCAAACCATGATGCTCCCTCCGCCATGTTTTACAGTGGGGATGAGGTTTTGATGTTGGTGTGCTGTGCCTTTTTTTCTCCACACATAGTGTTGTGTGTTCTTCCCAAACAACTCAATCTTGGTTTCATCTGTCCACAGTATATTTTGCCAGTAGTGCTGTGGAACATCCAGGTGCTCTTTTGCAAACTTCAAACGTGCTGCAATATTCTTTTTGGACAGCAATGGCTTCCTCCGTGGTGTCCTCCCATGTACTCCATTCTTCTTTAATGTTTTCCTTATTGTAGATGTGTCAACAAAAATGTTAGCATGTGCCAGAGATTTCTGTAGGTCTTTAGCTGACACTCTGGGATTCTTCTTTACCTCATGCAGCATTCTGCGCTGTGCTCTTGCAGTCATTTTTACAGGATGACCACGCCTAGGGAGAGTAGCAACAGTGCTAAACTTTCTCCATTTGTAGACAGTCTGTCTTACCGTGGACACATGAACATCAAGGCTTTTGGAGATACTTTTTGTAACCCTTTCCAGCTTCATGCAAGTCAACAATTCTTGATCGTAGGTCTTCTGAGAGCTCTTTTCTGCGAGGCATGGTTCACATCAGACAGTGCTTCTTGAAACCAGTAAACCTAAAACAGGTGTGTGTTTTTTAAGGGCAGGACAGCTGTCAGCAACACATCCAATATCATCACACTAATTGGAGTCAAGGTTGGCTCACTCCAGGCTCCAATTTATTCTGGGAGAAGTCATTAAGCTAGGGCCTCACATACTTTTTCCTCCCTGCACTGTGAATGTTTACATGTTATGTGCAATGAAACCATGGCAACATCTAATGTTTGTGTAGTATTATGTTCAGCAGACTGTGTTATTCTATTGTTGTGACTTAGATGACGTTCAGAGCACATTTTATGCATTTAGCTTCTTTAGGACTGTATATTTGAAGAGATAAAGCACTAATACCGTAGGAAACATAGCATATATTAATCTCAAATTGATAATAGATAATATACACATATTTGATAAACAAAAAAGGAGAATAATAGAAAAGGCTCACATGGGTGGGGCATATTGCTGAAGGATCCAAAATTTCCTCCCAGAATTTACATAAATAACACCCCTTATTATTTATTTTTTCTTTCAGGTACTTATATAGCTCCGTAAATTTATGCAGCGCTTTACATATATATTGTACATTCACATCAGTCTCTAACCCTCAAGGGGCGTACAATCTAAGGTCCCTAACTCACATTCATACATACACATACTAGGGAAAATTTAGACAGGAGCCAATTCCCCTACGAGCATGTCTTTGGAGTGTGGGAGGAAACCGGAGTACCAGGAGGAAACCCACGCAGTCACAGGGAGAACATGCAAGCTCCAGGCAGGTGGTGCCAGGGTTGGGATTCGAACCTGCGACCCTGGTACTGTCAGGCGAAAGTACTAACCATTTAGCCACTGTGCTGCCCCCCCTTATCATGATATTCTAAGGATACGTACTAAAGATTCACATCAAGAATTTGAAATTTTTCCACATTTAATAGACCCACATTACTTTTAGGATATAAATCATTCCATTTGTGTTGTAAGCACTGTAAGCCTGAAAATAATTTATAAGAGAAAAATATTACTTATTATGACACCTCTTGTCCCACGTACAAATGGAATTACTTGTATATATTTAAATGGTGCCAACTGCTAGTATACTCAGCGCCCCCAAACTAATAGAATTTGCCCAAATTGCATGATTTTGAATCATTATGAGATACATATTAGCTATTTACTATTAGGTCATAACCCTATCTACAAAAAATTAGGGGTATTAATCACCACTAGACCCGATGTATATGTTGGATCCAAAACCCAATCCAAAACACCAATTTTGGTGTAGATTAAAGGACCGTGTATATTATGGTAAAAACAATCTACTATCCACCCAGATTTGTAGGCAAGTCGAGTTTGTTTGCACTAGGGTCCTTAAATTTGCAGCATTGGAAAGTATTTTGCCAAACCCCAGAGATGGGGATTTTGATAAAAACATCTTACAGCGAGAAACACGCTGGATCTATCGCCTTGAAGTGACAATTCCACCCGGGTTAAACGAAACAATTAGTTTCAATTCCTTTTTGCAATAATGGATTTGGATTTTTGACATTGCCATGGCCTGTAATAAAAACAGACATATTGGGTGGCTATCAGGCTTTCTCCTAGCCGAACCAGCTCTTTACATATAGGTTAATAAATTGGTCTTATCCCTCTTTTCTCTGCTTTTTACATGCTTGTATCATGATTCAAGGTTATATTGGACTATTTGATGCTATTTAAAGAATATGCTATTGATTTGTGTATTTGGCTCTTGGTCTTAGGGAATATGGTGACGGATTGGTCTGGATCCAGTTGGTCTTGGGAGGACATATGTGTTCATTTGTTGCTCCACCCTTGTTTGTGTTTTGGTGGTAGCAATTGGTGCAGTTTCAGGAACCTCCCTTGGGTAGGACCCTTGGGGGTATTATCCTGTAGTGTCTGGTTTGAGCGGTTTTCCTGTTTGTGGGCCTTGACGCATGCACCCATACATCACCTGTGGGTGATGTCTTCAGTCACTAACTGCGTATCTCCGCGATAGGTGCCATCTTGCGCATGCGTGGTAAGCGGGCACATGCCGCATCATGACATCAGCACACCAGCACTTCCTTGTGACTCACTGGCGGGGCTGATTGGTGCGGTTGTGATATAGATGGAGGCAGGGTGTCCTGGTGTGGAGCGGATGCTATGCTGGTGTCCCCAAGAAAAAGATATATCTTCGTATTGCAGTGGATACTATTGACACATGGGCTATTTTGGTTGAGGCTAATTGGCTAAATGGAGGTCTATCCTGTCTCTAGGTGATATAGGTGGAATATAGATAATAGGGGTACCTATCCCTCTTGATCTGGGAGTTGCAGCTTGTAGATGTGTTTTCCTAGATATCAGGTGAGATGTATGGGTTGTAAATGGATTTTGGATCCAACATATACTTCGGGTCTAGTGGTGATTAATACCCCTCATTTTGTAGATGGGGTTATGACCTAATAGTAAATAGCCAATACATGTCTCATAAGGATTCAAAATCCCGCAATTTGGGCAAATTCTATCAGTTTGGGGGCACTGAGTCTGCTAGCGGCTGGCAGCATCTAAATGTATACAAGTAAGTCATCACATTTGTACGTGGTATGTTGGAATTAAGGGAAAGGAGGAGTTATAAGAGGTGTCATAATAAGTAGTTTTTTCTCTATAAATTATTTTTAGGCTTACAGTGCTTAAAACATGAATGGAATGATTTATGTCCTAAAAGAAATGTGGGTCTTTTAAATGTGGAAAAATCCTCAAATTCTTGATGTGAATCTTTTCTAAGTACCCTTGGAATATAATAATAGGAGTGTTATTTATGTAAATTCTGGGAGGAAATATGAATATGAAACTTAAGTTCGACTCAAACATAGGCTGTTCGTGTGTTCGTTGAACACATAAACGGTACGAGAGTTCAGCAGGCTTTTTGCCCACTGTGCCCCACAATGCACTGCACCCTGACAGTGCATTGTGATTGGCCAAAGCATTGCACCTGACCACAGGTCAGATGCAATGCTTTGGCCAATCACAGGGCATGATGACATTACAAATGGGAAGGAGTGGCCCCACCCCCTTGTGATGTCATCACCCTATTTAAGAACTGTCATCAGGGCGCAGCTGTCAGATGGCGGGAGCCCGCATCAAGAGCGGAGTGGATTTTTTTTTCAGGTTATCAGTGGTGGTGGGCATCGTGATAGATGTTGGATCTACTTCGGGGGACATTTTTTTAATTTTTATTGTTAATAAAGGGATTATCAAAGACTGTCTCCTGTCTTTTTTTTTACACTACACTTCTTTTGTGAATGGGTAGCAGTTCCATGTACCTCACACTCATTTGCATGGGGGAGGGCCAGGATCTGAGGGCCCTCTTGGTAGAGCACCACCTGCCCCAAAGCACCTCCCCATGTTGAGGGCATGTAGCCTGGTATGGTTCAGGAGGGAGGGCGCTTTCTTATCCCTCCTCCTTTCTTGACCTGCCGGGCTGCATGGTATGGATTTTGGGGGGACCCCCACGCCATTTTTAAAAAAATGTTTTGGCATGGGGGGTTCCCCTCAAAATCTATACCAGACCTGAAGGTCTTGATATAGATGTGAGGGGGGACCCCATGCATTTTTTTGTTTTTTATTTGTTGGGCAATGCGGACAATTCTTTTGACATTCACCTGTCAGTGGGGAACCCCACTGACAGCTGAAACATGAATGAATGTTTCACTACTAAAATACTGCATGACAATAATATAACTCATGCGGCATTTTAGTAACTGAGCGGTATCTTACCGCATACTCAGATGCGGTAAGATATCGCTCAGTATATTATCCCTGTTCGAAGTTCGTTGTTGAACTTTCGGTAGGTCTGAATGGTCGACCACGAACTGAACAGAGGGGTGTTCAGCCCATCACTACTATTTAACTATCTTCATAGTGATTTCGGGTTCCCTATGTTAGCTTGTAAGACCTTACTTTTGGATCCTTCAGCAATGTGCCCCACCCATTTGAGCCTTTTCTATCCTTCTTCTTTATTTATTTATCAAATATGTGTATATTATCTATGTCAATTAGAGATTAATATATGCTATGCTTCTTACAGTATTAGTGCTTTATCTCCTCAAATATATAGTCCTGAAGAAGCTAAATGCGAAATGTGTTGATGTTGAAGATGGATGAAATATGAACATGTTTTATGTACTCATGTAAATCATATGTTATGAGGAGGTTATGCCTTTGGGGGTACTCCCCGTGGTCCTTTTAATGTGTTACTAAACCCAGCACCCTGCATTCACTATATCTGGTCTCCCACAGTACACAGAACATGGAAATGCAATTACTTTAGTAAATATAAACTGCTAAATACCTTTTCTCATTAAACGTTAGAGCAGTCTTGTGGCTTCTATCAGTGTTCAGCCCAGCACTAGCTAAAGCTTGTAGGAGGAGTTTTCTTTCTGCTCTAGGAGGATGGAAATCCCCTGACCTCTGTCTGGACAGTGCCAATTGGCCCTGTGCTGATCACATACACTCTCCCAAAAAAACCAAAAACTCTCTAGCAATATACACCAGACTGCGCATATGCATGCCTACAGTTCAGTCTGGAGATAAGCTGTGGTCACTTGAAAAAGGGGAGGAACAGAGAAGAAAGGATCAAACAGCCTTTTTACACAATGCAGAGGATTAACCCCTTAGGTTCCACAGTGAGTATAACAAGCATGCTTTACGGCATATACAGGCTGATTTTACTGTTGTGGGTTTAGTAACACTTTAATAGGGCATGTATTTATATGTGTCCAATTTTATATTTGTTTTTTTACACAGTTTTTATTACAATTATGTGTGGTCACATGTGGTACCTATAAAGTCTACATCATTTCACTTTTCTACACCACTGCTCTGTGAGGCTTCCAGGCAAGCTGTAAGCAACACATTATTTAAAACCCTTTCTTACTGGCACCTTAGTCTTTATTTCTCACTCCATTTGCTGTTTCTGAATACTGTTGAGAACCAACTGTATCTCATGCCTTGCCAACTTAGTATCTTAGACTGAGCCAAACTTTTTTTAAATATTCAGCTTCCAAAAAAGCCAACTGCATGTTGTCTGTTTGTGACCTCCATCATATTTCTAAGTCTGATTATTTTTCTGAGATTGTGAAATTTTATGGAAAGGCTTCACCTCATGGCCCTGCATACCATCCAACTAAAGCTTGTTGCGTTTTAAAGCTGGAAACCGTTCCTACTGTTTAATCTCATAGATATGTGACACAAGACATACATTCTGTTCAGTGTTTAATAACATGCTGGAATGCTTACAGCAGTCATGTTTCTGTGTGGTTACATCTCATTCCACTTGGAAAAGCTAGCTGTCTAAGCAAAAACTGCAGCAGAGATTTGACAGAGGATCATTAATGCACATTCCTAGTGAATTGTTATGGAAGTCTTACACAGTACGCTTTCAAAGAGCTTGACAACCAGCAATGCTCAGGATCACTATAACAAGCAAGCATTAAAACCAATTGAATTCCAAATTTAGCTGAGAAGAATAAGATAAAAATGGTTGTTTTCACAATAAAGCAAATTTCAGAGTAGGAACTAAAGTGCATCTATAGCATTTTTTAAAACTTTTCGATGAAGTGGCGAGGGCTTAAAACCCCAGTCAGTTTTTTTTTATTGCACACTCTGTTGTGGTGATCATTGCCACCAAGACTACAAATTAGGTAAAATCTCAAGTTTTGAGTTGGGGACAGGATTCATTACTTGCCTGGCTTTTACTATCATCCAAGAAACAAAAAATAGGACACTACTACTTCCTTTTATCAGCCATGACAGGCCAATCTCAACCAAACGAACAGTTTTCTCAGCCTATGTGAACTCTCCATATACCTTGCAGAAACTAGTCAAGAATGTGATGCAGCATTTCTATAAACTGACAAATAGAGATGAGTAAATCTGAACTTCTGAGTTCAATTTGCCTGTTTAAAATACAGTGAGTTTTAACTTAGCTGAAAAATTTGAAGCCTATGGGGTATGAATTATGTCTGAAACTTCTAGCAAATTTTAGGGCTAAGAGAAAAGCTAAAATTGTCAAAAATGCCATGGGGCACTGCCTCTGGGACATGTACCAATGCAAAAACATTTAAAAAATACCATACAGTGGAGAGAGAGTATCTTCCTAGATGCTTTGAGGGTGACACTGAAAAAGCAAAACATCTTTCAATAACATGCTTGGGTAATGCCTTAAAGTGTTACTAAACCCACAACAGTAAAATCAGTCTGTATATGCAAAAAAAATATGCTTGTTATACTCACTGTGGTACCTAAGGGGTTAATCCTCTGCATTGTGTAAAAAGGCCGTTTGTTCTCTGCTCCTCCTCTTGTTCAAATGCCCACATCTTATCTACTGAAAAGACAGACTGAACTGTAGCCATTCTGCACATGCTCAGTTTAGTGTGTATTGCTAGAGAGGTATTTTTTTTTTACTTGGGAGAGTGCATGTGATCAGCATCGGGCCAATCAGCACTGTTCAGACAGAGGTTAGTCGTTTTGCATCCTTCTAGAGCAGAAAGAAAACTCCTTTTACAAGCTTTAGCCAGTGCTCTGCTGGATACTGATAGAAGTCACAAGACTGCTCTAACTTCTGATGAGAAAAGGTATTTAGCAGTTTATATTTACTAAAATAATTCCACTTTCATGTTCTGTGTACTGTGGGAGTCCAGATAGAGTGAATGCAGGGTCCTGGGTTTAGTAACACTTTAAAGCTATATGTGGTGTTATGGAAAAGAAAACTTTTTATTAACAGTCTCATTAACAGTTTAGTCTGGCAGGGCATATTTGGCAATTGTTTTGCTTTTACAATTATCTTGCATACAACAGCACTGCTCCAATATGATTTATTGCAGTAAAAAAAATGTTTCAGGTAGTTTTAGCAGTGACACATTCTTTTTTATCAAGTGGTGCTAGGCCTACTTTAAACAGCAGATAAAATGTGGCCATTGGTTTGCTGAGTCTGCCCATATAGCGCAGCACAGTGGCTAAATGATTAGCACTTCTGCCTGGCAGTACTAGGATTGTTGGTTCAAATCCCAATCACAGCTCTCTGTGCCTGCATGGGTTTCCTCCAGATACTCCAGTTTCCTCCCACACTCCAAAGACATGCTGGTAGGTTAACTGGATCTTGTCTAAAAATTGGCCCTAGTATGTGTATGTATGAATGTCAGTTAGGGACCTTAGATTGGACAACCCTTGAGGGTTAGGGACTGGTGTGAATGTACAATATATATGTAAAGCACTGTGTAAATTAACAGCGCTATATAAGTACCTGTAATAAATAAAATAAATATTCTTGCAATTGCAAAATTGTACTGTTGCTGGCCAATTTCTATCAAATTCTCATTAAGAATTAAGAAAGAACCCTCAGATGTATTAAAGACAAGAGCACAAGCAGATATTTTACTACATAAACTAGGACAGAGCATATTCTTATATTAAAGTAGTGTAAAATTAGTCAGCAGCAGAAGAGTTTTATTCATGGTGGATAATAGACCTAACTGGTGTGTGCCTAACATTTATTTTTACAGTATATGGGGCTATTATCTCTAATCCTCCAACAAAGAAGTCTATTGGTAAGTATCTCATTAGTGTGCTGCTCCATTCTGATTCAGGCAATTACAGAAAAAAAAAAATAGTAGTCAACACTTTTTGATTAATAAAGGCTCATTAACAATTTATTTATATGGATATTTCATACGACTAGTTAAACAACACACTGCATGACTCTCCAATGCACTGTGGGGAACTTTATTTTTCTTATCCTCATCAATAGAGATGTGCATTCGTAGGGTGAACACCGATCTGAAACACAGCACAGAGGATGGAATTTTCCCCTCTTTGGCATCATGGACAAGACTATCACTTATGGCCAGTTCACAGTGAATGGACAGCTGCCAGTGAGTAAACTCCCTTTTTTTGACCCTGAACTTTATTTGAAGTGCACAAAAGTGACACTTCATTCATGTCATTGTACATCAGCGCGATGTGCTGTGCTGCTGTACAGCGCCATGCTTCTGAACTGCTATGGAATCCAGCATGCATGCATTTTATCACAGCTCTATGCAGCACAATTGTTTTCTCTGTGTATTAGTGGACCTAACACACATTGCATTGGCCCTTAAAACAAATTGGTGCCTCTGAACATTATCTCTGTTCTTGGGTGATAGAAATACCTTTCAGCAGCTTTTAAACTGTAGATTGGGTTAATGGAAGTTTATATATCACTTCAATGCCTGCAGGTTTGCACTTGAGAAAGTTGCAACTGATGGAAATTAAATTAAGTGCAATAACAATGGTGGTTTTCAGCCAAATCTTTGGGATGCATATTGAACTTACCTGAATTGTTAAATTCAGAGGCAATGTGTTTTCATATAGAGTTGGGTCCATTAGACGGGTTAAGTATTATGAACACCTTAATGATGGCTTGCACATGTTGCTATGGACAAATTACTATAGCCAAACTCTACAGTATATAACATGCATAAGCTGCAAGTCTATATATTCTGGATAAGGTCCTGACTGCATCAGTGTGGTGTGGAATATATCACCTGATGTCCAGCCCTGTTTGGATACACAGATGTTTGCAGCTTTAAGATGATATATTTGTGAAGGCAGCTTTGGCCTATAAGTGTTGATTCCTGTGATAATTGAACTGTACCACTAAGCAAACAGCTGTGGATAGGTTACAATACCAATCTATAGGACAATTTCAACAGGAGGACTGACAATATAATTTCATGAACTGTTGGGCTTTATTTCATGTGATTGTCATACAGTGTCATGCTTTCTTGCTGGATATTCCTAGCTTGATTTACTGTTGTATCCTTGCAGACCACATATATACAAAGTTAGCAAGGTTTTGAAAACCTCTTTTTGGAGACCTCTAGTATTGCTCTGTTCCATCTGTGTCATGAATCAGCATTCAACAGTAAAAGTATAATTGCAAGTCTGTTTATCCTGGACAAGGTCCTGACCATATCATTGTGTTGTGGAATATACCATAGACTGCCTAGTCTTGAATGGATACACAGATGTTTTTAGCTCTAAGAGTTTAAATATGCTTGGATGAAGTTCTAGCTTCTATACTGTATATTTTTTTACTTCATTGAATGATGCTATCAAGTAATGAGGCTGTGGTCAGGATTTATTTTACTCAATGGCATCTCTGGCATTAGGGTTTAACTGCGCACTTGAGTGGACTTTCTAAAACAGGATGACCAACAATTCATTCAGGTTTTATTTTATATAATTCCCTGCAATTGCCATATGACTTCTATGTTTGATATTTTTAGTGGACTCTCACCATTGCATGCCATTTATTTGCAAAGTTACCAAGGTTTTGAATACTCTGTTTTTGCTCCTTTTTTATCCAGCCCCCATATGTCATCCATGGGTTACCTTCTAGATGTGGAACATATCAATATTTATCAGTTGAAATACTAGTTAGCTGTTAAATTCTCTAGTTTCAATCATTTCAAATGTTTGCAGTATGTATATACAGTATAGTAAGCCTATATCTCCTGCATTGGCAGCAATAAAAATGAGTATTTGCAATTTAGTTTAAACATAATAATTTAATTAAAGCAAAAAATACAATTTAATTTAAAAAATAATATACTGTATTATGTTGTACTTGAAAGACGTGATTGTACTTGATCTATTAAACAGCTTTTTTTTTATTTTTGTGGCATAAGTGCTATTAATTCAAATCATTTAATAAAGATATTGTAGTATTTTTGGATATTGTTGGATTATTAGTGGATGCCTTTATATAATTACCTTGTGGGCTAAGGCCTCCTCTGGGAGGACACCCAAAGCTTTTAAAGTTTATACTCAATTCAAATTATTCTCAAAGTTAGGGTCTTCTCTCCTTTTTTTTGATGAGCTATTATAGTTATCCATAGGAATGTTTTTTTCCCTTTGAGCTACCAAACTCTTTTAATATTATTATATAAAATATAGCTCTGTTGCTTAATGTTAGTAATCATATTAGACTTTATGACACTTTGGGGAAAAAAACAATCTTACGTAGGCAGTTGCCATTTTGCAAATGTTAAAAAAGCAAGTGGAACTTATGGAGGTCCAAGGCCATAACGTAGTTGTGAAATACTATGTTATAGACACTTTCTATTTCTGGTAGACCTATGTCGGCACCATGACTGCTTTTGCTTAGTTTCAGAAATGTTAAAAATTAACCAAAAGAACTTCCTGGTGCCAAATCCTATTAATGCAGAGGAACAAAGCCGGACCAATGGGTACGGCACAAATGTTGGATTCTTTGAGCATAGTAAGAAATCACACGGTAAAATATGTACAACCATTTATAGACATAAAAGAGTCATATATTCTTTATAGGACAAACATGCCCCTCAAAAGAGGGGATAAAAGCAGGGGAAATAATAATTGTGAGCACAAGACCTCCCTCACATATACATACATGTCATAGGGCACATAGTTACAATATGTTTTAATCAAAGACGGTCAACAAGTTTGCATATATAAAAAAATGCAAAATAACTATAGTGGCAAACACACAAATGTACATATAATAAATAAAATACATGTATGAAAGATCAAGCTGAGCTTACGTGGAGAAGGTGGATCAGCGGCAGGAGAGTCTGGGGGGCAGGCATAGGAGATTAGAGCACAAGGTGGGCCAGAAGAAGACTCAAAGATCAACTGTAGTGTACAAGAAACCTATAACAGGAAATATATTTGTGCCATACCCATTGGTCCAGCTTTTTTTGTTCCTTAGTTTCAGAAATTATCTTTCATACCTCTTTTACAAAGTTAAAAAGCTCTGTCATGTGACCATGCATCTCTTCTTCCTAATAATGGGGGTGGGGTTACAGGACACTGTGCAGACACGCTGTGTGCCTGTATTCTATAGTCTGTTCAGACGGAGGCAAGCTGCAAGCTCTGCTTATGCAGGGAGCATGTTCAAGATTGTTGCTGTATCATCTCCCGTTATATTGTAAAGTGCTGAGCAAACTGTTGGCGCTATATAAATCCTGAATAATAATAATAAAATTAATAATAAAAGAGGCAGGCTGTGATTGGGAGGGGGTGTGGGCCAGTAGAAGGCTGTGATCGGTTGGGGTGTGTGGTATCTTAATAAACTAGCCAATACAGGCATGCTGTTTGTCTGCACCTGTGTCTTGTACCTCTGAATGGCCAGCGAAAGGATGAAAACTGACCACACTAACACAGATCAGCTTCTGTGCTTTGTGTGGTCAGTTTAAAACAAGGAAGAAAGGTGACTGACAGGACCAACCAGGTACTTCAGATGGAAGAAGTGCATGAAAATGATAGAGGCAATGTGGTAGATTTACTAAAACTTGAGAGAGCAAAATCTGGTGCAGCTGTGCATGGTAGCCAATCAGCTAACAACTTCAAATTGTTCAATTAGGCTTTAACAAAGAAACCTGGAAACTGATTGGTTTCTATGCAGCGCTGCAGCAGATTTTGCACTCTCGAGTTTTAGTAAATCTACCCCTATGATTTATAAAATACACATATGTGAACACTTACATAGAAAACAAAAAAAAAGAAAAATACACATTAAGTGGCAATAGTGTCACAGTATGTGTGTAGTTCAGTACACTCTGGGAACTCTGGTACTTTTGCCACTAGTTACTGCAAATGATTACTTATTAAAGGGAACACAAACTAGTACATATTTTTACATTATAATTCTTTTTACGAAACCTTCACATTTTTCCATGCTTGCTATTTTATTTTGCTACAGGTAGGGTAGATCATACACCACAATTACTCTGTTTAGTTACCTAACAACTGCTCAGATAAGATGTCAGTTACATGGGGAACATATTGTTTTCAATCAACTAGCTGAATACACTTGCATTGTGAGATGGTTTAACTGTTGAAACTGTTGTTCAGCACTACAAAGTAGAAAGCAGAGCCTACATATATAATGAGCAAATATGTCAGCCTCCATGTACATCCAAAATGATAAATTATACACAAAAACAAAGTTTTTAAAACATTAATATGTTTTTTTCATAAGATGATCTGTTTTATATTGTTTAGAAAAACTAGAAAAGGCTAAACAATATTTTACCTTATTTTATATAAAGTTTTCTTCATTTTGTTTTTCAAACTTTATAGTAAAGCTGCATAGGACTGCCAATCCGTTAATAATGATTAAATCATAGTCATTATTTACTGCCCAACTGAACATGCTAAAAGGCTATTACAAATATCTCTTTGTTGGCAGAATACAAAACTATATTGAGCTGCAATGTTTCAGCAATGTAATCACATTTGTGTAAATTACATGTAGAACATTTAGCATAACCTTTTATTTTATGGTTCCTACTGTGCTTGAGCCATCTGTACAGTACTCAGAATATTTGTGGCCTCTTCTTGCACTCCATTAATGTTAAATAATTTTCCAGCCTAGCATCTCGGTATATATTAATTTCACTTATACAACATTGGCTATCATATCCTGCTGAGATAGCTCAGCTTCTAGATTAAACATAAATCTCATCCACATCTACTGTACAAATGGAATTTTTGGAACATTAACAACGTAATTCATGGCAATCCACGTTATAAATGATTATATCATTTTTAGAGTACAACAGTGCCATCTAGTGTATGCAAACGTCTCAGCAAGGAATACTTGAAAGTATTATTGTTGCATTTTACATAGAATTGCATTTTGGAAGACAATAAAAAATATACCTTGTTTCAACATGCCCACAAAACAATAGATGTAGCTATGTCTGTCTTTTTTTGTTGGTGTTGTTTAATGCAAATACATATAAAGGAGCCATAACACTTTTAAAGGAAAAGAGGACAACCTATTAAAGTGACTTTGGGGTCTTTTTTAAACTAAGAGTTTATCAATGATGGTGATGGACATATTATATGAGCCATTACAGCCTAATCATGAGGGTACTTTTTTTCCTAACGAGTTGCATGAGCCTTAGAGGGTGCATTTAGAGTTACCTTTTTACAGGACTCTAGCTGCTTCTGCCTCCTGAAAGGGTTAGTTCATCTTCACCAAAAAATGCCTATGCAGATAAGGGGAAGCTGTAGATAAAAACAAACTGAGCAGCTCTGACTAAAGTTCAATAATGTCATTGCTATAGGTGAGAGCCATTTACCTACCTCCTTAATCCTAACTGGAATACTGCCAGGACATTGCTAAGTGAGGTCATCACAGGAGGGAGCTCTCAAATGCTGAGCTGCAAAGTTTGTTTTCCCGACAGCTTCATGTCATCACAGCTGGGTAAGGGCCCGGGGCCCCGCCACCCCATGCTTCCAGAACCTAACTCATACATTTGAGCCCACCTGCAGACTCAGTGTTCCTCTTTTTTCCTCCCATGTGCAGGACCTAGGTGTGCTCCTCTACCTGGTCAGTCTAAAGGGCTGGCTGTCCATCCATGCGTGTGGGTTTCAGCTGGACGTGGTCCCTGGTGTACCGGCTAAATGACACACAATCCAGGGAGCCCCGCTGCTGGTCCTCGGAGTGGCTATTATCGTGGGTAACAGCCGTGTCTGCGGTCCGCTGGGTCTATGGGAAGTGGGCAGCGGTGTAAGCAGAGTCTCCTCTAGGCGCGCACACCTGCGCTGTGCCAGTGTTTACAGTCAGATGGCAGAAGTTGGATGAGCTAAATGTAAAAATGATTTGTATCCAAATGAATGCTGCATTGCTGGCTATTTTTCTGCCTTGTTCCCTGCAGCTGCTGTGCATACTCTGAGCTCCTCCACTGATAGTACTCTGCATAACAGGTGTACAAAGGCAAACAATCCTCCTCAGAATCTTCCAAAAGAAGATTCAGGTGAGTATGACTGTATGAGCCCTGCTGGTTCAAGCAACCAGGGATAAAGAAGTTGACACCAACAATTTATCACATTCATTGACTATGTGGTCAATACATTCTAAAGGAGTTGCTTCCACTCACATTGTGAAGGGGTCATATATTCTGCCAATCTGCAGTCTCAGAACCTTCTCAGTCAAATCAACCCTTGTCAGATTCGTCCAAAGTACATGTGGATGAACATGATTGTATGATTCCTGCTTTGTTTAAGTAGACGGTGATTAAAATGATGGTGACCAAGTTGTCACAATTAATTAAGCATGTGGTCAAGCCACTCTAAAGGAATTGCTGAATTCACCTTCTCCAATGGCCATTTATTCTGGCAATGTCCAGTCTTCCTTTTAGGGCCATTATAACTGGTCTCAGAGCCTTCTCAAGCCAATCAATCCATCAGTCCCTTCTGAACAGGAAGATTACGACCTTTGTCCAGGTTGTCAATTCCTCCTTTTGTAAGGTTGATGAAATTCCTTTAAATAGAAGCAAAGCTGTGGAAGCATTTCAAGTGCCTCCAGAGGACGCCTTGACAATTCCCTTATGGTGACTGAATCAAGTCCTTGTTCTACAAGATTGGAGCATGTTGTCACAGCAGGATGTCAATGGTTTTGAATCACCCCTTTGGTCAGTGTGTCCCTTATGGGATTGGCCAGATACATGACTTTACCATTAGAAAATGCTGTAGCCTTCAAGGACATACTCAATAACTCCATTGTTCTTGATCTTGGAAGGTGAAGTCTGAATTAATAGTGGTCAGTTTGGCTTCCTGCTTCAAGATGAACATCTGAGTTGAAGGAGACTGAAGTTCAAGAGTCCGTTTCCACGCTCTCTTCAGAGAGGGTAGCTTCTGCATTTCTGGCTGGGAGTCAAAGAAAAATCCAGCACATAATCCAAGAAGTCAGCGAAGAGCTTCATGTCAGGATTCTTTCTGTCATTTTGGGAATTGTGCCATCCATACATGTCTTATGGGCACTTGATGGACATAACTACAGTGGTGGTGATGGGCACATAGTCATTCAAGGCAAGCATTTCAGGACATATTTAGGAGATCTTTCATTCTTCACATCTCAGATGCAGCAGGTCAGGTAGACTCAGTTGAAGTTTCACCCCCTATCAAGTTGGATTATACCCTGTATGAAAACGAGCAAAAACTTGTAGT
Source organism: Staurois parvus (assembly GCF_062004578.1). Taxonomy (NCBI): domain Eukaryota; kingdom Metazoa; phylum Chordata; class Amphibia; order Anura; family Ranidae; genus Staurois; species Staurois parvus. The sequence continues at coordinate 1,484,796 of NW_028317808.1, forward strand.
TGGAGAAGCAGAATCTTCTGCAATGTCATTCCCATCTGACGACCTAGTGGCTGCTGGTGCAGTAAGACACCAGCAAAGTAGAAATTAAGAACTGAATTTCAGGATCTTCTAGCCTTCAGGACCTCATCCAGGGTGGACCTGGTGAAATTAAACAGCAAAACAAGGGGGCACTTAGTGTCTCCCTCCTGAAGGAGGTTTCTCTGATTCTAGGGTTGGCCCAAGTAAATACCTTGCATCTACCTGCTGCCTATGAGCTAGTTCGGAGGAATCTTTAGGCAAACAATTTTTCCAGGACAAACCTGGATGACAATGAATGGCCCAGACTGCCACAAATCGTTTGAGAACTAACAGGCTTGATATTCTCTTCAAGAGGTAGACCTGTTCACATCTTCAGTCAACACCATGTTGTTTTCTATTCCAGGGTCCAGTATCCACAAGCAATTGGGGCTGGGTGCTGGTCACAGAGTGGATCTCCAGGACAGTTTATATCTTTCTGCTTCTACCTCTGATTCTCAGCTTCCTGCAGGGGAACTTGATAGTTCTGGCGGTGATCCCAAATTGGTTGAAGGGGCCTTGATACCCTCTGCCCCCCTCCTAATGGGTGCCAAGGATCCATTCCCTCTGTTGGTAAGATCGGATTCTCCAAAGTCACATTCATCCAACACCTGACAGGCTCAATCTCATGGCTTAAGCTTTGAGATGCAGAGGCTAATAGACCTCAGGGTCTCTGTAAAGGTTGTGAATACACTTATGAAAGCAAAGAAGAACAGCACTAACAGTGCCAATATTGGAGTATGACATAAATTCACAGGATTTCTGCTGATCACGGTTTTACACTGGGCTCTTCGCAAGTCTGTCACATTCTGAAGTTTCTGTAGGCTGGGCTTAATTTTGCTTTATGCGTAAGTACACTATGGGACCCACATCCAACACTCAGTTACACTGTCCTTCAAGCTGCAACTTGGTTGAAACCTACCTAAGGGATTGTTTGTGAAGTGGGATCTCCCATTGGTGTGGAACTTGTTTGCATCAGATGCCTTCAATAAAAATGGCCACTTTTGGTACCTCTCGCTGAAAACAACTGCTTTCCTGGTGACAATTACATTGGCCAGAAGAGTGTCCATATTAGCGGCCCTAGGGTTTAAAGAACCCTTTCTTTTGTTCATCCCAGATAGGGCGGTACTCATAGTGATGCTCAAGATTGTGCCAAAGTGCCCTTCATAGCCCATATCACACAGAAAGTTGACCTTCCTACATCCCTCTTGGGGAGTACCCAAGAGGTTAGCCCATCAGATGTCGGTCAAGCTTTAAAATTTAACATCAAGGTGATATCTGGCATCAGGAAGTCGAAGCACTTGTTTGTCATTCCAGGTGGAGCGTGTAATGATTGTATGGCTTCCAACAAGCTTATTGCCTCCTGGTTGGCGAAGCTCATCTCCTTGGCCTACAAGTTGAAAGGGTTAGCTGTGCCAGGGGGCATCATTTCACTATCTACTCAAAGGGTCTCAAATTTGTGAGCGGCAGCAGGTCGAGTGCGTCCAGACACGATCTGCAAGGCAGTTACGTGGTTGTCAATACATACATTCATGGTTCATTACTGTACAGAAGTCTTAATGAAAGTTGTGTTTGGCAGAGGAATCCTGGCTTCTGCTTTTTAGCCAGAATTGAGGAGTGTGTAGCATTATGCCTCCCCTGTGTGACTAGTTAATTCCCAGCTGTGCTGACATGGAGCTGTCAGGAAAACGGAAAATTGATTGACAGATACTTACTGTAATTTTCCTTTCCTGACTGGCTCCACACAACTCCCATGCAGTTTGGTAGGACTAGTTACAAAACACTGAGGCTGAAGGTGGGCTCAAATTTATGAGTTAGGTCCTAGAATCATGGGGGGGGCAGGGCCCTTACCCAGCTGTGCCAGTCAGGAAAGGAAAATTACGGTAAGTATCTGTCATTCAATTTTCCGTTTTTATCTATAAATACCCCTTATTGAACTAACCCTTTAGGATTATTCCTAAACTACACTAAAAAGTTATTCTTAATTAAAAAAAGAGTCTTCTCCTTATACACAATAGTAGAGTAGTACTGTAGATGTTCTCTACGTGGATCCAAAAAAAACAAACCCTTGTTACGCCTACTCCTACTGTTGGTGGTCAGACACTATAGCTGGCTTCTGTGTTCTTCACCTATATCAGCCCTATTTCCCATATGACAAGCAAGGCTACTGGTATTGGTTGCCCCCAGGTCTTCAATACAATGATATAATGCCTGGTCACCATGGTGGGGCAAACTAAGCACAGTGAACAAGTACCTGCGGTTGACAGACAGGCTGATTAGTTCATTGACAGTCCGGGTTCAGGGCAGGCAGCATTCAAAGAGTAGTCAGGGTAAAATCCATGGTCAAAAATCAAGCTGAGTTCTGAGCATAGTCAAAATCGGCAGCCCCAATCCTCTTCTTCTAGGGTCTTCTACCGGCACTCCTGCCCCTCCTCTTCAGCAGCTTTCCATGGGGGCACCAGTGCGGGCTTGCTTCCGAGCTGCCCTGTCTGCATCCTTTGACACAGAGCATGCAGCTTGGCCCCACCCTCCACTCCATCAGCACAGTATTTGATTGACAGCAGCAGGAACCATTGGCCCAGTGAGGAGGGAGTCAGCGACAAGACCCGTTGCTCTCGTGTACTCCGCTGAATTTGAATCAGACTCACATAAGAATAAAGAGGGGCTGAGGAGAATGTGCAGCACAGAAGGTTTTTCACCTTGCATAGACTGCATTAAGGTGAAAAACCTTAAGGCTTTAGAACCACTTAGTACTCCAGTGACTTGAGCTTCCTTAAAATTAGTCCTAATCTATATGTATGGTATCCTGTGAAGTGCTTCCACAATATCATCTGCTGCATTCAGCACTGCCCACTTTCTGATGTCCTGTGCTATTTCATACACCTGGCCCCTGCACTATGTAAAATGATAGGCACATAACCCCTGCACTATGTATATAAAAAGTTTGTAATATACAGTGTGCAATCTTCAGAACTATAGCGTTCAGAGTGCAGGAGTCATGAATGGGTAATGCAACATACATCTGACCCCTATGCTATGTACATTATATACATCTGATCCCTGTACTGTGCACATTGCATAAACTTGTCCCCTGCGTTATGTACATTACATATACTTGACCCCTGCATTATTTATGTTATATGCTCATTACTCCTGTGGTCTTTGCATTACCCATTCATGACTCCTGTACTCTGAACGCTATACTCCTGACGCTTGCACACTGTATATTACATACTTTTGACCCTTGAATTCTGTTCTTGGGCTCAAATTTTAAGTTTCTCGATATTGTTGCACCAGTTTTGCAGCACTCACAATTTGTGTGAGCCTCCCCAGGAAAAAAAAATTATCTTATGCCCCTGCTGTTTAAACCTGAACAGGCACTGATACAACATGTACATTGTATGTCTGCAGTCCTTTTTTAAAACCAGTGTTTTATTTTTGCATTTCAGTGAATGCATGGATACTGACCTCTGTGGCTAAGCCCTGGTGGGCGGGGCAAAAGGAATCAGAGGGTGTGGCTAATACAGCAGGTAAGGCCATTCCTCAACATTGGACTCCTGGGGTCAGTTGAGCAGCGTCCATCCCTTCATTTGTATTGGCTGACACTGGAATCACTTTGACTCATGCTCCCCTCTTCTCACTTGTCGGTGGGGTGATCCTTTTCCTTCCATCCATAGCTTGGAGCGACGCCATAAGGTATACTTTGCTTCAGCATTTGTTTTCCTTTAGCTCCATAAGTGCAGCTCTCTTATATATGTCTATTTAAAGTATTGCATTAAGTTAATGATATGCCGCTTGAAGAACTATGCCCATTTTAAATGAATATGCTTTTTTGCAGAACAATGCCCATTTGAAAATGAATGCCTCACTCCTGATTAAAGAACATTCTTTGCCTACAATGGCTTGCTGGATGCACAGCAAAACAGATTTACCTAAAGAAGAAGGATTTTGTTCTAATGAGAACCTGAAACTGGGCCTAAGAAATTCAAAGCTGGCCTATAAGACTGAAGAACCAAAATAATTTAATAAAAATTCAAAGCTTGCCTGTGACATAGGCCTAGGAAGCAGAAAGGTGACTACCTAGAGGTAGCATCTTCTATGGAGCTTGCTGGGCTGCCTGCTGTGCTGCAGTGCTTAGAAGGAGCTACTGCTGGGGGGTTTTTGGTGTTCAACTATTAAAGGTACCTGTGACCATGTTGCTTTGTAAGTCAAAGGCCCAATTCATTGTTGGGAGGCTGCTACTGAAATAATATAGCCACCATTAAGTATATTGTAAATAGAGGGCTGCTCCTAAAGGACCACTGTCAGTTTGCAGCTAGCTACAGTAAATACCTTGGATATGTTTTGCTGTTTTACGGGGGGTATTCTGTATCCCTAACCTTCTCTCCACAAGCTGTTGAGCAATTAAACTTTTAAAACCTAGATCAACTAAAGCCTGTTAAGTGCAGCTATAGGGTAAGTCATCATTAGGTAAGCAGGGAAGCCTGTAAAAATCCAGCAATTTCTTTGCAATGGATGCTGCATAATAACAGGATATATATATACACACAAGTTCTTATGTAAGTTCCTGTTGCAGTGTCCTTTTAACCCAGGATTTTTATTTTCTTTTACATATATTTCAATTTTTCGAGTGAACATTTTAATAGAAAACATAGAAAAATAACAAAATAGTGAAATAAAAAAGGCTAATGAATAAAATAGAAAATTGAATTGTGAAATAAAAAAAATGCAAAATTACCACTTTGAAATGTCATATTTAAGCCATGGAATACAACTACAAACAGAGAGATATAATCAACTAGAAGAGAGATAAAATCATGTTGCTGTAGCCATATTTACATAAGAAGTCATATGTATGTTTCATCCATGAACTGATGTTTGAACAGTATGCTATCACATGAACAATGTTGAAATACATCTTATTAGTCTTTTCTGTCATGTCATATTCTGTCTTTATATGCTCTACTTTAAGTCAACAAAACTCTGACAAACATTATGTTTAAATAACAGACATATGTACCTTACTTTTTACTTTATTTTACACTGTATACAATAGACTGTATATGATATTTGAAAGTTGTTGGATGTACAAAGCTTTTTTACTAGTTAAATGTAATAAGCATTTCCATATACAGTATTTAAAAACAGTTTGTGACTAATATTAGAATTTTCTAAACCTGTATCAAAAAATAAAGCTACAAATAGCTAACTGAAAGACCCAAAATTAACACAAAATTTTACATATTTAATATGCACTAAAAAGTTTATTAGACACCACAGCAACATCCAGGCTTGGTGTCATGTTTCACATGACTGTCATATTGACAGTGTTTTATAGTGTATAGTGTTTTCTATATTTTGTCTCTGCTCCTCCCTTTCCTTTGGTTTAGTTAATGCTGTATAGACAGCCCACCCTTTTTCCCAGAAATGCATCGCAGCTCTAGCCTCATGTCATGAAGCAGGACACATTATGATCTTTTGACTTATCAGATGTATATTGTTGTAAGATTCTCTCAGTTTATGGAATAAACTTCACAAAATCTACAAGATATCATTTTGATTGAGTCACTGACTGTGGTATCCAACTGAAATATCGTTATCTCATCACAACTGTAAGTTACAGAGATCACACTTTCAATGCTTAGATTGGAGAGACAGAACACTTGGTCTCAATAACACAACCCTGCCTAGAATACAAACACTGCCTGCAACAACTGCCTGGAAACCACTGAATAAGTGGACAGACAAGAGTTTGATTTAATGATGAGATTTTTGCTTTTTTTACAGTAAAATTACCAATCCTTGTTTTGGCTGTGGAGAAGCATAAACCATATGGAACATAAAGCACCATATGTGCTACAATAATTAATCTGTGACTAGTGACTGGCTGGATCCACCAATCTGTTCTAAGGGTACACTCTGGATTTTCTGAATGTGATTTATTTTTCTGGAATGAAGGACAGCAGATTCTGTTTGTGTGCATAAGTGGATTATATGTTACCATATATGACAAGCAGGAACCTGCAGTGTTGCCACATTTTTAACAAGGGGTTTGTTTTTAGAAACAAAAAAAAATTTGGTTTGTAAATAAAATGATATGACATATACAGTATAAAATATACAGTACATTTCCCAAAATACTTTTTTCTGATTTTCAGTGAAATTTAATGTTCATTATTTATTCCAAAAGGACGTAAGCTTTTTATTATTAATATTTATGTGGCCAATAATTTATGCATTTAGTTATTTCAGTGGGGTCCAGGTTGTACTAACAGAAAACAGTTGATACCTAGCTATTTTAAACCAAGTACATACTGTGATTCAGTAATACATTGACACTAACAGCATCACCAGAGTATGGTTAAAAATGACCTTCTGCCAGGAGGTAGGGGGTTATCCTACCCAGACCTTCCATCATGTTGTGGTGGCATAGACTATTCTGGCAGTAGTTCCATTACTGAAACCAAAAGTAACCAGAAAGAGTCTTTGGGTGCAGTAGAGACTGCTGTATGCTGTAGAATAAAGTTACATTATTTATTACAAGTACTTATATAGTGCTGTCAATTTACGCAGCGCTTTAAACATATATATATTGTACATTCACGTCAGTCCCTAACCCTCAAGGGGCGTACAATCTAAAGTCCCTAGCTTACATTCATACACATACTAGGGCCAATTTAGACAGGATCCATTTAACCTATCAGCATGTCTTTGGAGTGAGGGAGGAAACCGGAGTACTCTGCGGAAACCCACACAGGCACAGGAAGAACATGCAAGCTCCAGGCAGGCGGTGTCGTGGTTGGGATTCAAACCAACGACCCTAGTACTGCTAGGCAGAAGTGCTAACAATTTAGCCACTGTGCTGACCTACATTTATTTTTTGTTAGGCATCTGTGTTCTTACTTTAATTTTGGTGTGTTTTTTGTATTTCTTCCAGATCTGTGGTGTCATCCAGAGTGAAATTTTGTCTCTGATTTTCTTTTGCAGGGAGACCAATTTTGGCTCTGCCCCCTTCCTGTAATTTTCTGCAGGCAGCTTGTAGTGGGTAGAACTGCTGGGTTCCTACCACAACTCTGTTCTCTGCACAGCCTATGTACAGTACAGTGTTGATGTCACTGCTAGCTTTATATGGTAATAACTTCATTTGTAAAGAAATGTCGTGCATACAAAGTGAATTTCAATCCTTTGTGCCTATAAAAGAATTTATTTCAATCAAAGTTTTGTATCCGGAGTTCACCTTTATTAAAAAGAGAAAATTTTTCCCTTTTTATAAGCTGCATAAGAGCTGGGGGAGCAAAAAACAGCAGGACAGCGAATGACTGTGCAGGGCGGGAGTGGGGGGTTCAGGACAAGTCTGAACATTAGAGGAGAGCAGGCTGAGTTCTGTGTGTTGTCCTGCTTAGTGTAATCAGTTTTTAATAGGAAAAGCAGAGGAACTGGCCGGAACACCAGGTATTTCACAAAAAGGATGCAGTACAAAGAGAACAGAATACTTTTACATAAAAGTACATGGTAGAGCAGGCACCTTCTATGAATATGGAATGTTGGGTTTACATTTTGTTTAGGTACCCTTACTGCTATGAGGGTAGTATAGTAAAGTACACCAAAACAAGGAGACAACTATGCCTCTTTGCTGGCCACACTAACTGTGAAATCAGTAAATAATACTCTTTCAAAGTGCCCCATAAAGAAAGTTGTTTCTTTTATCCTAAGCAAATATACAAAAATATTCTATCCCTTCATAGAAGTGCTTACTCAATTTGTCCTGGAGGACTCCTCAATGATTCACTATGGTTTTTAAACAACAGCTTTCTCTAAACATTTTCTTGGCAGCATCTGTCACTCTAGGCCTTTTGAATGCATAATTAGGATTCCCATGCACATCAAATTAAGAAAACACTGTGGTCACTGTTTTATCTCTGCAGCATAGTTCACTTGGAATGTGCGCAGACGTAAAGGTGAACTTGCCAAAAGCTTTGCACGGTCTTGCATCTGGTTGATACTTAGTGACTGCTTGAATTAAGATTAGTGAGTTGTAACAGAAATCTAGATAGTTTGACATTTTTGTAGCTTCTGATTTTATTTAAGAAGCATAATACCAGGAGTAAATTGGAGATGTACAGTATATAAGACTCCAGGTAGAAGAAGAAATTAGATTTTTTTGAATTCTTCTTCTTCTTATTATTATACAGGATTTATATAGCGCCAACAGTTTGCTCAGCGCTTTACAATATAACGGGAGACAATACAGCAACAATACAGTTAAATACAAGAGGGATAGGAGGGCCCTGCTCCTTGGAGCTTATTATGGGATCTAATGCATTTAGTGAACTTAAAGCCCAACCCCAGGCAAAAATTGTCCGCCTTCTCCTGCTCCTCTCCCTCACTTTTAGACGATCCACTCTGTTATTTTGTTTCCTTTTTTACAATTTCTGAGTCAGGGTTTCTTGCTGGTGCCATTTCTGGGTGCAGGGGCAGAAAGGACACTGCAGAGACTCCTTAGTTGGTTTCTGAGGGAACAATGGACTAGGGTTTCCTTTGTTCTAGCAAAATAAGAGGTAGTGAAAGGAGTAGGCAGCAGAGTGTGAGAAGGACTAATTGCAGTATGCATACCGCGACTCACAGGATAGTATTTAGTAAGATGGACACTAGCATTTGCACTGAATAACGATGTTATTGCATGAAACACATAAAAACAGAAGGTGTGTTTCCAGCCTACTCATTTAATGTTCAGTTTGTATTTTACTAAAAGCTAGAAGTGATCACACTTAGCGATTTTCTCTAGTGAAAAGATTGACTCCAAAAAGCTATTTCTTTTCACTAGAAATCTTAATTCTATTTAAAAAAAAAACCTGATCTGCATAATTTCTTCAATAATTTTCACCATATTTCATCTGAAATAAAAATAGTCCAGCACAGGGGCGGACTGACCATTTGGAAACTCAGGCACTGCCTGAGGGCCCAGGGTCAGTAGGGGGCCCCATGAGATGACCCTGGTACCTTTTTTATAGGCTTTCTTTGAGTTTGGGCAAGGACACAGGGGCCCCATGATCCCCTATTGCCCGGGGGCCCCATGAGTAATCAATCCGCCCCTGGTCTAGCAATTCCATTTTGTGCAGAAATGTTTCCAATTAAACATTTAACCACTAAAGCTGGCCATTCTAAACCCAATGAAGTCGATCATTTTTATTGGATGAAAGTTGAGAAAGGAACTTTTCTCAAGGTTATTAATTTTTGAATTGCTTCATTTTTTCTACAATCTTTTTACTGTTTTTTTTATAGTTCACTGCAACTTTCCATGACATTTTTAAGGACTGGATAGGAAAAGTTAATCACATAGGGCAAAGTACTTTTAATCAAAAAGCAGTTTTTTTATACATTACATTCTAGACTATAGGTATATCACAATCACCAAAAAGTCTGTTGGGAAAACCTTGTAGATGTAAGTGGGAAACGCTAAGGTGGTATTGATTATTAGGTGATCATTTCTACTGTAAATAGAACTTGTATCTATGTACAGGGTCAACCTACACAATGTATGTGCAATGTACGTTTGAGCCTACCCTGTCCTGATTGGGTATTTTAAGCAAATAGAGTTGCATGGCTTAAATAAAGCTGGACATAGCAGACCACATGCCTTTCTAAGATTAACTGAAGGGTGACATGGGAATATCCTTGAACTTTGATGTGGGTCTTTACATATGCTTGAGACTTACCTAGCAGAACATGCCCTGTCTATTACACAAGGTCAACATAGTTCTGGTGTTCTCAAAAGCTGCTCAAAGCAAAATTGTTGTGAATTTTCAGCACCAACATACTTCAGTTAAAATTGTGTTAGCCACCATAAGCAAAATATTATAAGTAATGGTATTATTCAGGCAGAAGTGGGTTATAGTGATTATTTCACTATAAAAAGAAATTAATTTAGACATCTAGATGTGGTGTAGAGGACTTGCTGAAGTTCAAACCAAGCATCAGAATGGGGAAGAAAGAGGATTTTAGTGACTCTGAACGTGGCATTTGTGTTGGTGCCAGACGGGCTGGTCTGAGTATTTAAAAAACTGCTCATCTGCTGGGATTTTCATGCACAGCCATCTGTAGGATTTACAGAGGATGGTCTGAAAAAGAAAGAAAAAATATCTAGTGAGCAGCAGTTGTGTGGACGAAAATGCCTTGTTGATGTCAGAGGTCAGATGAGAATGAGCAGACTGGTTCAAGATGATAGAAAGGCAACAGTAACTCAAATAACCACTCATTACAACCAAGATATGCAGAATACCATCTCTGAATGCACAAAACGTTGAATCTTGAAGCAGATGGGCTCCAGCAGCAGAAGACTGCATTGGGTGCCACTCCTGTCAGCTAAGAACAGGAAACGGAGGCTACAATTTGCACAGGTTCACCAAAATTGGACAATAGAAGATTGGAAAAATGTTGCTTCGTCTGATGAGTCTTGATATCAGCTGCGACATTCAGATGGTAGGGTCAGAATTTGGTGTAAACAACATGAAAGCATGTATCCATCCTGCTTTGTATCAATGGTTCAGGCTGGTGGTGGTGATGTAATGGTATGGGAGATATTTTCTTGGCATACTTTGAGCCCCTTCCAACTGAGCATCGTTTAAAATCCACAACCTATCTGAGTATTTTTGCTGACCATGTCCATCCCCACATGACATGACTACAGTGTACCCATCTTCTAATGGCTACTTCCACCATGTCAAAAAGCTCAAATCATCTCAAACTGGTGCTATGAACATGGCAATGAGTTCACTGTACTTCAATGGCCTCCACAGTCACCAGATCTCAATCCAGGGGTCAGAGGAGAATGGCAGACTGGTTGCTGCGACATTCAGATGGTAGGGTCAGAATTTGGTGTAAACTACATGAAAGCATGGATCCATCCTGCCTTGTATCAATGGTTCAGGCTGGTTGTGGTGATGTAATGGTGTGGGGGATATTTTCTTGGCACTAGCAAGGTGCACTTAATAAAGTGGGCGGCGAGTATATATTAGGGTGTCAGGAAATAAGCACTAGACTACTCAGCTGTAAGAGAAGTATGAATATTGTCACAGATTAGGAGTAAATAGCAACATACACATATCCATGAGCAGGTAGAACAAAAAATTTGCTCACAGTAAGCTAAATGATATAGCAGTCTAGTCTAAATTACCGTATTATTAAAGCAGAATTAACCTAGCAATACATAGCATCAGTAATGAATAGCATCAACAGTGAACATTATCAGCAGTGATTAATAATCCCACAGTATTTATATATATATATATATATATAGCTAAATACATACACTATACTGCCAAAAGTATAGGAACACCCCTCCAAATCATTGGATTCAGGTGTTCCAATGACCTTCATGGCCAGGACCATAGGAAACCCCACGGAGGGTGACCCCCCCCCCCCCCCCCACAGTCATCGCCGCAGATTAGGGTTTTGACCTCCCCGTGGGAGGAGGAAGACCATCTGCAGCCACTTCAGCTAAAGTGGAAGAAGGTGGTATTGAGGAGGTGAATGAGGGGCTACAGAGGATGGTGAGTCAAAACCTAAAATGGACTAGCACTGTTTAAAGATCATCGGGGGGGGATCACCCAGGGCGTCCTGAAGGAGTAAAAACAGAGCTATAAGAGAGAAAAAGGATCCCCTAGAGAGGAAATTGTTGTAGGGGGGGAAGGAAAGAAAAGGAAAGTTTCAAGGGACACTGCCTCTGGAGAGTCATAACCCTAATCTACCCCATAGAAGTAACCCTCTGGCCTGGGAAACATTTTAAAAAATATATTAACATCATGAAAAGCAAAGTGGCAAAAGGGGGAGGGTCAAAGTCATCCCAAACAAGTTAAATTAAAAATATATACCCTCACAAGAGAAAAATATAGAGGGACAGACCCCAGAGAGATAACAAGGAGTAAGTGGAAGATGGGAGATGGAAAGGACCAATGGCGATCGCTCCAGATTGTCTGTGGGAGTATCTAATATCTGTCAAAGTGTAGAAGCTGAAGATATAGAAAATGAGTCGGTTATTGAGAATTCTGAAGAGCAAGAGAGGACCTCACAGATGCCTACTAAAGCTGATATAGCAGACATGTTTACGAGACTGGAAAGTTCTATAAAACAGGAGGCAAAAATACATAAAGATCTGCGACAAGTTTTGTCACGAGTAAAGGAGACTGAGGGGAAATTGGATAAACATGCCCAAGCAATAACAAAAATTAGAAAAACAGATGGAAGAAACAAGAAAGGAGCAAATTAATCTGCTATATAAATTGGAAGATCAGGAGAACAGAGATAGAAGGTGTAATTTGAGGATATGGGGCTTACCTGAGACCTCGCAAGGAGAAGATTTGATAAAAATAATGGTGAAAATGTTTAATACAATGACAGATCATCAACAGAGCACCTGACGACCGATAGAGTGCACAGAATACGAAGACCCCAAGGAAGCGGGAGTGAAACCCTAGGGATGTGATCGTACGATTCCATTATTACAGAGACAAAGTGGAGCTATGGAAGAAGATAAAAGGAAGACCAGTAATAAAATATGGAGAAGCAAATCTACAGATTTTTGTTGATATATCATCGGAAACATTGGCTAGAAGGAGAATGCTGAAACCATAACTGAAACATATGAGAAAACAGAACTTACAATACAGCTGGGGATTTCCAGCATGCTTAATTGGTTGGAAAGATGGTCGCTTTGCAAAAGATTCATGAAAGACTTGAGAGACTTTTGTGAGAGACTTGAATTACAGAATATAGATATTCCAGGATGGGAAGAGGGGGTAAAAGAGAATAGGGGAATGAGAGCTGGCAGTTAGCCCCCAGAGGGAAAAGGCACCAGAGATAAAACAGGGGAAGAAGAGTAGGAACAGGAAGGAGATTTGTGGAAGTCTGTAGATGACTTCCCCCTTTTTTTTCCTCCCCCCCCCCTTATTTTTGTTTCCTCCTCTCCTTCCCCTCCTCCTAAGTAAGGTAGAAAATTTTAGAAGAAATGTGGGAAACAGGCAGGATGTTGCATAGACATCCAGACATGCAGCTTAGGGTTTGGTAATGCGGTCTGGATGGGTGTATGTGGTCAGAGCTCCACCCTAGCTTGGAATTGATGGTAGGATTAGGACTACAAATGATTCAAAAGCAAGCTAAGAGCCTAGGAGGGAGTAGGGGTAGGTTATGGAAAGGGGGAGAGGGGAAGGGAAGGAGAATCTTGTGGGGGATAGCTCTGTGTTCCTTCGGAAGGATGATGGTACTCTCATTAAGAAGAACTTAGGTGGAGAGAAAAAAAATATATATGGGAAATGGAGGAGGTTAACTTTTTGACCTATAATGTTAAGGGGTTGAACATCCTGGAGAAAAAGCATAAGATCCTGAGAGAATTACAACAACGATCTATTACAAAAGCGTTTTTACAGGAGATTTATTACAGGAAACAAATGTGAAGTTAGATTCTAGATATTACCCAATCTGGTATTATGCAGATTCACCAACTAAGCATGCTAAAGGAGTGGCAATTATATATAGGCTAAAATTTAAGATTTAAGTTGGAAGATAAGTTGGAGGATCTCGAGGGGTGTTTTTTTGTTAATGAGGGGGAGACTACAGGAAATAGAGTGTACACTGGCAAATATTTATTGCCCTAACAGAAATTCAATGGCCTATCTGAAGAATATATTGAGAAGGATTCTGGATTTTAAAATGGGTAAATTAATTGTGGCAGGAGATTTTAATTTTTGCATGGACCCTCAGATTGACACGACGTCGCATGTGCAGAGAGGGGGAGGTAGATGTCTGAAATCTATGCGAAGAATGTCATTTTAATGTCAACTATTAGATGTTTGGAGAGTTAAACATCCCATAGATCGAGCCTATACGTTCTACTCTATGCCAGATTAGATTATATATTGATGAAACATAGACTCTTGGAGTCGCTGGTTAAAGTAAATATAGAAGTTACAACAATATCAGACCATGCACCTGTTATAATGAAGTTATCATGGGGAAGAGAGCAGAATAAGATAAATACGTGGAAACTAAATGAGACACACCTTCAGGATCATGAGACGGAATTGAGAATAAAAAAGAAATGAGACTGAAGGAGTTTCAATGGCCACGGTGTGGGAAGCACATATCATGGGAATTTTGATAGCGATTGGGGTAAAAAAAAATGGCAAAAGAAAATGAATGTGCTTTTAAGGGAACTATATGAACTAGAACAGTTACATAAAATGAAAATAACAAAAGAGATACAGCAGAGTATAATAAATAAGAGACAGGAACTACGTAATCGAATGGAGGAAGAAACGAGAAGAACATTTAATATGATGGCAAGAGAGATATGAGTGGGGGAATATACCTGATAAATATTTAATGAGAGCACAAAGAAATAAGAAATCAAAGAATTATATAGAGAAAATTAAAGATAAACGGAGAATTGGTTTACTCAAGCACTGATATTGCCAATGTATTTAACCACCTCCCGCCCGCGATATAGTAATATGATGGACGCAAGGTGGTTCTCTTATTCTGGGAGGACGTCATATGATGTCCTCTCATTCTCACCGCGCATGCGTGGCTCAGGGAGAGATCGGCGGAGCGCTGTGTTCCTCAGACGCAGCGGATCACATGTAAACAGGGAAATGCCGGTTATCGGCATTTCTCTCCACTCAAGCTTTCACGCTGACAGCTCATGAGGAGAGGAGAGCCGGTAATCGGCTTTCCGTGGAGGGGACATGTGCACTTATCAGGGCATTGATGATCAGTGTGCCCTGATGATCAGTGTAGCCCCATCAGTGCCTTGTGTCAGTGCTCATCAGTGCCACATCAATGCCACATATCAGTGCCTACCAGTGCACATCAATGCCACATATCAGTGCCCATCTGAGCTGCCTTTCAGTGCCACCCGTCAGTGCCAATCAGTGCCACCTATCAGTGCTGCCAATCAGTGCCACCTATCAGTGCTGCCAATCAGTGCCACCTATCATTGTTGCCAATCAGTGCCATCTATCAGTGCACATCAGTGCCGCCTATCAGTGCACATCAGTGCCGCCTATCAGTGCCATGTATCAGTGCTGCCTTTCAGTGCCCATCAGTGCCCATCAGTAATGCCTGTCAATACCCATCAGTGCCACCTACCAGTGCCTCCTCATCAGTGCCCATCAGTGCCACCTATCAGTGCAGCCTCATTAGCGCACATTAGCGCACATCAGCGAAGGAGAAAAATCACTTATTTACAAAATTTTATAACAAATACTAAGAAAAAAAACTTTTTTTTTTCAAAATTTTCAGTGGTTTTTGGTTTGTTTAAGAAAAAAATAAGAAACCCAGAGGTGATTAAATACCACCAAAATAAAGCTCTGTCACCAAAAAAATGATAAAATTTCATATGGGTACAGTGTTGCATGACCACGCAATTGTCACTCAAAGTGCGACAGCGCTAAAAGCTGGAAATTGGCCTGGGCAGGAAGGGGGTATAAGTGCCCTGTAGGCTTGTGGTTAAAAAATATTACAGTAAACGATGATGTTAACCTGAAACAGTTAAAAGGGGGGAGGCAAAAAGAACTAGAAAGAGACAGATGTATTTAATTTAGGCGGGACTACTGAGATTGGGAGAATAGTTAATGTTACGGTCTGGGTCAGGTTCAGAGACCAGTCGCTACAGCAGTGTAAGGCTTACCTGAAACACAATTATTCAGAAAGAGGGAAAAGATGGAATACAATGTGCTAGTTTTAGGCCCATCTCACTATTAAATATGGATACCAAATGAAACTAGGCAACTAGGTTGAAAGACCTAATCCTGGAATGGATTCACTTAGACCAAGTGGGATTTGTCCACGGGAGGGAGGAAAGAGACAATGGGCTAAGATCACTATGCCTCATACAAAGAAACAAGAGGGAAAAATCCCCCATACTGATTTTATCAGTGGACTCAGAGAAGGCTTTTGATAGAGTAGACTGGGTTTCTGGTTAGATACGTTGGAAGTTTTGGGAATTGGTCCCAAAATGAGAGAGTGGTTAGGGAAGCTCTATGGTCAACCCTCGGCAGCAGTAAGGGTTACTGGTTTGTTATTAGAGTTTTTTAAGATGTATAATTGGACAAGACAGGGGTGTCAGCTTTCGCCTCTGCTGTTTGTCTTATCCTTAGAACCTCATTTCGCAAGAGTAAGAAATAATATAAATATAAAAGGGATTCAGATAGGAGAGGCACATAAAGAGGCAACGTATGCAGATGACAAGCTATTTTATGTGGTTAATCCTAGGTTGACATTACCCAATTTAATGAAATTACTGAAATATTATGGAGAACTGTCAAATTTAAAAATTAACATGGTAAAATCAGAGATTTTAAATGTTAATGTCCTGACATCTGAGAAGAAAGCTTTGCAAAGAGAATTTCCCTTTTCATGGAGGGAAATAGAACTAAAATATCTAGGAATAAAACTGACCTAGTCTTTAAAGAACCTATATAAAATAAACTACATCCTATTAATAAATGAAATTAAGGAGGAATTGATGAGATTATCGGTAGGACCTCTATCCTGGATAAAATGAATAAATCTGATAAAAATGATAATTGTCCCGAAAATCCTATATAAATTTCATATGCTACCTATACAGATTCCAGGAACCTACTTTAAAGTAATTAAAAAATGATACTGAGGTATATTAGGCGGAATAAAAAAATGAAAATAAGCTACGAAGTGTTGTGTAGAGATAAGGAGAATGGGGGTTTAAGTGTGCCTGATTTTAAAAGATATTTCGACTCAGTAATATTATCATTATATATATTATTATATTTTTGATTGGATGCACAATGCACTAGGGAAAAGTTGGGTGTAGAAAACACATTAAGTGGGACACAATTAAATAGGATGGTGTGGTTGCCACATCAATATCGTGAGTTGGCAGAAAGCACAAGCACTTGTACACGAAATGTAATTAGGGTTTGGGATGTAATTCACAAACAAATGGGTTGGGAGTTCAATTCCATGTTGATGCCATTGGTGGCTACAGATTTCTGCCTGCCAGGGAAAGAAAATATTTCGGGTAATTGGATAAGAAAAGGGAATGCACAGTTAAAAGCTATAATGAACGAAGGAGAAATTTCCTCCTTTCAGGAGCCAAAAAATTAGGTTTTTTTTAGATTAGATGAGTGGCGATATTTTCAATTAAGACACTTTGTTGCAATGCTCCCTAAATCCTTAAGGTCAATGGTGGATTTGAATCCATTTGAACAACTGTTTAGCACAAGTAGGGAATGGATGCACGGTACTTCTAGAATTTATAAAATTCTTACTGTAATAATAGAAGTTAGTTCCCCTCTGTATATGGAGAAATGGGAAAGGGCAACAGAAAAAGAAAATATTTAGATTAGCACACGGGGCGATATACAGTATATGAAGGTGGTGGAAATGAATTACAAATGTTTAGCTAGGTTGTACATTACACCGAGTGTGGCACATAAGCAACAAGTAGACAAATCACCTATGTGTTGGTGGGGATTTGGGATTAAGGTCACAATGGCACATATATGGTGGGAGTGTCCTCAAATTCAGGAATATTGGGGGGGAAATAATTCACCAAATTCAGGAGATAACTGGGGTTAATATCCCAAAAGATCCAGGTGCATGTATATTTCATAAAACCGAGATCACAGTAGAAAAATATAAGAATTTGGTGATATTCCATCTTTTATTAATGCAGCAAAAGGGACTGATACCCACATTTTGGCAGGAACAAGAGGTACTGAAAATAAGATTGCATAAGTAGGGTAGATTATATATATAAGATGGAGGAACTCTACCATGTGGAAGAAGATAAAATGAAAAGATTGTGGGAAAAATGAGATGGGTTTAAAAGATCAAATAAATATGTTGATATGAGAGAAATAGAGAAGGAGGGGAAGAGAGGACATGTATAACTAAGTTGGGAAAAGTGAGATAGATAAGAAAGGAAGAAGAAGAGGGAGTCCCTAGAGTAATTAGGAGAGAAGAGGAACGGGGAGCTAAGGGAGAAAGAATTGGGAGTGGATGGGGTGGGACGGAGGGGAAGGTTGGGTATAGGGGGGATGGTTTTTGGGGGGAAATGTTTAAAGGAAATTTTGTTTTTAATATTATGATAATTTATGGATGTTAAGTTGAAATACTGAAAACGAATAAAATATTTATATATATCAAAAAAAAAATCAAATACCGAAAATGGCTGCTCATTAGTCCTAGGCACACAGCGAACTCTGATCTGGATGCTTGGCTATTACCAATCCTTTTGGCTCTGCACTCAGGGTGACTCTGTTCCTCAGCACTTCAGTCCCCAGGCTACAGACAATGAGTACACACACAGCAGCAGAGATGTGCACTCTGCAGCCCAGGAAAAAACTGTTCCTTTTTCCTCCTGTTAAGTGTGTATCTCATGGAGTTGTAATACATCACTCCATTTACTCTAATGGCAATGACCTTTGCAGCCTATATCTCCCAAACTTCAATGCAGCCTGCATTGAGCCCTTTCAGTTTCTCAAGTCCCACCAGCTCCCCCTGGTGAGTGGAGGCATTGTCTTGTATAGACACGCAAAGCAGCTGCAGCACAATGTTTTAGGGCCAGGTCACACCACATGCATGGAAAGTATGTTATATGGTTTTCAATGGCATAGTTCACACCAATGCAGTCAGTTTTAGGGCATTCCAGTTCCAGAAAAAAAAGTAGAACTTACTCCATTTTACCTGCACTGGACTGTAGTGGAATGCAGTAAAACGCATAAAAAACGCACCACAACGCACCAGATTGCATTAAAAATGCACCAGACAACAGTACAGTGAAAAAAATGGAAACAATTAAGAAAAAAGCATCTAGAATGCATCCAGATCAAAAACGCTAAAAAATCGCATCAGAAATGCGTTAAAAATGTGCATGCAGATACACATCTGGATTGGGATTGTTTTAGAGTTGGGAGTTGCAGAGATGTTTCCAATAACTAACCTGTCTTCCTTTATCCATGGTGCTTTAAATGGAAATATGTGCCAAAAAGTAACTTTAACAGCCAAAGGAAATGGTTTGAAGTGAACCACATTACAGCATTGCTACTAAATCTGCGTTAGCAAGATGAAATGTCAATGTAAGAGTAATTGAGTGCTTGTGGATAGGCAAAGAGGTACTTATGGTAAGGGCACACTATACAGCCTGGCAAATCTATGTGTGATAATAAGACTATCTATCCACATATATTTTTTTCTTGTTTTTATTCTATCTTTATGTATACACACTCATCCATATATTATTAGAGAGTCTGTGTGTAAGTATTTTCAGACAACTTTCACCAAGTATTCACACATTTTCCAGATAAATCCAATTAGAAAATGTTCAAAGGTTTTGTGAATCCTGAGTGAAAACATTTATAATTAGTGTTGCTTTAAGATAATAGCTCCCCTGCTCCCCCCCCCCCCCCCCGCCAAAAAAGAAAAGTGTGATCACCAAAAGCCCCTCTTATGGTGTATAATGACATATGACCAAATCCTAGTAATCCAAAAATGTTAATTATTGTAAAGCAATCTAAAAGCTGACCTCGATACATAGCTGCGAAAAAGCAGATGCCTAGTTTGTCTCCATAGTATAGATCAGCTATTCTCAATCAGGGTTTTGTGGACCACTAGGGTTCCTCCAGAGGCTACTAGGAGTTCATTCAGCTGTGGCTGATTGACCTTAGGTCTACATAGTTCCATGGTCAATACCACTTGGCAAAGCCAGCAGCATGACACCATTTGTCTTTTTTGGTTGTGTGTAAGGTTGGCACTCTGATAACTACTATATTGGATTCTTCCTACTGATTAACAATGTAGCCTAAAGACTGAAATTTGTAACTGTAATTTTGTAACTTTTGCAAATGCCAGTAAAAAGTTGGCTGCACCAGAAAATGTTGGTGTCGTGTCAGTGAATTTCAATCAGGTATGTTGGCAACACTGGGCTAGGGGCGGACTGACAACTCATGGGGCCCCCGGGCAATAGGGGATCATGGGGCCCCTGTGTCCTTGCCCACACTCAAAAAAGCCTATAAAAAAGGTACCAGGGTCATTTTTATGGGGCCCTCTACTGACCCCGGGCCCTCAGGCAGTGCTCGAATGGTCAGTCCACCCCTGCACTGGGCACACCCTGTGATAATGTGTGAGTCCCACCATTCACACAGCCCAAACCTCTGTTTGCAAAATGAGCTTTAGCACTTTAGTGGATCCACTTCTCCCTCATTCAATCCTGCCAGACCTCCAGGCTAGGTGCATAGGCTCCATGTGCTGTGATTCCTGACCCGGAGCTGTGGGGTACCGACCGTTAGGGAGGGGATCAAGCTCACCAACCCTCTTGCTACCAGAGTTGCCATCTCCAATACCAAATATTATGTTCCTGCTGGCTAGCTGCTATACAGTTTTGCTCAAAAGTTTGCATACCCTGGCAGAAATCGTGAAATCTTCACATTGATATTGAAAACATGACTGATCAAGCCAAAAAACTGTCTTTTATCTAAGAATAGTGATCATATGAGGCACTGTTTTATTACATATTTGTTTGGCTCCTAATTCATAATGATAGCAGAAATCACCCAAATTGCAATTAATGTCTGTGTATAAATAGCCAATGAGTTTGTTAGTTCTCTTGTGCATGTACTGAGTAGATTAGATAATGAGCCATGGGGAGCAGAAAAGAACTGTCAAAGGATCTGCATAACAAGGTAATGAAATTGTCTGTCTGTTCATCTGCAAGGTGACTGATATGGCCATTCTCTGGGTGGAGACCAAACCTGTTTTAAACCAGCCTAGCCTACAGTCTCATGCTTGTGATAGAGCTGGTTACATGTGCTCAAGCTGCCTGTTCTGCTCTGCTGTTTGGATTCCCTTGTTGATGACCTTGGATCGGATATCTGCATATTCTCTGAATTTTGCCTGCCTTGTACCTGGGTCTTGCACCTAGAACCACTCTGCCTGTCTGCCAACTGCAAGTACCTGTTTGCATTGCTCAGTTTGCACCTTCCCTGGCATGGTGGCCAGGCACTATAGCATTGTGTATATGTCCTGGGGGCAACTGAGTACCGGTAGTCCTGCTTGCTTAATAGGAAATGGGGCTGCTATAGGTGAAGAACGCTGAAGCCAGCTATAGTGTCTGACCACCTGCATTAGGGGTAGTATAAATATACTGTATGCTTCATTGCCTCAAATGTTGTGCATGTGCCGTTTTGTGATCCATACTCACTGTGTCCTATCCTTACTTACTCTCATATAAAAATCGTAATAAACCTTTCTGTTTAAAAAAAGCGTGATTGGTATGCCATTCAGTGCTATAGTTTGCTCTGACCCATGTGCCTTTTGTTAAACAGCTTGATCTTCATATTAAATTGAAGGACATATGAAATGAAAAAAGAAAAAGCACCATTACAGGTATCAGCCTGCATACAGCATTCAGAATATAAGGTTTTTCATGATATTTTTCTTCTAGGCTAGTTTCACGAATCATGTTGGACACAAGCATTGTATGTGTGTTTTGAAGGTCCTCCCATTAATTTCAAACAGACATCTGCACAGTAAACAACATCATTACCAGCATCTTGAACTTTTTTGTACCACTACATCTAAAAAACAAAACAAAACGTGAATGTTACAGTGTATTGGGAAAAAAAGGGTTAGGTATATTTTTTGGTGTGTGGACACTCACCGAAGAATTGAAATTAATGGATATGGGTACCAAAATGTGATGTGGATCAAGAAATACATATCAGTGATGGAGTGGGCACTTTGGTGTGAAGGGGGCTTTGATGGAACCTGAAATACAATTTCTAGGTAATGCCATCACTCTCTGTATTGGCTGATTGGGTCCAGAGGGCCACACTCCATAAAAATGATTTCTGAGCCTGATATCCACTTGGACAATTAAATGAGAAGCTGAGTCTTTTTGTTGGTAACTACACAGCTACGCTTTACATGCATACAGGGCAGATGTGTTCTTTTTGATGCAAATATCTCAGTGGTCTGACACATCAGACAACTACATGCTGTCCCAACCACTAGTCCAGAGCTTTCTATTTAATAAGACATAACAAATTACTTTCTAAATATAATTTCTTTATAAACAGAGACGAGTGGCAGAGCTGATTGCCATTACTGTTCTTTTGTGCTGGATTATGCACGTAACATGGGGGAGGAGAATGAAACCTGAAATTCTCCTCCCTTTAAAAAACGACTGAGACGTGAGACAGAAATGAGGCCTGGCTAAAACATTCATTCTGCAGCTGGACTTTTATTTGGTAAGTGTTTCCATAGAGCACACTTATTTTCTTGTCAAACCGTTTATTTCATAGAAAAAAATGATGTTCGCTATCTCAACAATGCAGTGGACAGCTGCAGGAAACTGCTCAATTTGCTTTGAGGAGATGTATTTTCCTGGGATACGCACAGAGAACGTTAATGCTTCACGAGTCAGCTACATTTTTCTTCTTCAATGCCTAATTTAACATTTTATTTCACAACCAGCTTCTTTTAGCATCTCAAAGAAAGTGTAAAACTGTTTGTACTGAATACATTTTGAGCTGTCAGGTCAAAGATCACATCAGTTTCCATGCACCCATAGCAACACTTATCTACAGGGCTGTTAAGATTACCTTTGAGTTACAATGAAGGTTGGATTTATGGGTTAGAATTCATACAGCCTATTGCTTCTACCAGTAAACAATATAACATTCTACTACTATAGATTCATAGGCATAGGCACACTACTTAAAAAGTCAGCATTTAAGGTATTATTTATGTGATAGATAGCCCAATATACTACCGTATAATAATACAGGGAAATGTGTTAACCTTTCTTTTTATGGCGCCAACAAGTATGTTATCAGATTACATTACATAAAATATGTTACATGTGTCTCAGAATGTTACAGTATCAAGGTCATCTGTGACATCAAATATCAATACGTATCATTTCTAAACAAGCGACCAAAGATTTAAAAAAAAATTCATTAATTGCTACCTTTTATCTTAAAATGATGTTATAAACATGCTGTTTTTCAAATATATTTACATTTATATATATGTGAACTGCGGTCAGCAGGAGGCAGTGCAGAACACTCTCAAGCTCCTACTGATCACAAAATTAGCAAGCGTAGATGATGGTTGCTACAAGGTGCTCTCTGCTAGAAGAATGGCTTCTGCTATTTTGCCAATATTCTCAGGATATTCTCATAAAACAAGAAGCTCTTGAATTAATTGAGGAGCACATTTATACCATATTTGCTGGCTGAGCATCTGCTTACATTTTCACCAGATGGGCTCATTAAAGTTGATGTTTTTGAAAAGCAATAGGAAGGGTACAGTTATAGTTTAATTTAAAAAATTTCTATAAATAAAAAAAAAGATGAGTGACGCCTTTCTCCCAACCCCTGTCACTCCAGGATAAAAAGCATGCAGCCCCTGCCATGTTGAAACTGGACCGTAAGCTGTGGTAAAGGATGCCTAAAAAAGTGGTTCCCTTTACATAGCATTAGGTCCAATACTGATAGACCCAACTTCTAGGAGAGGATGTCACCAGGTTATTGGTGGGAAAGTTATGTGGCACATATCTACACTGCAATAGGGCAAGTTGGAAGCTGCACCTTAACAGTAATGTGGTGTTAGGTTTATAGTAGTTATAATCAGGGGCGGACTGACCATTTGGAAACTAGGGCACTGCCCGAGGGCCCGTGGTCAGTAGGGGGCCCCATGAGATGCCCCTGGTACCTTTTTCATAGGCTTTTTTGAGTTTGGGCAAGGACACAGGGGCCCCATGATCCCCTATTGCCCGGGGGCCCCATGAGTTGTCAGTATGCCCCTGGTTATAATAAATGATGCTCCACAATACTCCATTTCTGGAATAATTTAGTGTTTGTGAAGTGATGTCAAAGGGAACTCCTGGCAAACACTTATCCAGTAAGCTGCATCCCATAAAGTTCAACTCCCATATGTGTTCCCATGTTAGCTTTAACTCAATAGAGATGACAGAGCACACAGTATTAGCATTTAAAGCGGATTTAATTCTCATGCTATGTCCTTAGTCTTTTCAATCACCACTCTCACAGTGTATTGAAACATTCACTCCTCCTTTCCTCTCTAATTTTCCATGACCTTCCATGTTATCCCACTGCATATTTAAGTGTTAGCCTTCAAGTCCTTGGTACCATGTTGGAGTAACATAAAAGACATCTTTTCTTGTGTAGTGTTTACTTCATATAACCAACAAACTAAAATAATTATAAACATTTAATAAAAATGTACATGTAGGCAGGTAGTGGTTAATACTGCCCCGGTTGAAAAGGTTGCGGTTAATTGTTTTTCCCAGATCTTTCTTAGCGGGTTTTCTGGGTGCGGCCCCTGGGTCCTTGTGTGCTATAAAACCCTGAAGGGGTTCTTTACAAAGGAAAGAATGGGTTCTGCTTGCTTGCCGCAGGTCTGCTCAATGCCGTTGCCAGAGTCTGGCTTCCCAGTGTGTTGATAAGGTTGGAGTTCCCACTACCAAGGGAGATTGGTGGGACTTCCTGAGTAAGCCTAGCATGGACTTTCATCCTGTGCAGGTATACTGGGGCAGCCACAAGCCTAGTTAGGGATTAGAGATGTTAGGAAAAGCCTGTATATTTTGTTCTGTTATGCTGAGAACTCTCAGTAAACCTTTAAAACTTTACCTTTGCCTTGTCTGAAGTTACTGAAGGGGTGTAAGTTACTGGAACACAGCATTGATCAGTAAAGTACATTGGGGTATGAAGACACAAGTGGTTTCCAAGGGTAACAAAGATTTCTCTAGGAGCCTCTTGTAACCGTGTAGCTGTCCCTTCTTGCAGTGACGGTGATGTTGTCTGCACTCCTTCTGTAGCAATCGATCTCTCACAATGAGAGCAGATCTGCACTATCAAGGACCTCTGCCTGCACATAGGTACAGAAGAGTTAAGTGAAGTACACACATGGAGTCCTCAGTAGGTGCATGGTGAGACCCCACACCATTACTGGGAGTGGGGTAGCAGTGATATGCTGGACAGGTGGAGAGGGCAAGGGCTCTGCATGTCCCTTCTTAATACACAAGTAACCGTGGTGGAGTGTAATACATTGAGATTGTTTATTAGAGTTCAATTGTCTGTTCCATTAAAGGTACCCCATGTGTAAAGCAAGTGATCCTGTCCAATGTGCCTAGCGCAGGGCTTGAAGTTTCCACTCGCCTGTTCGCCAACGGCGAGTGGAAATTATGGTGGGGGCGAGTGTGTCCCCGAGGGCTGTCTTGCTGTGCAGGCTCGGGGCTCAGGCTGGATCTGTCATTGGCACTGGGAGCCATCAGACTGCTCAATAGCTGAGCGCAGTGAAAGCAAAACAAGGAGTGTGTGCTATGCTCCCTGCCTCCCCCTAAAGTGCAGTACCCGGATCTGTGAGTGAACAACGAAGTACTGCAACATTTTATGGGAGGGGGGGTGGTGGTGGTGTGTGTGTGTGTGTTTACGTGTACATGTGTGTGTTTGTGTGTGTCTGTGTATGCATGAACAATTGTACGTGTCTGTACATGTATGTGTGTGTGTACATGTGTTTGTGTGTGTGTGCAGGAACAGGATTCTGCCTGTGTGAAGAAGATGGCGCTGTGTGTGGCTCTGATGGACAAACCCATTCCAGTGTGTGCACCCTCCATCTGCAGAACTGGAAGATACAAAGCCAAGGCAAAGGTACCATCCACAAGATCCACGATGGAGAGTGTACATTTGGTAAGTGTTTGATTTGCACAACTAGCTAATATAAAAGTTTCCATCAACTTACAATTGACAAAAAATGTAACCATACATACTGCATAAATTGAACTCAAATGCTTGCTTTGGTTTTACTAAACTGACCAATCTGCTTAATTGTTATTGTAACAATTGGGAAAAGTAAATATGTTTTGTTTTTCTTGAACTGGTAGCTATTTTCAATACATCTTTTCATTATAGTTAACAAGTGTGCATGGGTATCCCATAGTTATGTAACATTTTACGTTCATTAACAGGTTACATTGCTTTGAACACAATAAGACCATTGTTATTTTGTGTATGTGGCAGTTTGTATTGTCTTCCATATAATACAAAAGTACTGCATGGGAACTCTAGTGTCATGTGTGTAAAATTGCTGACAATGTGTATTACAAAAAGAAATTCATGATAAAGACAATGCTTTCTTGACTTTTTTAAAATTACAGATCAGCCTCACATGTGCCTAGGGCATCCCTTGTACAGAAGTTGTAGATTGATAATATGTCTGACATTTCACCACGTGAGCGCTCATGGTGCTGCCTTCATGATATCCCATAGTTCTTTTATTGTTGTTTTAGTGCTTTCATAAGCTGCCTCAGCTACTTTGGTGAACAAGAACTAAGGCTGGCCATATGCTATACAATTTTCTGTCCAATTTCTGCCCAATTTCATTTAGATTTACGTTCAACTATGTAGTGCAAGGGCCTGCCTATTTGGATACAACTGAAAGTGTTGTTTAGGTTTGACCTCATATTATATGGTTTTTGGTAAATCTAAAGCAAAATTCTCAAGAAAATTGTATAATGTATGGCCAGCCTTAGAGCTTTGCACAAAATACTGCTATTCTTTTTCTTCTGATCACATAGCATGATATCTTCATGTTTGATTTCATCTCCTATGCCATGGTATCATTTATAAGCCAAACTACCTCACCGACCTGATATCCAAATACCACCCTACACGTACTCTTCGCTCCTCACAAGACCTCCTACTCTCTAGCTCCCTGGTCTCCTCCTCCCATGGCCGACTCCAGGACTTCTTCAGGTCTTCCCCCTTCCTCTGGAACTCACTACCCCAATCCATCAGACTGTCAACTACCCTCCTCACCTTTAGGCGCACCCTGAAAACCCATCTCTTCAGGGAAGCCTACCCTGCCCTCACCTAACTGCTGATCTCCTCCACTCCTCCTACCACTCCATCCCCCACAGCCACTTCCTCCTGTACCACTATCCCCTCCCTCCTAGATTGTAAGCTCCAAGGAGCAGGGCCCTCGAACCTCTCGTGTATTGTATTGTTACTGTATTGTCTCATGTACTGTCTCCCACTATAATGTACAGCGCTGAGCAAACTTTTTGGCGCTATATAAATACTGTATAATAATAATAATAATGTACATGTGTATGTTTGCGTGTATGTACGTACATGTGTCTGTGTGTACATGTGTCTGTGTATGTATGTACATGTGTCTGTGTGTATGTACATGTGTCTGTGCATATGTATTTCTGTGTATGTACATCTATCTGTGTGTACGTGCCTGTGTGTGTATACATGTGTCTGTATGTGTGTGTGTGTACAGTTGTGACCAAAATTATTCAACCCCCAATGCTGTAAAGGGGTTTAGGGACTATAGTGTACATTTGGAATTGTATTCAGAATCAAATCCTACAAGGACGTTGTAACTACCCAAATGCAACTAAAATGACATCAATTGTTTATGTAATACAGTAGTAAATGGTTCTTATGTGGTTTCTTCATTGCCACAATTATTCAACCCCTTAAAGACTACCACTCTGAAGAACAGAGGTTCATACAGGTGCTTTCCATCAGGTATTGAAAACACCTGTGGATGTCACCGAGCAGCAATCAAGCATAATAAGCACCAATTAGGCAGCTTTAAAATGACTGTGATACTCAGCTCCTTCTAGACATTTACTGGTGTGGTTACAAACATGGTGAAGGCAAGAGAATGGTCCAGGAAGACAAGAGAAGAGGTGATTTCTCTTCACAGGAAGGGCAATGGCTATAAGAAGATTGCAAAGATGTTAAACATACCAAGAGACACCTTAGGAAGCATCATTCGCAAATTCAAGGCAAAGGGCACTGTTGAAACGCTACCTGGTCGTGGCAGAAAGAAGATGCTGACTTCGACTGCTGTGCGCTACCTGAAGCGTAGAGTGGAGAGAAGTCCCCGTGTGACTGCTGAGGAACTGAGAAAAGATTTGTCAGATGTGGGTACAGAAGTTTCAGCCCAGACAATAAGACGCACACTGCGTAATGAAGGCCTCCGTGCCAGAACTCCCAGGCGTACCCCCTTGCTGTCTCCAAAGAATAAGAAGAGTCGACTGCAGTATGCCAAAAGCCATGTGGACAAACCACAAAAGTTGTGGGATAGTGTTCTGTGGACTGATGAAACAAAATTAGAACTGTTTGGGCCCATGGATCAACGCTATGTTTGGAGGAGGAAGAACAAGGCCTATGATGAAAAGAACACCTTGCCTACTGTGAAGCATGGTGGAGGGTCAATCATGCTTTGGGGCTGTTTTGCTTCTGCAGGTACAGGGAAGCTTCAGCGTGTGCAAGGTACCATGAATTCTCTTCAGTACCAGGAGATATTGGATGGAAACGTGATGCAGTCCGTCACACACCTGAGGCTTGGGAGACGTTGGACCTTTCAACAGGACAATGATCCCAAGCATACCTCCAAGTCCACTAGAGCATGGTTGCAGAGGAAAGGCTGGAACATTTTGGAGTGGCCATCGCAGTCACCAGACTTAAATCCGATTGAGAACCTCTGGTGGGACTTAAAGAAAGCAGTTGCAGTGCGCAAGCCTAAGAATGTGACTGAACTGGAGGCCTTTGCCCATGAAGAATGGGCGAAGATACCCGTAGATCGCTGCAAGACACTTGTGTCAAGCTATGCTTCACGTTTAAAAGCTGTTATAACTGTAAAAGGATGCTGTACTAAGTACTAAGATTGAATGTCACTTGGGGGTTGAATAAAACTGATAATGCTGTGAGCACAGAAAAGACATTTGTGGTTATTTCATTATAACTGTTATGTTATATTTGTCTGACCTACAAGTGCCTCTTTAATGTAAATGTAAGCAAGATGACTGAATGATCAAAAGCAATGTCAAACTGGCCAAAACACTCAATTTCAGTGGGGGTTGAATAATTTTGGTCACAACTGTATACATGTGTCTCTGTGCATGTGTGTACATGTTTCTGTGTGTGTATGTACATGTCTGTGTGTGTGTAGAGGTATCTCTGTTTGTATGTGTTTGTTTATGGTGAGTAACTCTAAGGCCTGGCTAGTAGCTCAGGACTTGAAATTTCAAGCCCTGGCCTAGCGTAACCCAAAAGTATCCACCACGAGGTAGGTCTCCTATGTGACCCACACCTATTGGTGCCTGTGGCGCCCAACAAGGAGAAGAGAATGGGGGAAATACCACCCAACTTCCCTGCTCCTTACATACATAGCTCAATGCATTTAATCATTTGTGGACTTTTTGAAGAGCTATACATAGGGCCCACAGGGGCAGGATATGGACATGGGAGTTTGAGGAACAGGAGGTAAAGGGGAGTGATCAGTGCAAATCACCATTAGGCTGGTGTTTGCAAAACACCAGATAATATTACTTTTTTAGTGCGTCCTCCTCCAACAATGACAGGTCCAGTGGCCACTCCATCAATGACTATGCTTTCCCAGCTTAAGCTCATTAACTGGAGAAAAAAGTAGGCCATACAACACATCCTTCTTCCTCTTTTGTCAACCCATAAATACATTTACTGGAATCAAACGTTACAATATGGCACTATGAGAACACTGCAGGCATCTAATTTTATCTTCCTGATCACCCTGGAAGACCCTGAATTTAGGTAGTTCAATATACAAACCCACCTCAGAAGCTAGTGAGCTGCCATGATCTGCCACCCTTTCATCATCAAAAAACACTGCAATCCACTTTTTTACTTACCTGAGTACCTTGATCACCCAAAATGCCTCCTCCAGTAGGGGTGACCAGTGGTCTGTCATTAAGTCCAGGTCCAAGAGTTTGGGGCTTTTATAGTCATTCCATTGAACCATAACCAAGTGTATGTGTTTGTATGGGGGGGGGAGTAGTGTGTTGTTGTGTAAAGTGTGTGTGTGTGGGGGGTGGCAGTAATACAGAAACAGAGTAGAAAAAGACTGCATTTCTTGAAAACAGATATTTCATGTTCCTGTTTTTTTCATTTAAAGATATATTCCAAGTATGGATATTTTATATATAGTTACATTTGTCCACCTCATCCAGTTGGAGAATGCTTTTCCTCAGCATGGGACGCTGAAACAAGTGGAGATCACTGGAGTAGTAGTGTCTATTTCAGTGATTTCCAGCTTCCAGGGGCATTAGACATGTATGATGTATGCATAGTTACATTGGTCGAAGCAGAACCAATGTAACTATGTATAAAATATCCATATCTGGAATTCTTCTTTAAAGTGTATTTTGACTTTTGCAGCTAAATTAGCACAACAGCTACTTAATATTTGTTACCTGTTCCAATTCACATAGCATAACTATATATATATTTAAATATTGCTGCTTATCATTTCTGGTGCTCATTTCTGAATCAGGGGCGGACTGACCATTTGGAAACTCGGGCACTGCCCGAGGGCCCGGGGTCAGTAGGGGGCCTCATGAGATGCCCCTAGTAGCTTTTTCATAGGCTTTTTTGAATTTGGGCAAGGACACAGGGGCCCCATGATCCCCTATTGCCCGGGGGCCCCATGAGTTGTCAGTCTGCCCCTGTTTCTGATAACTCTACTAAAAAAATCTTACTTAGTTCTCTTTGTTTATATGGAGGCTGGAGAGCTCTAATAAATGCTTCTGTACTGTGCTGGCAGATCTCATTATCTGTTTTAACTAGACACAAAAGACTTTCACACAGGTGAAAGATTTAGAAGATGGACCACTACATTGTATGTTAGTGAGAAGAAGCTCAGCAAGGTCTTGGGACATAAACATTCTGAGGTTATTCAGAAATGCTTCCTGTCTGGCATCAAGCTTTCTGTTAAGACACTTTTAAAAGATGTAAATTTTTTAATTTTTAGGTACAATGTGTGAATGGGAACACATAATGAACATATCGTGGGTTCTTCTCATTTTTGACTGCAAAAGTGTAAATATACTTTAAAATGCACATCAGCCCAAACTTTCTTTTATAGTTTTAGACAGAGTAATAGGGCAAGTTCTAGAACTCTTCTTGGTTTTTATGCTATCTGAGGCTCTATTAGAGAGCTTCCCCTCCCTTTCTGCCCTGCAGCCAACAGTTTTACCAGACAAAAAGTGAGGGAAAATCTAAAATGGCAACACAAAGAAAAAGATGCATTTTTATTGCAAGGGAAGGCTAGCTTTTTATTGCCTCCTTTTTTCTTTTCCAAAATTTCTCTCACTTTCTTACCAATTTAGAAAGTGAGAGGAAAAAAGGTTCTTCATAGCAAAAAAAAGTGCTCATCCTTCTCCATCCTATCCAAAACCATTTAAAACATTATAGAAATGATGGCTGGACATTAGTGAATCTCTGTACAGCTAAAATGTTTTACCTCATGTTAATCATATATGTATTATAATATATTAATATTAATATATTATGTATATATTAATAAACATTTTTATTTTGTAGGGAAACCATGTTCCGCATTCAAGCCCACCAACATATCTCTACATTTCGTCACATGGTAGCTTCATACTCAAAAGTACAGAAGCCTTTAGAAGATGTGAGACACACCAAGCTATTCATAAACAATGAATGGCATAATGCAGTCAGTGGGAGGACATTTCCAACTGTGGATCCATCTACTGGAGAAATAATTGCTCATGTGGCTGAAGCAGATAAGACTGATGTTGACCTAGCAGTACAAGCTGCAAAACAAGCCTTTAGACTAGGATCTCCATGGCGTAATATGGACGCATCACATAGAGGTCAGCTTCTAAATCGCCTCGCAGACCTAATAGAAAGGGATAGGGTCTACTTGGCCTCTCTTGAATCACTGGACAACGGTAAACCTTTTTCAGTGTCTTATAATTTAGATGTTGGTGAAACGATCAAGATTTACCGATATTTTGGAGGATTTGCTGACAAATGTCATGGAAAAACGATTCCCATGGATGGAAGTTATTTTTGCTATACCAGACATGAACCTGTTGGTGTATGTGGTCAAATTATTCCCTGGAATTTCCCATTAATAATGCAGTGCTGGAAACTAGCACCAGCACTAGCCACTGGAAACACAGTTGTCATGAAAGTTGCTGAGCAGACGCCTCTCTCTGCTTTATATGTTGCATCTTTGATTAAGGAAGCTGGATTTCCACCCGGGGTGGTGAACATATTAACGGGTTATGGGCCTACTGCAGGTGCAGCAATAGCAAGACACATGGATGTTGATAAAGTAGCATTTACTGGTTCTACAAATGTTGGCCGGCAAATTCAGCAAGCAGCTGGTGAGTCAAACCTTAAACGAGTTACATTGGAACTTGGTGGCAAAAGTCCTTGTATTGTCCTGGCAGATGCAAACTTAGAACAAGCAGTAGAACAATGCCACGAAGCTGTGTTTTTCAACATGGGTCAGTGCTGTGCTGCTGGTTCTAGAACCTATGTTGAAGAATCAATATACAATAAATTCTTAGAAAAAGCTGTTGAGAAGGCAAAAGCAAGAAAGATTGGAAATCCTTTTGAATCAGATACAGAGCACGGCCCACAAATAAATAAGATCCAGTTTAATAAAATTCTTGACTATATTAAAATTGGAAAACAAGAAGGTGCTAAACTTGTGAGTGGTGGTGAGAAATGCGGAGATCAAGGATTTTTCATCAAGCCAACTGTTTTTGCTGATGTTAATGACAGCATGAGGATTGCAAAAGAAGAAATATTTGGCCCTGTACAATCAATACTTAGATTTAAGAAAATAGATGAAGTCATTGAGAGAGCAAATAATTCAAGGTATGGACTAGCTGCAGGTGTATTCACAAAAGACTTAGACAGAGCAATGTATTTAACACAGGCATTACAAGCCGGTACTGTCTGGGTCAACACTTATAATATTGTTGCTTCCCAGACACCATTTGGGGGCTATAAAGAATCTGGAAATGGAAGAGAGTTAGGGGAAGATGGCCTGAAAGCTTATACAGAAGTAAAAAGTATCATAGTAAATATTTCCCAAAAGAACTCATAAAATATAGGTGCACCTTTAAATAAACAACCTACACTCTCCCTCCACCTCTCTGAAGCTGCCAAATTACTCAGCACCAGGGGCGGACTGACAACTCATGGGGCCCCAGGGCAATAGGAGATCATGGGGCCCCTGTGTCCTTGCCCAAACTCAAAAAAGCCTATGAAAAAGGTACCAGGGGCATCTCATGGGGCCCCCTACTGACCCCGGGCTCTCGGCAGTGCCGAGTTTCCAAATGGTCAGTCTGCCCTGTTCAGCACTGAAGTTCAAGTCTCTGCAGCATATGCCTGTACCTTAATTAACAATTGAACAACATATTGGGAACTTTTCCCGTGAACTGTTTGCTTGTCCGTACGTATTGTACTCTGTTGTTTGCTTTGACCACCTGCCTGAGGACTTACACCACTCTAGCATCTGTCCTGTCTGTTCTTGACTATTGACTACTATTGAAACATAGATGGTCTATTGAACTCCATACAGTGCTGAAGGGGGGGGGCAGAAAAGGTAGCTGCCTCAGGTGCAGTTTTTTTATGTGGGATGAGGAGAACTACATAGCAAACTGCATCCTTCTCCTCACTTACATACTTAGAAGCACTAGTAGAAGGTGAGCCTTGGACCAGTGTACTAAAATCCAATCTAACCTTGCTGAACCTTAAAAAGCCACTACCCTACCCTGAAGTTTCAATTAGCATAGAACAGCCTGCAGTGTGCAGAGAACTTACTGACTCCACTGTGCTGCTGAAGTGCCAGATAGGAGTTAAACATGCCTGAATATGTTAACTGCTGAAACCTATTATATTTATATAAACCTCCCGCACTCAGAATGTCAACCTCTAAATATAGCCGCTAACACCCTACCACATACCACAATGGACAATATTGAAATATAGTAACTTGGTACTGCGCTAATAATTAATCCTTTGGAATAAAATAAGCAGAAAAATATCACAAAAAGAGCATATAAATCTCAAAAATAAATATAGAATAGCATACACATGAAAATAATATATAATCGTGGAACCCCAAAGTACTAGATCTAGAGTGTTACCTACATGCACATTAAATAGGTCAAGGCCTACAATTTCAAGTCCTGAGCTACTAGCCAGGCTTTAAGAGTTACTCGCCACCAACAAACACACACAGAGACACCTGTACACACACACAGTCAAGTACATACACACACACAGAAACATGTACACACACGCACAGAGACACGTACACACACACAGGCACGTAGAGACATGCATACACACAGATACATGTACATACACAGAAATACACACACACAGACACATGTACATACATACAGAGACATATGTACATGCATACACAGACACAAGTACACACAGACACATGTACGTACATACACACAAACACACACATGTACATACACACAGACACATGTACACACATACACATACATGTACATACACGCAGACACATGTACAGATACACACATGTACATACACACAGACACATGTACATGCATACACAGATACACACGTACACACACACCCTATAAAAAGTTGCAGTACTTCATTGTTCACTCACAGAGCCGGGTACTGCACTCTAGGGGGAGGCAGAGAGCACAGCACACCTTCCTTCCTTTGCTTTCACTGCGCTCAGCTATTGAGCAGTCTACATCTTTGTATGTAGTGAAGCGTTTATAAGCCACACAGCCTATAAACACAAAGAACAGGAAAGACAAATAAACTGCTTAATGTGACCCCAAATGCAGGGATAAAAATTGGAAATTTAACTTAAAGTGTTTTTTCGGTTAGTTTTCTTAGCAATTACCAGTTTGGCACGGAATATACCTGTAGGTATATTTTCTACATCACTAGTCATCAGTGCAATTTAGCAAAGTAGTGGTGGGATTTTATTTTATCACTCATTTGGCACTTATTAAGGATTGTCCCTTATAAATCACCGATTTAGGGTGTACTTAGGTTACACCTTAGATATATTTTGGGGGTTTCACCATCATATATGATTTTGCACATTCATGTGTATTCTATTCTATATATCTTTTATATATAATTTGATATCCATTAGTCACCTATTTAATGTGCATGTAGGTAACACTCTAGATCTAGTACTTTGGGGGTTCCACGGTTTTTCAGTATTTTCATATGTATTCTATTCTATATTTATTTTTGGAGATTTATATGCTCTTTTTGTGATATTTTTCTGCTTATTTTATTCCAAAGGATTACTTATTAGTGCAGCACCAAGTTACTATATTGCTGAAACCTAGTGCTTGCAAGGT
This sequence comes from Staurois parvus, assembly GCF_062004578.1. Classification (NCBI taxonomy): domain Eukaryota; kingdom Metazoa; phylum Chordata; class Amphibia; order Anura; family Ranidae; genus Staurois; species Staurois parvus. The sequence continues at coordinate 1,520,101 of NW_028317808.1, forward strand.
CTGTGATAACAGCTCTACAATTGTGTCAGTACAGTGTCACGGGAACTGCTGCACCCCCACCCCAACTGCACATATTCATTCCTTCTTCCCCTTCACCTTCATGTGACTTACTCTACTTCCTCCCATTTGGTGGCACTGGCATTTGGTGACTGACTGCTCAGACATCTAGTGCTATCACACAACCTTGATCTTACATAGGGCTTCCTCTATTCCCTCCTGGCTGCCATGCAGAGTGAAAGGATGGTGAATATGTGCACCTGGGGAGAATGTCAGTAAATTGAACCTGTAACTTTGGCCAGGCAGGGCATTTTATCCCCTAATTCTCAACCTAACTTCTAACACAAACTATCATATAAATAAAATAGTTTTAATGTATATGACAGATTGAGCTTTTTCATGTGGATAATTTAGTATTTTTTGTTGGCTTCTTGGGTGTGGTGTGAATGGGTGTTATAACTACTAACACAACCTCTAACTATCCAGAACTCCCAAATTTACAATACTAGGAACTAAAATATTAGTGCCAACTTCATACAGTCCTACACTGCTAGCTTCATGCTTCTGGTGGCAAAAAGCATCTCTTCCACCGAAACGATGATTGAAATTAAATGATTTAAACATTCTACAAAAATTCTAGCCATGTGAATGCAGCTAAGAAGGATATTTAAATTACATGCCATATTATTATCTTCTAATCTGACAGATTTAAACAGCTACTTTATTGATCTTCCACATGAACTTTACTAATTTTTGTAATCATATTATTTAATGAAAATTAAAGTGTTAAATGTTAAGTAATTTCATATTACTATAAACTGCTACTTGCATTTGTCTACATATTTTCTTTAATATTTCCTGCCTCTCATGCATACTCTCCAAAGTTGCATTTGGTATGCTTTCATGTCATTATCTTGCATAATTTACATATTAATTTGTTAATAAATGAGCAACTGTTTTCTATTTTAATAAATAGCAATACAAATTGTGTTTGCATACAGCATCATTTGTAAAATATTGTGAGGGTAATTTCAATAAATATTGTTTAGTGTTTCTGGAGGAGCTAAGTAAGGTAGGTTGATGAGTTAGGTTGTTACTGTCAAATTAAAAATAATTTCAGTACAGGGTTGCAGCTATGAAACTTTATTCAGTTTGTTCTAGTAACTGTTTAATATTGTACAAAAATCGTCATAATAACAATATAAAACAAATTTCTACATGCTTTGTACATAATTATGAAACCAAAATGTTGCAAATTGAGTCTTTTTCAGTCCTGATAAAAGATAAAGGGAACAAGTTAGAATTAAGGTATTCTCGAACATATTAATAAATATAATGTATTACTATTATAACATATTATACTACCTTATGAACTTTCTGCATGCACTCCAAACATGAGCTTATAAATTACAAATAATACAGATAGGGCTATATAAGATATAAGACCGTCCTGGGGAATCTATTCTGAAAGTTAAAGTGGTTGTAAAGGCTGAAGATTTTTTACTTCCATGCATTCTATGCATGAAGGTAAAAAACCTTCTGTGTACAGCAGCTCCCCCGACCCCCTCAATAGTTACCTAAGCCTCATCGCGATCAGTGATGTGAATGACAGCCTTGGCTGTCCCGGGTCTCTGCCTCCTCATTGACTGCTGTCTATCACAGCCATTCAGCCAGTAAGAAGAGAGGGGGCTCCATGTGTGAATGGACACACAGAGCAGTGGGTGCTCCCATAGCAAACTGCTTGCTGTGGGGGCACCCAACAGGAGGGAGGGGCAAGGAGAGCCAGTGGGGGACCCAAGAAAAGGATACAGGCTGCTCTGTAAAAAAACACTGCACACAGCAGGTAAGTATAGACATGTTTGCTATTTTTTAAAAAAGAGACATTAGAATTACTTTAAATTGTATCTACAGCCACAAAGGTTAGAACCCCAGTCAGAATTTTCTGCTAAATTAACCACTTCCCGACCGGCCGTTGCATATAAATGGCCGGACGGTGGCACTGCAGGGTCGGGTGGCTGTTTATAAACGGCCTCCCCGCACCCTGCTTGTGCGCGCTCCCTGGGAGCGCACAGCACCGCGATCCGGTGCCCGCTGTGTCCTCCGGACTGGCCAATCAGTGATCACATGCAAAGTAGTAAGCAAGATGTCACTTGTGACATCATTGCTTACTACGTGTGAAATCTGTGAATGATCACAGAGGTCACATGGTACAAGGCTATTCACAACAGCCTTGTACCATGTGACAAGCTGTGACCAATCACAGCTCACTCAGTACTTCTCAATGAGTGCAAGAATGCACACAGAGAGAAAGAAAAATGATTGCTTTTACATCCTATATGGGTGTAAAAGCAATCAGTGTAAAAAAAAAAAAAAAAAATCTTCATCACCCCCCACAAGTAGTACAGTGTCACCATGGTGATACTGTACTGCTAGGGTGACAGTATATAAAAAAAAAAAAAATAAAAAAATAAAAATAATAATATAAAAAAATAAAATAAAAATGTAAAAAAAAAATGTTTAAAAATTATAATTTTTGGTTATAAACTAATTTGGATTTTTTTTTTTTTTACTAAAAAGATAACGGAATAAATTTTGGCCAAGATTTATGATGAAATATTATTTATTAGCAAAATGTTATAAAAAAAAACACTTTTTTTCAAAATTTTGGGTCTTTTCCATTTACATAGCAAAAAAAATAAAAATCCCAGCGGTGAATAAATACCACCAAAATAAAGCTTTATCTGTCTCAAAAAAATGGTAAAAAATTCATTTGGGTACAGTGTTGCAATTGTCATTTAAAGTGTGATAGCGCTGAAAGCTGAAAATTGCCCTGGTCAGGAAGGGGGTAAAAGTGTCCGGTCTGGAAGTGGTTAAGGAAACGTTTGTGCTCCCTCTGCACAAATGCAGCTATAGCAGAGCTCTTCACCTTAAATATATATAACAAAAATGTTAGAAAGTGCTTCTACCTCCCACTCATGACATCCAGATATATGAACATAATACATTTTTCCTAAATTTTAACAAAGTCACATAAACCAACAGCAATTTATACAACCTGTGTATCATAATAACTTCAACAAAAGTATCCTTTTCACAGTTGCGGAGGAATTCTCTAAATGTCTGATGCTGCACAAATAAAATACAAAGTTAGCGATCTGTCCTTCACCTCAATCAGTGAAAGTTTTAGGGCTCATTCACACAGGCATAAGCATTTTTTCTACATGAAAGAAAGGTTCTTGCTGGCAGAGGTGGAAGATCCTGCATAAAATACGTGCCTAAAGCACTTGCGGTTATGTGCTTTTTTGCGCATAGGTGCTAAAATCTGCAAATCTATTGATGTAGAATCTGCAGTTGTGTCCTAAATTTTCTGTGCACGGCTAAACGCAGCACACATTTTTATACGTAGACACAGCTGGGCTGGGCTGTTCTGTTTTGATGCGTACAAAACTATTTGATGTACACAACACATGTGTGATTCATTTCATTATGAATTGAAATTCTATAAAACTTTTATAATTCGCAGATTTTGATACATCAGAATCTCTGAATCATAACAACTAATTTCAACAAATCCGAGCAAAATTTTAATAAAACAACTAATTGATTTGCATTCATTTGTTTAATTCGTTTGCAACTTCAGAGGATTTTGTAGGTTCAACAATACACAGTAATTTCTCAGTTTGCAAACGCCTCGTTTAACGTAATTTTTGGTTTACGAATGAAAATCCATTGAAAATAATGCCTCGGTTTACGAATTTTTTTCGCAATACGAAGTGTATATTGGTGCCAATTTTTAAATGCAATAGCCAGCTTTTTTTTTTTTTCCTCACTATAGCTCACAGAATTAGCTGGCACTTTCCCCGGAGTTAATGGAAACTTTGTTTCTTTTAAAAAACTAAAAGGAAACATTGTTTCTCGTAACTCGGGGAAATAAACTAAAAGAAAACTTTCTTTCTTTTAGCTGGGGGGAAAGGGACAGCTGAATTTCTTAGCTATAGTGAAGAATTAAAAAAGGGGTAATTAAAAACCGACACCATAATAAATAAAAAAAATGGCATGGGGTCCCCCCTCCCATCCATACCAAGCTCGTTGGGTCTGGTATGGATTTTGAGGGGAAATTTAAACATAAATGGCATGGGGGTCCCTCCCAAAATCCATACCAGACTCTTATCCGAGCATGCAGCCCGGCAGGTCAGGAAAGGGGGGGGACAAGCAAGTGCCCCCCCCCTCCTGAACATACCAGGCCACATGCCCTCAACATGGGGGGGTGCTTTGGGGCAGGGGGTCTCCCCCCCAAAGCACCTTGTCCCCATGTTGATGGGGACAAGGACCTCTTCCCCACAACTCTGGCTGGTAGTTGTGGCGGTCTGCGCGCAGGGGGCTTATCGGAATCTGGAAGCCCCCTTTAACAAGATCCCAGCCCCCCCTATATGAATGAGTATGGGGTACATGGTACCGCTACGCATTCACAAGAAACAAAAAAGTGTAGCGTGAAAAAAGACAGAACACGGTCTTTGACATGTCCTTTATTAAAATAAAAAACTAAAAGGATGTTGTCATGGAAATTTTGTATTGTTGGTCGAACTTTAAATGTGTCCTATATTCGTGTTATTCATATGTCTCTCGTGTGGCTTAATTAAAGCTCTGAAGGCTGCAATTGGGCCATGCCATGTACAATGTATGTATTACAGTACTCAGCTTGGTAATGGATGAGATGGCAGATCTGCGCTTATAGACCGGCGTGTATACCACCACGGCATTCCATGCGAATGCTGCTGTCAGTAGCACGTGGGCCTGTATCCACATATCAGCAGCATGGTACCACGTGGGCTTCATAACGCAATGCGCAAGCGGTGTGAACTCCACGTGTAGGCTTATGCATATCTTACAACCCATTACTAATCTGAACTGTACTTTGGATGGATGTGTTTTAATAAAGATCGTATCGGGCCCATCCAGGTACAGACTGATATTTTTAGGGAGTGCTTGTGCAGAGAATTTTACATACCAATAGAAGCTAGTAGGACAGGAAATATGACCTCAGATGGCTCATAGGGGGGAAGGGGAGGAAGTCTGCTGACCTCAGAAGGTTCATGGGGGAGGACCAGTGATAGATAATAGCAAAGGCTATGCTCCAATTGGAATGTATATCCTCTGTATAGGCAATCCCCATTGTATTGTTCGGTGGGAGGGTTTGACTTTATTCATGTGGGGGGCATGTGTGTATTCTTAATAAAAACAGAGAGCTGAGCCTAAAGCGGGCCCTTATGTGAGTTGCAACCAGCCTTAGAGTGTCGTGTGATCATTCTAGGGTAACGGAGCTCCATCACCCACAAATTCAACAGAACCAAAGTATTTGGATGGGCAGGAATCGTGTAGTTTGGCTGCAGTCGTGGTAAGCGAGATTCGCACAGCTTTATGGGGGATTTCTGCGCATCCAACTGCGAGTACTCACGGTAAGGAGAAATTCGTTAAAGCGAATTTCCAAGACAGTTTGGCGAGCCTGGTGGATACTAACGCGTATTCTTGCGTAGCTAACCTAGAACGAGGGGGGAATGGCCATCATGAACTAGCAAAAAGTATGCCGGCACATTTCAGGTCTCTCTGCCATTAAGAGGATCGCTTTTTGCGTGTTCGTGTGGCTGATTTCGCTCTCTGTTAGCTAACAAGAAATACCGCTTAACAAGGACCTCGTTTTTTGTCCTAAACTCTTGATTTTGTGGGTGAAAGACGAGGGTTTGTCTCTGCGGAGAGCAGCAGAGGGGTGGGTTTTGGTTGGCTGGATTTGGTCAAGTTTAAAAATCTTCCAACCAAAAATTAAACGGGTATATGTTTTAGTGGGTAAAAGTTGTTGCATAGTGTTAGGTAAGTATTTGTGGGCTGTAGGTACTGTGGTGATTGCTTTACCCCCCTCCACGTGAGGTAATTATTACAGTGCTGAAAGGCTTAGGTTAATTGTTAACTGTTGTAAGATCTCTGTGTGTATGTGATCTGTACAATGTTTTGTGGTATTACTGCTCCCAGCAAGCATGCAGCAGGGGGTCCTTTCTGTTACATGTGCATGTTAGTGTGATATGTTGGTGTTTTATGTCCGTTCTGTGATTGTGCCCAAATTGTGTTGTATGTGTGCTTCATATTGTTGTGTAATTGTCCAGTGTATGTTCTGTCTAAAAGTCTGTTTTATGTAAGAGGCAATTTTGAGGCTAGAGGCTGCCGTGTGCTTCCCTGTGGGGGGCCATTCTAGCGTTACCATGTGCTTCCCTGTGGGGGGTCATTCTAGTATCTGCCATGTGCTCCTCTGTGGGGGGTCATTTTCTTGACTAAACCACATGGACTCCTTTTGTTTGGTGGCCATTTTGTTGGCTACCAAATGTGCAGTAATCTCTATGCAATGTGCATGAAGTTTCCTATATGCATTTGACCCATATTGTGTTTTTAATCCAAATTTTTTACAGTTTCATTTGTTTGCTTTTAGCTTTAAATTTGCGTATTGCCAGCCAATTTAAAGTGTATTAAGCGAATTTTCCCTTCACGTGTTCCACATTTAATGAGCGCGGTGTAGTCTGGGTTTTTGCACATAGATTTCTTGTATAGTGATTATGTTTTTCTTGTGTTTTTCCTGTTAAAAGTAGTTCCTTATTGTAAAGCGGGTTTGTTTTAAGCTGCTGTGTCGCGTGTTTCACGTCCAGCAGACTTTTTGTGTAAACGGTTCTAGGTGGTTGCAGTAAAGATTGCGTGTGTAGCGCAGATCGTTTAGCGGTGCTGATAGGAGTGATTTTTGCGTCAGCAACAAGGTTACTTTTGGCGCAGTTTTTCGGTTTACCTCTGTGTAATTGTTTTACTGTGAAACGTCCCGTGTTTTTCATAAGGATCCACTTTGTCCTTTTTAACAGTTTTTCAGGTTGAAAAAGGGTTTTTCTGTGTGTATTAGGAAAGTTTTTTTCTTTTTACACAAATTTCCTAAAGGTCAGTTAGCAGGTTTCTGCCCAACCAGTGACCCCTAAGTAACATCCAAGAACCCCTCTTTTTGTTTTGACTTGTGTTAGCTACTGTGTGCAGGGAGAGAAAAGCCACTTTCATCATTGTGCGGTGTGGCCTGCCAAACACAGTGGGTGATGAGAACCACATAAATTACGCTGTGTGAGTGGGCGGTCCAGGGAAATCCTGGTTACCACAAACACTTCGGGTGGTCAGGATCACACAAATTGCGCTGTGGGAGTGGGAGGTGTGCTCTCAGTCTGACCGCCACTTGATGCGCTTCGGGTGATCGATAAGTATCACATAAATTACGCTGTGCTGGGAAAGTGGTGGAATCAGGCCTCTCGGTAGGATCCCACCGAGTGCTCCAGGGGGTAAACAGGTACCCGGACGCGGGATATATACCAGTGACTAGTCACGATGGGCAGTAGTCAGTCCATGAAGAGAGAGGGGGAACCAGCCCTCTTCAGGGTAAGGACAGCTGCACAACTGATGAAGGTGAGTTTGGGGGGGAAGTCTACAGAACCCCTCAAAAGGTGGAATAAATGGTCGAAGGGTACCAGATGGGAAATCCCCCGGGAAGGTACATTTGACGCATGGAGGTGGGAAAAATTCATCTCTGAATTTGAACCACGGATGCAGGCGTCAGAACTAGAGATCGCACAGCTATGGCTTCACAGGTCAATCCGATTAGGGAAGCAAGGCATACATAAACTGGTGTCTGTCCGGAAGAACCAGGTGATGTATACCTGGCCTCCAGAGGGAATAAAACAGGAGGATCCGGTGTCAGAGGTGGAGGAAGCTCTTTCAGGGCTGACTCTACTAAGGCAGGCAGGATCAGGGTCTGCTGGGGTTCCCCAACAACCAACAGTGGCTGAGATAAGTATAACTGCACCTGTCTCTTCTGTTAGTGACGTCACTCTTGATGTACCTTCTGTCTCTATACCTCAGCCTCTACCTCTACCTCTCCTTTCTTCCTGCTTCACCCCAGCTCCTTCTGTTTCCAACTATGAAGCCTTCTCAACAACCGATTTGCAGACTATCTGTGAATCAAGGGGAGTAGACACCCGGTTAAAAAAACAGGGCGGATTGCATCAAAGCGCTACGAACCACTGATCAGACCCCTGCCCCCCAGCTATACCCTGATCTGAGGGACCTCAAACCTGAAGGTGCAGTAAGCGAGGTGGTTAATCTAAGCCCACCGATGATGCTGGGTCAGCCCTTGCACTCTTCCCGGACCGAGGCCTATCCAGTCAGGGTGCAGCAATTTGAAGGTCCTCCCAATGCACGGGGGGAACGGACTTTAGGGGAACGGGTAGTTTGGCATGTCCCCTTCACCCCGGCAGAGATCCGCACTATTCTGGCTGAGCTCCCGGACTATCGAGTCAATCCGAGAGGATTTGCTCGAATGTTTGGACAAAACCAGTTCAGCTATGGTATGAGCGGGTCAGATTGTGCACAGATCCTACGGGCAAAGGTGGGCATGGAAGTGGCCA